>NW_027192337.1:135233-209873 GCF_041956635.1 Thermomyces lanuginosus | reverse complement strand
CCAGGGACCGATGGAATGTCGCGGTCAGGTGACTTGATGACTAAGACCGACGGCACTGGCCATGACACCGCCCCACTGAGCACGGACCATGGGCCCTGTTGCGCATTGGGGCCAATGATTGGCCAATGGGTGATCGGCTGGGGTGAGTCACGCAGCACCGAGGGCCAATGGGCGCCCGTCTTGGCCGTGGACCCGGACAGCTGATCAGTAGTGATCCTCGGGGTCGGGCTGAGCGGCTGCGTGATCACTCTATCATAGCCGACATAACATCGGGTCAATTAACCTCCCGTCGGGACGGCGAGATGCTTCGCTCTCCTGGAGGCATCAATTCGTGCTGGCCGCCGGCCCTTGAGCAGCCTCATTCTGCTTGGCTGCCATTGAACGCCGGGCGCTCGCTGCAGGGGTTCAGATGAGTCGCAATGCAGGATGATTGTGAACCACCCGTTCCAGGCTGCAAGCGCGGCCCTCCTTCTCAGCCCCAGTCGTCGACGTCATTGGGTGGTGGCCACCCAATCACGGCCTGAGGCAGCCATGGATGCGCTTGCCTTCCCCTGGGCGAGTGACCTTGTAATCTCTGGATATGACCGGGTCATATGCTCTCGGGGACGGGAGGAGGGCTCAATGGATTCCATCTAGTCGGCTTGGGAAGAAGAGAATGGATAAATATGAACATATCACTCTCATTCTCCCATGCCTCCATTCTATATATTTCGATCATCGCACAGTGATCCTTTGCATATTCTGGTCGATGATCGCACGGCCAGCTGTTCTATTGTTGTCATACCCCACTCCCGCCTCACTCCCCCCGCATCCACGAGGTTAATGCTGGGAGCCTAATTACAGTATCAATCGATACCACTAGCCCGATGGCATGTTGATTCATCATTGATCCTCCACGATCGATTGTATGATTCCATGACTCTGACTCGCGATTGACTCACAATCCGACAATATTCGATCCTCTTGTATGATTCAGTCGGGTTCTTTTCCCTTCGGACCGTTTCTGCCTGCTCCATCTCCGACCGGCCCTTTCGGGCATGTGTCTGCCTTATCTCCATCGCCACCACACCTGACAAATCATCTTCACGTGCTTCCATTGTCTTCCACCTCGCCGTTGGCATCAGTCTTTGTTCATCTATATTGCCCGCTCGACGCAATTGTCGCCTTCGCTTCCATTCTTCTCTGTCATCCACGCCATTGCCATCAGGAGAACGGGTTTTCGGTCCTCCCACGGCAGCAATCTCACGGCCCATGACTACTCTCTCCAATTCCCACCCCCCGCCGACGATGAGCACCCTACCGTCGGTGTCCAGTCTGATGTCTCCGCCGGAGGCAAAGCCCTTCGACTCCTTCAGCACATCCGACTCTCCATTGACCATGGCCCATCACCATCTCTCCCCGGAGCAGGACGGCAAACTGCCGCCCATCACGGAGAGTCGAAAGCGAAACCAGTCCGAGCTGGATCTGCCCTCGCCACCCGTCACCCCCCATACCAGCAACAAGAAGCGACGGTCGACCGCCTCCGACCGCGATTCCATCGTCGACTCCGCGCAGGATCCCGTCCTGTTCCCACGCAATGAGCCTGCCTCCGGCGTATCCAATGACGAGCCCCTGTTTGGGCCCGCCCTGCCGCCCGAGGCGGAGTCCCTGGTCGACCAGCACATCAACCTGCATATGGCCCGCTTCAAGAACAAAGCCAACAAGCCGACGCGAGACGAGTACTACTTGGCTCTGTCCTGCGTGCCCGTCGTCGCCACCCAATTCAACCGCGATCCCGTCGCCTGGGCGAAGCAGGAGCGGGAGACGCTGGAGCGGCAGTGGGCGATGATGAATCGCCACCGACCGGCGGAGGACCAGGCCAAACTCAAGAGACTGGCACCGGCGACGACCAAGAAGCAGCCCGCCACGCAGCCATCGTCCACGCGCGTGCCACGGACACCGCGTCCGAAGCGGACGCCCAAGTCGACGCCGACGCAGCGCGTCTATGACAACTTTGACTCGCGTCCGTCGCCGCCGCCGAAGCCTGCGCGGGCCGTCGGCAGTACCCGAGATGACACGGACTATCGCTCGCTCAAGGACTACTCGCCGCCCCTCGAGACGCTGGCCGGCAATGCCAAGGCGCTCAAGGCGGACTGGAAGGGCCAGATGCTGGACCTCAGCAACGACCCCGACCGGCATATGCTCGACCCAGCGGAGCTGCATCTGGCCGCCACGCTGCGCCTCTCCTGTGCCACCTACCTGTGCAGCAAGCGCCGCATTTTCGAGGCGCGCGTCCGGGCGCTGGCCATTGGCAAGGAATTCCGCAAGACCGACGCCCAGCAGGCCTGCAAGATCGATGTCAACAAGGCCAGCAAGCTGTGGACGGCATTCGACCGGGTTGGCTGGTTCGACCCAAAGTACTTTGAGAAGTATCTGAAGTAATTCGGATCGATTGACTCATCGACTCTGTGAGGTGTGGCAAGCTGGTCTGTCCACCGGTTTTTTTTTGCTCTTGATTGCGCGTTGATGTCGCCCATTGACAGTCTGATGATGTTCCTTTTGCATCCTGCTCATCATTTGCTTGCAATCGTGCCGTTTCCTTGGGTTTATTGTTACTGCATCTGCCATTGGAGTTGCATGTGGTTTTTTTCTTGATCGGGTTGTGGTGAGATTTTTCTGGGCTTGGTTCGCATTCGGGTTTGTGGGTGTTTGCTTTACATGATTGATACCCTCAGACTGTGACTGTTGTCTACACGCACGAGTTATCATTATTGACTGCATATCCTGATCTGTATTTGATCAGAATGGACATGATGCGCCTCTAATCTCTCTCCCTCACACACTCTCTTTCTACGTACAGATGTAGTCCACTCGTAGCCTTGTGCTGACGTGTAAATTGTGGCTGCAAAGTCCCTGTTACGATTTGTATTTTTACCCTCGTTCGCTGGTATGTCGTCGTAGATCGGCGCAGGTCAAGCCGTTCATCCGGATGCATCCATCAGCCTCAGATCCCTGGAATGAAAAGTCTAATTAGTTGGGTATTATTAGAAATATGGAATTGACTCGGTTCCGTTCAGACCGTCTGCACCATGGGATGATTTGAAATCAAGCCTTGTATTGTAAATCGGTATTTGCGTCGTAATTTAATACGCAAGGGACGTCATAGAGACCAGAAGCGCAGTTTCAGCGCTGCCACCGAGCTAACCTGAACTCGCTGCCTTTGGCCATGCGCAACGCCATCTAACCTGCAACACTCTCCCGCGTCACCCATGCTCTCGATACGGGTCCTGTCTTGGTGAACCTGCATCGCTTACCATGTCCCAATCGGACGTCAGCAGGACCGGCTTCCAGGATGAGAATCCTGGCGACGACCGGAAGAAGTCGAGAAGACCGGCCAGTACGTGCAACCTGGACATTTTGTTTCTGAGAAGCTGCTAACGGGGGTCAATAGATACGGCATTTCGGCAACAGCGCCTAAAGGCCTGGCAGTGAGTGCTGAGACCGTTTCTCGAAATCGACCGATTCACTGATTCTCCAGGCCGATCCTCACGCCCAAGTCGGTGCTTCCCCTGTTCTTCCTCGTCGGAATCATCTTTGCTCCAATTGGCGGTGTCTTGCTCTGGGCGAGCTACCAGGTATGGTCAGGATCTGTGGAGGGTGACACGCAGGCTGATCGGCGACAGGTGCAAGAGATTGTCATCGACTACTCAGAATGCGCAGAGAAGGCGCCTATTGCCCCGGCTGAGCCGGAGGCGATTAAAGATCGAGTGCAAACCGCGTTCAAATCGAATAAGCAAACCGCGCTGCCGACATGGCAACGATATACGAACGTCACGTTCGACGGCATTGCCAACTCGACCATTTGCTCCCTCTTCTTTGAGATTCCGGAGGATCTCAACCCGCCCGTTTTCATGTACTACCGCTTGACGAATTTCTATCAGAACCACCGACGCTATGTGCGATCGTTGGACATTGACCAGCTCAAGGGCAAGGCGCTCAGCAACGACTCGATCCGGAGCAGCAATTGTGACCCTCTGCGAATCGACGAAGAGACCGGGAAAGCGTACTATCCGTGCGGTCTGATCGCCAACTCATTGTTCAACGATTCGATCGGCAGTCCGTCGCTGGTCAATCATGGCATTTATAACATGACCAACAAAGGCATCGCCTGGGCGAGCGACAAGGAGCTGTTTAGAAAGACTGAGTACGAGCCGGAACAGGTCATGCCGCCGCCGAACTGGCGCAAGCGATACCCAAAGGGCTACAATAAGGAGAACATGCCGAATCTGCATGAGTTTGAGGAGCTGATGGTCTGGATGCGCACGGCGGGTCTTCCGACGTTCAGTAAGCTCGCACGGCGAAATGACACGTCGCCGATGCGCGCGGGGACATATCAGTTGAATATTACTGATTGTAGGTTTTCTTCTTCCCTTGATAGCGGTTTGTTCTAACCATTTCTAGATTTCCCCGCAACGGAATACGGCGGCACCAAGTCGATTCTCATCTCGACGCGCACAGTCATGGGAGGTCGGAATCCGTTCATGGGAATTGGCTACATTGTCGTGGGTGGTCTTTGTCTGCTGCTGGGTCTTGGGTTTACGGCGGCCTACTTGATCAAGCCGAGGTACGATTGCCATGATTCTACCAGGTTCGAAGCTGACAGTTGTAGGAAACTTGGCGACCACACCTACCTTACCTGGAACAACGAGCAGCCCAGCACGGCTGTCGCCACGGGCCGTGACCGATTCTAATTTCGTATTCCAGTGTTGCTACGCATACATTTCAACTTGTCGTTCGACCTTGTTGTTATTTCTTACTGTTGGCATTCGGATACCTAGGAGTCATCTGGCGTTGTGCTGGTTTGATCTACATCTGCTTGTTGAGGTATTGCGCCGTCCCTGCATACACTGCTGGACCGATGTAAATACTGTATAGTTACTGAATTTCGACGATCTCACTGTGCTTTTTTTTTGTGTGTGGCATTTCCGTTGAGGCGCTTACGTGGAAAAACATTCCTGACCCGTGGCAAGCATTCCGATGACATCAGGGTTGACCCTCCCTTTGCAGGGCAAGTGATCAATTCCGCGCCAGGAATGAAGAGCTGGAAGGCAAAGAAGCACACGCACACACACACGCACACACATTCCATTCATCATGCGACACCGTCAACACCATGATAAACATGATCATGATCAATCATCGACCGTTGGTGTTCATCACGGACCTGAGTTTAAGGTCTTGTCTTGTCAATCAACTACATGTATCTTCACCAGCGACTCTCGGGATGATTCCAAGAGTCGATTGATATGATGCATTGGACGCTTGTCCTCGCTCCGTTCCTCCTCCTCGCGGCGCTCACCTTGTGCATCCCTCCGCGTCCCCCTCCCCATTCGCTCCAATATCGAGACATACCGGTATCAACCTCTGGCTTCAGCTTTCGCGGTATCTGCGGTACCACCACCCCAAGCGAGCGTCTCCTCGCCGAACATGCCCGTCTTTTCTCCTCCGCCGCACACACGATCTCCGGCGACAGCACTTCGCGCGTAGGTTCCGTCGGGGAGAGTGGTAGTAGTTTACAAAATGCGGCACCGATCGTGGTCGAGACATGGTTCCATGTCGTCAGTTCAACTGCCCAGGCGGATGTCGTGACGGATGAGATGCTTGCCGCTCAAGTAACCTCCCTCCTATCCTCTCTATACATATAAAGGCTAACAGGGGGAAAAAAAAAATATACATAGTTGGAAGCCCTCCTCGACGCCTACGCAAACACAACCATCACCTTCAACCTCAGCGGCATCACCCGTACCATCAACGATACCTGGGCGCGAAACGACGACGACAAAGGCATGAAACGCTTCCTACGTCGAGGCACTTACAAAACCCTCAACATCTACTTCCAAACCGACCTCCAAATGACCCCTTATTCTGGGCCTGCGCAGCCAGATTCCCACACCACCACCTCCCTCGTCCGAGCAGCAGTCACCTCAGAATCCTCCTCCTCCTCCTCCTCTGCCCCGAGCGTGTTGGGATTCTGCACCCTACCTGACCCAGCTATTAACTCTTCTTCCCCGCTCGACGATTACATCCTCGATGGATGTAACATCCACGCCTTGACGATGCCGGGCGGTCCCTGGCCAGGGTATAGTTTGGGGGGCACGACAATCCACGAGGTCGGGCATTGGCATGGGCTGTTACATACATTTCAAGGGGAGAGTTGTCAGCCGGATCATCCCGGGGATTATATCGCGGATACGCCCGTCCAGGCTTCTCCGACGGAAGGCTGTCCGGAAGGGAGGGATTCGTGTCCGGATTTGCCTGGGTTGGATCCGATTCATAACTTTATGGATTATTCGACAGATGAGTGTTATCAGGGGTTTACGGTGAATCAGGCGGAGAGGATGAGGGATATGTGGGTGAGAATGAGAGAGGGTAAATGAATGAATGAATCCGATGAGTAGAATTTTTTTTGATGTACAGATAGAAGTGAACACCATGTCATTGAATGATTAAAACACCGAATCATAACAGACAAACAATCGAGATTAGACCTAACGCTTTCGCTTCTTCCCCCGCTCATCATCACGGTCCTTCTTGCGAGCCTGTCGCTCCAGTTCATCCCAGTCCTCGCCACTCTCTTCCTCGGCGCTAAAATCCTCGCTGGCCTCGGCGCTGGCGTCGTCGTCAAAGTCGCTGTCCTCCGAATCCTCGTCCGTGATCGCCAACTCCGATTCGGACGGCTCGAACGCGGACTCTTCCTCTGATTCGGACCCGTCTTCGGAGTCGGACTCGTTCGTCAGGAACGACCAGCCGCCTTCCGCAAAGAATCCGTACGGGTCGCTTGTCACCGTCTTCATAATCGTGCTCCAGTTGAGGTTCAGCGGACCCTCCGTGAACGGAATGTCTACCGAGTCCAGCCAGTCCTTGACCGGCTCCAGCGACTCGACGGGGATGCTGTTGATATGCACCGGAGGACGGTTGAAATCCTTGAACACAAACACCAGATCAAAGTTTTTGAGGCCAAACTGAACTCGTTCCAAATGAGCAATCTCAATCTCGTTCAGTGTAATGACCAAAAACGGCGGCTCCGTCAACTGCACAATGGCGTCCGTCGTCGGCTGAATCAGCACGTTGGATCGGTTCGGGACACCATTGAACCCAATCTCACGGAATGGAACGTCCACGTCAACATTCTCATCCCGGCCTGCGTCCGAAATCTTTTCGGCAAACGCCTTGAACTCCCGGTCGAGGGCAGCTCGCCGCCGCCGTTCCTCCTGCTCTGCTTCAAACTCCTCCTCGTCTCCGTAGCGGTGCCGGCGCCGTCGGTTGCCGGTCTCGTCAAACTGCATCTCCGTAGCTTCGCGGTAGAACTGGATATCCCGCGTTTTCCTCTTCCCAACCATAATTGGCGTCTTCAAGTGCACGTGGATGAGCACAATCAGCTCATTGGCACATGGCTGGAAGAAGAGATGTTTGACGTTGTTGAACAAAATATCGACACGCTCGCTCCGGAACGGTGACTGGTAGCGCAGGCCATTCTGATGAATCTCAACCTCGCCAGGCACCCGCTTGCCGTCCAGAGGAGGACGCAAAAAGACATCAGGCAACTTGTGAGGCCGACGATCTAGCAAAAAGTTAGCAAAGTCCAGCACCGTAAAAGGAGGGATAACGTACTCCTAATTTCAATCAACTTATCCTGTTCGACAACGTCCTCCATCTCCTTCCGCTCCTGTTCTCTCCGGAGAGCAGTCTTGCGCAATTCGGTAATGTCCTGCGCAATCTGCGCAAATCGATCACGGTCCTTCGACCGAAGAGTGATATTCCGGACAAAGTTCGCCGACGGATCTTCAAACGGCTGGTCGTCCTTTCGGCCAACACCCTGACCAGGTGAGAGGAAATTGATCCGCAAGTAAGCATAGTCACCCTCGTCACTCTTGCTGGCGTTCTTGATCGTGTTGATATGGAACGGAACCGGCCGTCCCATAATCGGCACGATCACGGTCGACGCCTTGTGGTCGACATAGATCATCAGGTCCTTCACTCGCGGCGGCAGCTGGCTGTCTCGCTTGTACGACTCGAATCGCTTGAACGTCTTTTGCGCTACACCGGTGCCGTCGCCAGTGGCACCCTTGAATCGCTCGAGACCCTCCTTGTTCTTCTTGGCCAGCAGCTCCTTTTGGTGCTCACGTCGACGCGCCTCGGCCTCATCGTTGATCTGGGTAGGACGCTCAGAGCGAAGCTTGGTCTTGGTGATGTTCTTGGTCGCGATCGCGCTGGATCGGCCCGTCGGCTTCTCCTTTGCCGGTTTCTCGGGTTCCTCCTCATCGCCAAAGTAGAAGGAAACAGAGTCCATGTCGATCCCGGCATCCTTGGTAAACACGTGTGCACCTGAATCACCGACACGGACTGTGTCGGTGATGATCATCGAATACGTGCTGTCCTTCCTATCATCCTGTCCCTGCTCCTGAACATCGGATAGACCGATCGAGATGTACAAGGTCATGCCACTCTTCAGCGTCCTCGTGTTCTTGCCATTCAAAACCATGTTCCCATCTCGGAGCTCAATGCCGATGCCAGCACCGATGTTCTTCAGGAAGTGCTTCTCGAGCTCAGGCCGCTTGGCGCGGACAATGCCAATGGCCTTGTTGTAGAGGTCCTTGGCGACGACACCGTCCCGGATCTCCTTGATGACAGCATCATAAATGTTCAATAGCAAGGCATAGTTCGACTCCTGTGACTTGGTCGGATCCACCAGGTACGTCCGGGAGATAATAGCGCTGTAGGTCTTGTATCGAATGCCAAACCCGGCAATGATAATGCCAGGACGCAGTTCCTCCTCGTCAGGCACAGCGGTCAGTCTCAAGTCGTACTTGCCTCCACTCTGGACGACCGGTCCGTAGGCCCAGTCAATTTGCTGCGCGTCAAAGTCTTGTGGGAGCCGCGGCAGCTTCGTAAAGAACTTGGCATCGTCGATTTTGGCGTCAATCTTGGTACAAAGTGCCTTGTGGGTGATGCTTTTGCCTTCGTCGAGCAAAGACGACATCTCATCGACAAAGTACTCGGACATGAGTCCGCTGCAAGCTCTTGCCGCATTGCGGATGGCGACCTTGTTTAAAAAAAATCAATACCCGTTCACCTTTATCGTTGGCGGACCAATACTTACCAGCTCTTCAGAAGACTTGACGGAAAAGGCCGCAGCAGAGAGCGCCAGGGAAACGTCGACTTCTTCCACCTCCTTTGAAATCTCGCTAAAGGCACGCTTCCAGTCCTCGGCAAACGGACCCTGCGCGGTATCTCTGGGAAGAGTGCCGACTTTTTTCTGGATCGAGTCAGTGGGTGAATATCATCCAAATATCGAAACAACTTACTCCAGCGGCTTTAATGACATCCAAACACTTATTAAATGCCTTTGCTTTTTCTTCTGGGTCTTTTGACGTGATCAAAATCTCCACGGGAATCCGACCGTTCTTCAGAGGTTCCAAATGTCTGGCTATATTCGGCAAATCGCGCGTCAGAATAGCCGCAAGACAGCTATGTTTAACTCAAGACGTACCCTTCTTTGCCGTGGTCACAACATACATCGCCTCCGTCGTAAATACCATGAGCGTCGCGGGGAACTCGTAGCCGAGGAGCCAAAACTGCAATCATGATCAGTCTGCGCCCGCTCAATTTCCTAGCAAAAAAACTTACGTGCATAGCATTTGACTTTTGAAAGGCATTTGCTTCCTCAGTCTTCCCCATTAGGATGACGATGGAGCCTACGCCTCCAAAGAGGCCGGCCCCAGACTTTTTGTCGGCCTTCCATTGTGTGTAGAAGCTCGAAAGACGATCGAAAAACGTCGTCTTGTCGATGACGATTTCTTCCGCCATGCTGGATGGCAGATAGGCGACGGCCTAGAAAGTGACGATTCAGAGCTCGATCAGAAGAAGATCAATTCAGCACATGAGTAACCTCCAGGCCGCTCCGTGATTCGTCTCTCGAGGATGTCGCCAGTGATTTTCGAGAAGAGCAAGCTGGAAGAGAGAGCTTTAGAGGCAAAGGTCGACGGAGCGCGGCGCGCGCGTCCATTTATTCCAAATTCGGTTAGTTCGAGAAGCGCGCGCCAAACAAACGAGCCAAACAAATCAAACAAGCCAAACACCGCCCGACGCCCGCCATTTTTTGTTGACAGACGAACGAACCGTGGAGCTTCGTCTTCTTCCTTCGATGAGAAAGTAAATTAAGTCTGATTGTTGTTTATACCATTGGATCCAGGAGCGTCCCTGTTTAAGATGCTGTACATACAATGAACTCACAGTGTCTTCCATCCTGCCTTGCTGTTTTGCCCGTTATCCGCCGCTCATTCGGAAATGATACCTTCGGAGTCCCTTGGAATCCTCGAGCATGACCATGAGCTGGATCATGAAGGTTCCCCAGCGAATCGTCGCAGCAACGCTGCTACGGGAGCGTCTGCGGCGGGAATGCGGGCCCTCAGTGCCCAGATGATTGCTTTCTACTTTCGAGCTCCTGTTAAAGCTTTCTTTCGAACGCGAGTAGAGTAGGTTAATTAACCTAAACATATCTTGATCGGTATGCTGATCTTTCTGTAGTTACTTGGTAAATAGCGATTTCCCTCTAGGATGAGTCTCGTCTGCTCACAGTATCAAGGCATTTGCTCGGGCGATCAATCCTCGCATCGCCGAAGGTAAATGGTCGTTCCATACCACTACTCCGGGCATCCTTGCCCACGCCGTACGCACATACGGCTGGCAATTTCTACCAAATCAGGTTCTTCCTCCTCTTTTGGCCAACACAGCGTTAGTGGTTCTCTATCTTGTTGTTGTTGTTCTATGGATCTCCGCTGGAGCTAACTGGGAATTTGCTAGGGTTGGCGCTATTCTCTATACGTCGTACCTGCAGGCACTCGCTTTTCTGCACGAGCCGACGTCCCGAGCCAACAAACGAACGTATCCGCCTCCGCCGCCTACCGACACCTTTGTTGCCGGCTTTGCTGCAGGGACGATCCAGTCCGTGGTGGCTGCGCCGTTAGACGCCCTGCAGGTGCGGCTACGCACCCGCGATATACTGGAAGGGCAGTACCGTAGTATGTGGGATTACGGGCGGTCTAAACTCCGTGAAATCGGCACCCGGGGGATCTTCGCAGGCTGGACCCTGACCTTTCTCCGGGATGCCTTGGGAAATGCGCTCTTCTTCTCCTGCTTTGAGTACGTCAAGGCGCAGGCCTACTACTCCTTTGTTCGGTGGTACTACGGGTCCCTGCGGCCCGATCAGAAGTCCAAGTTATCGGTGGGAGAGAACCCGGAGTCGCGGCCGGCAATCCGGCCGCACTATGCTCTGGAGCCGTGCTTTTTAATGCTGGCTGGCCTTACCGCATCGATCCTCCAGCAAACTGTGCAGCACCCGCTTGGTATGATCCAGAGCGTGCACTACGGGCGGCTCGAATACCTGGACCACCAAGCGCGGCAGCATCCGCGGCGTATGATGATGCGCCTCTACTATCACGCGTACCAGGAGACGTTGAAGCGGTGTCACAAGCGAGCCGAGCGAGCAGGCGGATGGGTCAAGTGGCTCTCGCGAGGGTTCCTGGTTCACACGATCCGCCAGGTGCCCAGCACCAGCGCGGGTCTCGTGATCTTCGAGTTGGTGCGGCGCAAGTATGCCAATCCCGCGGATGCGGTGCGCATCGAGAAGGATGGATACGACATTTTGCTCACCTGATGGACTTTGTATAGAGACCGTGTTGTATAGAGTGGATTTCGTTGTAGATTTGATACCCCTCCACAATGGATTCCCGTCTTTTCTTCCAGTCACGGGGACTGTCCGCATCCTCCTTCTCTTTCCCGAGTATTTCCTATCACCGAATCATGAACCTGCTTTCACGATGGCAACACCGCCATTGACGATCACCATTTCGGTGGCGGGGAATCTTGCGGAGAAGCCATGGTTCATACTACCATAATTCATGTGTCTACTTGGCATCGTCATTTGTCTCATTGTGCGTGGATAGAGCCGAGGACAACCGACATTCCGATGGTCTACCTAAATGAATGGATTCATTCGGGCCATGCGACACCAATTGAATTAGCCGACGCATGGCAGGAGCCGACTAAATTTTATTCCAGCGCCCCAGCCGCCGTTGGTTATGAAGTCAACTGCAGATCAAGATCGACTGGACGCGGATTTCCGATGGCGGGAGAGGATTTCCTGAAGGAGCCGACTACATACACCGCGTCTCTCGGCGTCTAATACGAGTAATCCATCACGTTCGGGTCTTGGCGCTGAGTCAGCATTTTCCCGTGCACGAGGCTCAGCCTGCCGAAAGCGGCTTAGCGGACTGCCCTCTTGGCTTCCCGAATTGAACAGCAATTTTACAAGACAGAGTAGCCGTCTGCCCCTGAGCCCCGGAGTAGTCCTTGGGGGCTGTCTAGGAATACAACCTCTATCAGAGTTGTTTAGATAGACTTTGTTCGGCACCGTAGGCGCGATCGGACTCTCAGGGGAGTTACTAACGTGGATTTAGTTTGTAAGGCTTTCCGTCATGATCGATGACCATCACCGCTCCGTGTCCCCATCTCCGCGCTCCCCCAGGCGGCCACTCTTAGCTGTCTTTAGCCCAAGGCTTAACATTCTCCATTCTCTCCTCCCAGTGGATCTGCGGATCAAGGGAGTGTGACCTGTGAACAAACTAACACAAGGAGCCAACCGACGGCCTCTCTCTAGTGGCTAATCTCCGCATTTTCGTTCCGTTCATCAGTCTCTGCTCAAAGAAACCCGATCCTGCTCCTGTGACCTGACCCCATTCACAGCGTCATTCGGCTCCTTGCATTGGACGTGGCGTGCGCTCTCCGACTAGCACTAACTGTACAGTATCCGTACACTAACCATCCTGCGGCCAACGTGTGTTGCTGCCCGGGCCCGCCCAGCAAAAATACTGGCTCCCAATTATCCCAAAAATCCCCGGAAACGTGAAAGGGATCCTCCATCGCCTCGGCTGCGAGGGCGATCCATAACACAGCTGTTCGCTGTTCTGGTAGTGTAGGGCTGACTTTCCACGGTCAGCCCGCCATTTCCGCCGCCACCATTCCTCCCTCAAAGTCTTCCCCAGCCGCCGCCACGTCCACCACCATTCCTCTCCGCTCGTTGGCGCATCGCCGTTCCGAAGACCACCATCCCGGTTTGCCGGCCGACGCGGAAACGAGAGGAAGGAGCAGTGGGAGGAACTCGCTCTCCTCCCGCCATTCAGTCGATTCTGATTTCTCCGTCTGGAGTGATACCGGAGACCTGGCCGAACAGCTGGCCAGCGAAGAGGATCCGCTCCAGATCCCTCGCCCATCGCACGACTCCTACTCCCGTCCCCGGTCGCGCGGGAAGAAGCCCAAACGCGTCCACTATTCCAACGACGTAGACTACCACCACGACCACGCCTCCGCCAGCGACGACGGCGACCCCGGCGAACTCGGCAACAAAGAGTTCGTCATCGAAGTTCCCACGCCCCGTCCACCCCCAGTCTCCCGGTTTGGCCGGATTATTGCCCTCATCATGCCGCGCAGCAATAGGGAAGCCGCGCGGCGGCACGGCTTGGTGGGCAAGCCGCTTCTGTGTGTCTCCCAGTCTTCGCCCATGACCGGACACTTGCGTCCCATCGGAATCGAGCTGACCCAGATGTGATAGATACTTTACCAGTATTTTCGTTTCATTAGGTGTCTTTCTGTTTGGATATGACCAAGGTGTCATGTCCGGCATCATTACGTAGGTTCCCGGGCCCTTGCATTCCTTCCTCTCTCGGCCGTCCGGACGCGCGGCCGATCAGCATGAACCGTGGCAGCTAACGCATCGGGGCCCAGGGGTCCGTATTTTCGAGACTACTTCAATCAGCCGACGCGAGCAGAAATCGGCACCGTCGTTGCCATCCTGGAGATTGGCGCTCTGATTTCGTCGTTGTGTGTGGGACGGATTGGCGACCTTCTCGGACGCCGGAAAACGATCCTGTATGGGTCGATTGTCTTTTTCATCGGAGGTGCCTGCCAGACCATGGCCAACGGCATGCCCATGATGATGTTGGGCCGGATCATCGCCGGTCTGGGAGTCGGCGCCTTGTCGACCATTGTGCCCGTCTATCAGTCTGAGATCAGTACGTCCGCCGTCGATCTTGCGGATATGAAACAGCGCTGATGCCATCCAGGTCCTCCGCACAATCGCGGCAAGCTCGCCTGCATCGAGTTCACCGGCAACATCTGCGGGTATGCGGCCAGTGTCTGGGTCGACTACTTTTGCAGTTACATCAAGAGCGACCTTTCCTGGCGTATGCCCTTGTTCATGCAGTGTGCCATGGGTGCTCTGCTGGGCTTTGGCAGTCTGATCATCCCGGAGTCTCCCCGGTAAGTTGTGGTGCAGCCGTAGAGGGGAATGACTGGTTAATGGAATCACGTCAGGTGGCTGCTGGACACGGATCACGACGAAGAAGGCATGATCGTGATTGCCAATCTGTATGGTGGAGGAGATATTCACAACGATAAGGCTCGGCAGGAGTACCGGGAAATCAAAATGAACGTCCTGATCCAACGTCAGGAGGGAGAGCGTTCGTACTACGAGATGTTCCGCCGGTACTACCGACGGGTCTTCATCGCCATGTCTGCCCAGGCTCTCGCCCAATTGAACGGAATCAACGTGATTTCGTACTATGCTCCCTTGGTCTTCGAGTCTGCTGGCTGGGTCGGCCGCTCGGCCATTCTGATGACCGGCGTTAACGCCCTCAGTTACCTGGCGTCCACAGTACTCCCCTGGTACGTGGTCGACCGCTGGGGTCGACGTCCGATCTTGTTGTGGGGCGCCGTGGCGATGATCATCTCACTCTCCTTGATCTCGTACTTTATCTATATCGACTTGTCCTTCACCCCCATGATGACGGTCATCTTCGTGATGGTCTACAATGCGGCATTCGGTGCATCATGGGGTCCCATTCCATGGCTCTATCCACCCGAGATTTTGCCGTTGAGCATCCGGGCCAAGGGTGCCAGTCTGAGTACCGCCTCGAACTGGGCCTTCAACTTCCTCGTCGGCGAGGTGACACCCGTTCTGCAAGCCGTCATCAAGTGGCGTTTGTACCTGCTGCATGCCTTCTTCTGCGCCTGCAGTTTTGTGATTGGTACGTCTCTCAGTTCAGCCATTTTTCGTTCATTGACTAACCAGGCAATAGTGTACTTCCTCTACCCCGAGACCAGTGGTGTTCGGCTGGAGGACATGGATTCGCTCTTTGGAGATGCCACCGGCGCGATGCCCACGCCAGCCACGGCCGCGGAACGCGGGTCCCTCATGGGCGCTGGCTCGCCCGTGCCGTCTCTCGACATCCGGCGTGGCCCGGGACAGTTTGGTCCCGACAGCGCCATTCCCGGCTTGGACATCGATCCTCCCGTTGCTAGCAGTCTTGGGAGTGGCAAGTTTAGCGGCCGCCCCGATGCGAACGGCCGGAGTGAAGGTCTGGGAGGCTGGATATCCAACATGTTCAGTCGCAGCCCAAGTTCTTCCAAGGACGGGAATAGTATGTATCGCCGTCTCCACCAAGACGACGACGAATAGACTGGAGCTTATCCTTGCTTCTTGTCGTCGCTTTTTACCTCTTCTTGTGCGTTTGTGAATGTGGATACCCTCAGTTTGATCTCTCGATACTATAGACTGGCCTATCATTACTACTCTTTGCGATCATTTTGGCTACGAGCCACGACGGTCGGGCCCGGCCGCCCGAAAGGAATTATGTCATGTTCGGTTGCATGCAGGGGTCATTCGCACGGTTGGGATTCAAGACGAATTCGCTGCGTTATATATACATTCTATTTCTCGTGTGTGGTTTCCAGGGGTGATACCGTCCGATGATGTATCCACCATTTTACTTTTTTCTCTTCGGGTTGCTGTCGGAATGGTTGTAGAATGTGTCAAATGTTGTGCATGGATGAGCGCTGTCCTACTGTGATATCGATGTGTTACTGATATCTGGCTGGAAGTTATGAGTTACTTAATTGACCAATCATATGCAACAGAACTCTATACACTATATATTTCTAGATTGTATAACTGTTATCGATAATAAGTGCTGGAGAAAACCGAAGCTTTGTTGCAGCTCAGCGCCCCCAGTGCCTGCTAGATTGCGCCAATTCTCGTCCCTCGTTTGATTCTGATTTTTTCTTTGACAAAAAGTCTTTTATTTTCTTCTTCAATTTCTTCTCTTTTGCTTGCCTCGTTGTCTCCATTTGTAGAGGCGCAATTGTTCAGCCGACATCGCGACTCCGACCTCCGTCAGGCCACGACATCATCTTCCGCCCGCACCGCAGCCTCAAGGATGCCTCGTTGCAACTGCCACTGAGCGGCAGCTAATTTTATATATATACTATTTGCGCGCGATCTGAATACCCAGGACATTTTTTTTTTGCCGGTAGCTCCGTTTCTTGTCCATAGTTGGACCAGTCTGCCGGCATGGCTTCAAACCCGGCTGTTGCGTCTGGGGCAGACCAGACGCCTGATTTGCGGCGGAGACATGGTGTGGAGGAGAAGAAAGAGCAAACTCCAGTTCCGACCGTTTCAGACGACAAGAAGAAGCTGCAAAAGGTACGCCCTGACAGTTGAAGGAAGAGCTACGGAGCTGTATACTGATTTCGATCAGCAGAAATCGGTCCTCTCTGCTCTCGATGAATGGGAATGCGTGATTGCGCCGCTGATCTTTACGGCCCTTGCGTTCTTCACGCGCATGTACCGTATCGGACTGTCCAATATCGTGACATGGGATGAGGCTCAGTAAGGCGTGCTGAACGGATATCCGGCTTGGACGTGTATATCTGACGGTGCTCGCAGTTTCGGCAAATTTGGATCGTATTATCTTAAACGTGAATTCTACTTTGATGTCCACCCTCCGCTCGGAAAGATGCTCGTCGGCCTGTCTGGCTACTTGGCCGGCTACAATGGATCTTTCGAGTTCAAGTCGGGCGAGAAATATCCCGAGTATGTCAACTACACATTCATGCGGGTGTTTAATGCGTGGTTTGGCGCGGTCTGCGTGCCCTTGGCGTATTTCACGGCGCGAGAGCTGAACTTCCGCCGGCCCACTGTCTGGCTGATCACGATGATGGTGCTGTTTGAGAATTCGTATGCTACCATTTCGCGGTTCATCCTGCTGGACTCGATGCTGCTTTGCTTTACCTTTACCACGACGCTGTGCTGGGCACGGTTCCATCGGTTGCGACATCATAGCTTCACCCCTGAGTGGTATCTCTGGCTGTTCCTGACGGGCCTTAGCCTCGGCTGCTTGTGCAGTGTGAAGCTCGTTGGTCTTGCTTGCGTGGGATTTGTTGGCCTGTACACGGCGGAGGATCTCTGGAACAAGTTTGGAGATCTCCGGATGCCCAAGATCACACTGGCCCAGCACCTGTTTGTCCGGGTCATTTGCCTGATTGTGGTGCCGGTCCTGGTGTACATGTTTTCCTTCTGGTTGCATTTCCTCATCCTTCAGAACAGCGGCCCTGGTGATGCGCAAATGAGCTCCCTCTTCCAGGCCAACCTCAAGGGAACCAATGTGGGCAAAGGCGATCCCCTCGAGGTCGCCATTGGCTCCAGAGTCACCATCAAGAACATGGGTTACGGCGGAGGGCTTCTCCATTCGCACATCCAGACCTACCCGTCGGGCTCGACCCAGCAACAAGTGACCTGCTACCACCACAAGGATGCCAACAATGACTGGTTCATCTACCCGAACCGCAGTGACAAGGCTTACAACCCGGAAGAACCCCCTCGGTTCATCGGCAATGGAGACGTCATCCGTCTGATTCATGCGCAAACAGGTCGCAACCTGCACTCGCATTCCATTGCGGCACCCATCACCAAGAGCGACTGGGAAGTATCTTGCTACGGCAATCTGACGGTTGGTGACGACAAGGATCACTGGACTGTCGAGGTGGTCGACGATTCTCTGTCTCGAGACTACTCGAAGCTGCGGACTCTGACCACGGCGTTCCGTCTGCGCCATACCGTGCTGGGCTGCTACTTGCGGGCCGCCACGCAAAACCTGCCGCAATGGGGATTTAAGCAAATTGAAACCACCTGCGTCAAGCAGAACAATCCCAAGGACAAGTACACCCATTGGAACATTGAGTCACATGTGAATGACAAATTGCCCCCCGGCGACCCCAAGGCCTACAAGTCGCCCTTCCTCAAGGACTTTGTGCACCTCAACGTTGCCATGATGACCTCGAACAATGCACTGATTCCCGACCCGGACAAGCAGGACGACCTCGCGTCCAAGGCTTGGCAATGGCCGATCCTACACGTTGGTCTGCGCATGTGCTCCTGGGACGACAGCGTCGTCAAATACTTCCTTCTTGGCAATCCGGCCGTCTACTGGGGCAGCACCGCCAGCATCCTCGTCTTGGGCCTACTCGTCCTCTGGTACCTGCTGCGCTGGCAGCGCGGCTACGAGGACCTCACCCCGACTGACATCGACCACATTCACTACTCGGGCCTCTACCCGCTGATCTCCTGGTGTCTGCACTACCTCCCCTTCATCACCATGGCCCGCGTCACCTACGTCCATCACTACTACCCGGCGTTGTACTTTGCCATTCTCGTCCTGGGGTTTGTCGTTGATTGGTTGACGCGTCGGCTGCCGCGGACCGTGCAGTGGGGGGTCTACACGGTGCTGTATATCGTGGTGATTGCCTTGTTCATCGTCTTCAAGGATATCGTGTTTGGCATGGAAGGGTCGAATCAGAAGTGGAAGCATCTCAATTGGTTCAGTACCTGGCGGATTGCGAATCGTTGAATTTTTTTTTTTATCAAGTCGATTTACTCTCGTCGGCGTCATCGATCCTTGATTCTTTCTTTCTCTTTTGTGTCTAATTCTGGTGGTTTTAGTGAACATGGCAGCTGTACGTAGTCAATCTTGTCCATCATGCTATTCATGAAATGCAAGGATAGTGGTGATTCAAATGTGAAATCTATTCAGAAGTCCGTGATCATTAGAAATTAAGAGAGAGGTATTAAGTAGGTACTCAACAACAGCCACCCCATGTCCTATTACCCTGCTTCATCGCATCGTTTAATCCCAAGGTTATTGTCCGCGGCGCCGCCGCATTGGCGCCTCCACTGGCACCATACCCTTTGACGCCGCTACGTCGGTCATTGAGGTCGTACTTTCCCGCCTCGATATTATGATAGATGCGCTCCGCGACTTCGAGAAACGCGCGCTCGACGCCCTCGCCGGACTTTGCGCTCGTCTCGACGTAGCGCACCACATTGTTCGCGCGACACCACTCCTCTGCCTCCTGGCGGGTGACTCGTCGACGGTTGTCGTCCTCGCTGACGAGATCGCACTTGTTTCCTACCAGGACCACCACAATACCGTCCTCCGCGATCTGCCGCAGGTCCTGCAGCCATTGCGTGACGGACGCAAAAGTTGACGGGCGCGTAATGTCGAAGACGAGGAGCGCGCCGGATGCGCCGCGGAAGTAGGATCGCGTGATGGATTTGTAGGTTTCCTGGCCCGCGGTGTCCCACAAAGAGAGCTTCATGCGTTTCTGCACGGGTGGGCTAGAATTCTGCGGTTTGGTCGGAGGGGAGGGAAGCCCTGATGCGCTGTTCGGGTCTTGGACGGCGGCGCCGTTCTGGTGATGCCCTGCATCGTCTGCTGCTGGTGCGGATGATGGGGTTCTTTCCGTCTCCGGTTTGATCCCCAGCCAGTCCGACGCCGGAGGACCGACCGGCACTATTCGAGAGCCAAACTCCACGCCGATGGTGACATCATGCGTTGGGACGAAACGGCCTTCGCACAGACGGATCGTGAGCTGCTCGGTCAGACATCATTTCCCTTTCAAGGAAGAAGAAAGCTTACACTAGACTTGCCGGTCCCCGAATCACCGATGCAGACGAGTTTCGCAATGTAGTCCCATGGCTGAGACATGAAGACGAGCCCTATCGCGATGGGACAACCTTCTGGAGTACACTGAAAGTAGAATTAAGGAACGACTTGACAGCGCAATGCTGTCAACACATTCTTCTCTCTGTTGACAATGAGTCGCAAGACGGGACGTTCAGCACCAGGCAGAGATCGGGCATCAGACGATGAGCGAATCGATGGAGCTGTTTCTGCCTGAGGCAGCAGAGTAAGTAACGGGTAACGACCCGCCGCTGAATAATCTCCGATGCTGCCTGCTGAGTCATCTATCGCTCATGACTTGGCCGTCCGATCCGCACATGACGCAGCATATCATCTCGCCCTGTGCCGGATGATATTGATTATTGAGACTAACATACTCAGCTGCTCGCCGACGCCGGCTCAGAGCTGTTTCTGCTCCGCTCTGGACTCCCATCTCTTACAGTCTTGACGGCGGAGCAGGACTTAAGATCTGTATCCGTATCGTTCTTTGAGCTTCCCCAGATTTATGTTCCCCGCTGATCTTCCTTGACCGCTTGTCTGTATCAGATCTCAGCTCTGATTGCAATTCCGCTACTTTTTAAGCTTCTCTGATTATGCGTTGGCCTGCTCGAGTTGAAATTCGAGACTGATCTACCTCTCTTTCGACCATACCATGTTTTCAGAATGTTTGTATTTGGTCTTCCCATACGTCAAATGATCTCCTCTGACCGGTATCTACAGATGCTTCGCGCTTCCTAGCCCAGTCTCAGTCTCGCCTCACCGCACGGCCGGAGGAGAACAACGGCGACCGCTACCGCCGGTATAATCAAGCAGGCGGAGGAGGGGGTAGGCTGTCCTCACGATCCCATCTGAACCGCATCGGGAATCCTTATCAGCAGACCGGGTCGCACCTGTCCCAGTTTCCGTTTGCGTCCAGATCGCTCGCGCAGCCCGCACCGCTGTTCTTCAGCGCCACCGATGAGTTCCGGGAAGAGGACGACGAGCAGGAGCATGAGCGGGAGATTGCAGACTACTATGCGCTGCAAAAGTCGAGGCGGCATTTTGGCAACAGCCAAACGGAAGGCTCATCGGAACTAGATGATGACGATCGGACGTCGGAGGGCTCCCGCTCGCATTATTACCCATGGGGGACGGACAGGAAAAACGGGATCAAGAGCTCTTGGCGAGATGAAAGGGTTGCGACTTCCAAGTATGGTGGCGATATCCCAACGATCGCCGAGCCAGCAGCAGAGGACGAGGATGGCGATTCAGCAGCAAAGGGCAAGATGGTGGACGTCGGCCTGGACGACACGCTGAGGTCTGATTCACTGGACTCCAGAGATGAATCAGCAGACGACGCACCGATACAACAGTTCCGCAAGAAACCAGATCGCTCGATCTACGACAGCTACTTGGGCTTTCCGCCGCAGGAGACGGACAGAGAAGCACTGCTGGATGAGAGCCGACGGGATTCCACAGACTCTGTCCCGCCATCGATGAAGCAACCGGAGCCGGAGACGCCGATGCATGACGTTTTCTGGGGACACCTCTTCTTGCTGTCGCTGGCGAGTCTGTTTGCAACGGCGTTTCTGGTGTATCTGCACACAGCACCGCCGTCGGAAGGCAAGTGGCGCTGGGGGGACACAATCTACATTGCCATTCAAAAGTCGTACTTTTTGCTGGGCATTTACACCTTGGTGTCGATCTTTGTGTCGCTGCTCTGGCTGGCCCTGCTGCGGTCGTATATTCGGGTCCTGGTAATGGGAATTGTGGTGGCGGTTCCAACGATCCTCTACGCCTTCTCGCTGTACCCGTTCATTTCGAGCTTCAAGGGGTCATGGCACGGGGCCAGCGTGCAAGATAAAGTGATGCGATGGGGTTCAATTGTGCCGTTTGTCACTGCAACTTTGTGGATCTATGCTGTGTTCCAAAACCGGCACGCGACGAGCAAAGCAATCCGAATCCTGGAGTTTGCATGCCGCATCCTGGCGGCGAACCCGGCACTCGTGGGATTAGGGTTGTTAGCACTGGGAGCGCTCGTGTCATGGACATGGTTGTGGATGCTCATGTTCACGCGGATCTTCCTTGGCGGCCACGTGAGCTCCAGCGGCCGCTCATTCATTCTGGACGTCAGCAGTTGGTGGCTTGGCGTATACTTTATTCTGGTGTACCTGTGGTCTGTTGGCGTGATCTCCGGGCTGCAGCGGGCCGTGAGCGCCGCGACGGTCAGCCAGTGGTACTTCCACCGTCTGGCGGTGCCCGCGCCGACGTCGCTGCAAGTGGTGCGCGCAGCACTAATACACGCCGGCACAACGCTCTTTGGAACAGTCTGCCTGTCGTCGCTGCTCGCCCTGTTACTGCGACTCCCTCTGCTCGTCCTGCCGCGGCGGCTGACGTCCATCATCACGCTATGCATGTACTGGCTGGTCCCGACACCGGTAGCTGCCCTGGTCAACCCGCTGGCGGTGACCTACGCAGCGATCCACTCTACGCCTCTTCACCGAGCCGCGCGCAGCGTTGCCGAAATCTCCTCGCTAGCAACGCTCAACACGCCGCTACACCACCAGTACCTCCGTTCCCCTTCTTCTCTCAACCATAGTAATCGCTCCCACGGCCCGCTGGTCCCTTACCGTCTCGCCAAACTCATCCTGCACGCCTGCCGCGTCGCCATGTCCCTTGCTCTCGGCTTCGGCGGATGGGTCACGACAGCACGAACCCTGGACGTTTCCAGCGGCACGATCCGAGGCAGCCTCTACGCTTACGTCGTCGGCTTACTCTCCGGCTGCATCGGGTGGACCGTCCTCGGCGCCATGGAGGGCGTCCTAGCATGCGTCGTCGACGCCGCAATCGTGTGCTGGGCGAGCGAGGTGGGCAATTCCGGTCGCGAAGCAAGGTACTGCCGTGAGGCAGAATGGCTCTTTAACGAGGGAGCGGTAAGGGAATACTAAATCATCGATTCTTCCTATTTTTTTGGTTTCTAGTATGCAGGCGAGCATCTAGTCTACGGTGTTTAAGATTGGTCTACGGCTTTTTTCCCTTTTAAATTCTGGAGTTCGGTCCTACGTGATGTCAGACTGAGTATGGATAGAAGAATACCAGTCATGCATTTCATCATCTCCAAATCAATCAATCAAGCTGATCCCGAACAAATCAATCACTCAATCAATATCAATATCATTAACATTGCAACCATGGTATCATAGATATCGTAAATCACCCAGAAAACCAGCCAACCAAACAGATAACTAACACAAAACCCACCGGAATATCAGAAAAAAAAACATATATAGAATATAAATAAAAGGAAGTGAATCACAATTTCAACCTCGGCTCAAACCCATTTAATCCTTCTCGTACACACCACTCTGCCAATAAACTTACCCCGAACCGGACCACTTCTACGGGGGTTGTAGCGCGGGAGAACGGTAACGTGAAAGAACCTGCATATTGCCCCGGTTTTAACCCACGGTCACCGTCAGTGTCCAGCGTCGTAGTTGTTCTTCTTCGCCATGTCTCGGGAAATTCTGCTGTGAGAACGTCCTCGGAGAGTTCGCGCAGGCCGTGCTGCCAGAGGCGTTGTGCTTCGCGGTGGGATTCCGGGAGTCGGGATTTTAGATCGAGGAGGTCGCGTCGGCGGAGTTGCTGCTGTTTTTTGCCTTCGTCGGTGCTACCTGGGGTGGCAGCGGGGGTCGGAGTGCGGTTGTTGTTATTGTTGTTGCTGGAGTCGTCGTCTGGTAGGCTCATGACGGCTAATCTGTCTAAATCCAAAGTGTGGATGGCATCGTGGGATACCGCGCCGAGGAGTGAGCAGAGCCCGTGTAGGCCCCGGTATCCTGCCGTCCGTAGCCGGACAACTCGCCAGTATGCCAGGATAGAGCGCCAATTGCCCGAGTCGCCGACTTGTCTTGCCAGCGCTTTGGCCCGGTCGTCCGCGATGAACGCCAGCATGAAGCATAGGATCGCTTCGACGGCTGTTGCGGCTGCAAGCTTTTCCTCGGCGCTGGGTGGAGAGCCCTTTTCGGATTTTGTTGCTGCTCGTGTGTAGCGGTCGGCGGCGTGCTTGAGCTCTCGTCCCAAAGCGGCGAATTTCTGGAACTCGCTGCGCCAGGATTGTCGGTCGGACTCTCGCGAAGGTCGGTCTGATGTGGCTGGCGTGGGTGATGCTTTGGCGGTGCCGTTTGGCTTGGATAGAACGCTCACTGGTGTTCTAGCTTCGCTCATTGTTCCTGCCGACGACTCTTTCTTCTTCTGCTCGGATGTGGATGGCATGGCTTTTGCAGTCGGTGTTGTCGTTGTCGTTGTCGTTGTCGTCGTCGTCGTCGTCGTCGTCGTCGTCGTAGTAGGAGTCTTGGTTACCACCAACTTGGTCACCTTCTTCGATGCCTCTGATGTAGTAGCTTTGTCCTCCTTGTCCTCCTGTTCCAGCCGCTGGCGCTTCTCCCGTGAAGGCCCTCCTAAAGCCAGGCCAGTGGCCTTTCGTTTGCTCGGTAGTTTCAGAATCCCCTCCACGAGTCGCCGGTTTCCCCGGCCATACCGCAACCTGACCATAAGAGTCTCACCAGAGTCAGTCTTGCCACCATTGGCACCGGACGGCTTCGGTTTCGTCTTGACATCACTTCCCCCTTCGTCAACTCGCGTAGTTTTTCGGTCTGCATTCTTCGGCGCCGTCTGCGTGCCTGCGCTGGAAACGGACTCTGAATGCGGCCGCTTTGTACTTTCTGCCGTCCCGTTTTGAAACTGCGAGTTCTCCAGCTGGCTCAGCTCCTCCTCTAACTCTGGGGGCAATGTCGGCGAGAGAAGCTGCGGGAGCTTGGGCGACGGACAAGCGCTCGGCGGCAGGGTTGGTGATAAAAGTGCAGGCAGGACAGGGTTTCGCGGTTTCGACGAAGACGGCGGTGTCGTCGGTTGTTTTGTTGACTCCGGTTCCGGCTCCGGTGAGAGTTTCCGTCGCTTGGGCGAGGGAGGTTGGGGATCGGGGTGCTCCGGTTCCTTTGGCTTGCTAGGCTCTTTCACAGCTCGCTCCGTCTGCGATGAGGGAGGCTCCACTGCCGTCGGTTTCGACTCGGCCGCCTTTTCGCTCGTCTCGGCTGCGCTCGTTCCACTCTGAATAACCGCCGCTGCACCTCCTGGCTGGTTCTGAACCTGGCCCTGACCCTGACCCTGCGATCTGGACTTTTTATAATCGCTCAAACTAATCTTCTTTTTTACCGTCCCATTCGTCGTCGTCGTCGTCGTCGTCGTTGTCGTTGTTGTCGTAGTTGTTGGGGTGGAAGTACTTGTTTTACTCGCCGCATCCTCCGTCATAATGTTCCCATTCGCGTCCGCCCAATCACCCGTCGCGACCAGTAACGAATCCGAGTCGTGGTGCATCAGAAAGGACATGTACTGCAGCTGCTGCTCCTCGGGCACAAACAGCGAGTCCTTACCCACAGCCCAGTTATTGACGCAGCGGCCACCCAGCGAGAACGGAACGTTAGTCGGAACGGTCAGCAGGTACGGCGACGCAGGGAGGACATCCGCCTTCAGACGAGCGAGTCGGTCGTTGAGCGATCCGAGATCGGCCTTGGACGCTGCACGATGCCGAATCTGGTCGGGGGAGAAGGGCGCGGAGGTCATTGCAGGAGACCGCAGTCGGCGGGCGATGTTCAGATCGACAAAAAGATACACCAACAATGTAGAACTAAGACCAGATCATGGCAGGAAACAAAATTCGTAAAAGGCGGCGGAGTCGTCAGGGCACGGGGGACATGATCTCCGGACCTGAGGAGGAACTGTGAATTGCGATTCTTCAAAACAAAGTGCATGAATAGGGATCATCGACGATTGACCGTACCAGACCAATTCGTTGATCCAGGACCCTCTTTGTCTCCCAAAACATGAAAAAATCACCCTGTTAAGGGAACAATAAGATCAATGGAAGTTGTCACAGGCCGGGCGCAGCCACTCATCGCACACAGCAACCGAGGCCATGGAGCGAAACAGGCCCCGAGTTTCAAAGCTGTGAAACAAGTTGGGATAAACGATAGATTGCTTTCGTTGAGATAGTTTCCGCGGGCCGATAAGCAAGGTGATGACGTGTAGGTTGCGGCGCGACGGGCAGCAGGCGGGTTCAACCGAACGTAGAAGCACCAAACGAATGGAAGACAGTGGAGAGGCCGTTCGTAACACCGTGCGGAGAGGTCCCGAAATCAATCAGATGTCGATCGAGGGCTGATATGAGGGTCCGGAGTGGCCGGGCGGATGGTTCATGGATCATGCATGGCCCTAGCCGCTTGGCAACCACTAAGCCAGTTTGCGCAAAATGTCATGGTCCAACTAGTACCTTCATATTCCCATACCCTCGTTCTATCAAGAAAATAATACGTATACATAATACAAATGCAATAGACCCCGTCATAACACCAAGGACAAAACACAGCGCCACAATAACCAGGGAAATTGAAGAGAAACTATAGAACATAGACACTTTTGTATTCCGTCTAACTCACCCTTCCGATGTCGGACTCGCGGCGTCGCCAGGTTGCCAGGTTGTCTCCTGTTTCGTGCCCGGCGGCAACCAGCCGTGTGAAGGGCTGGTGCCGCGAGTCCGCGAAGAATGTCCCAAGTGGTCATCATCTTTTTTGGCTTCCGCAGACACTTCTGGAATCACGTCCTCATTGATCTTCCTGCCCGGAAAGTGGAAGCGGTTCGAATCCCGCCGCCGCGACGATGGGTTGCTATTCAGCGGGAGCACCGTCTCACGTCGGCGGAAGTAATCCGCATTGGCCCGCTTATCGGCCAGGTCGTCGTGGCTGTTGCGGTCGTAGAGGTACAGCCCCAGGAACGTGAGGGCAATTCCGAGAGCCTGGACCGGCGTGGTCGGACTGCCAAACCACACAATGGCCACCACGATGACAAACACGCGCTTGATGAGCGAAGCCACCGAGTACGAGACGGGGGAGATCATGGACAACAGCACAAAGGCGAGAATGTTCTGCGCAAAGTGGGACAAGCCGTTGAAGATAAACTCGAGAAAGAGCGCGCCGTGATCGAGGGAACCCTTCTTTCCCGTGAGCTCGATGGTGCCCTGAGTCAATAGCTCTCGCATCAGACCGTAGCCCTCACTCATGAACCAGATGGGCAGGGTCAAGAGGAATGCTAGCCCCGAGCAGTAATACATCAAGTTGAGTTTGTCCAGTTTACGGCGACCCCCGGTTTGTGGCTCACTCTCCGCCCGCGCCGCTTCGTTGAACAGCTTCTTGGAGAAGATATTTTGCGATACAAACACCAGAGCGGCCAACAACGCACAAAAGATGCCGAAAAAGTTGGTCGAGAACCCGGTCGAACACGCCAGCATCACGCCGATAGTTAACGGCACCAACGACAGGTATGTTGCCCGTGCATACTTGATGCCAAACAGGACGCGATAGGCCAGGACGGTGAATAGAGGCGAGAGGCCCTTGATGGTATGAACTAGGGAAACGGGGATCTGCGAAGTCGCCATCGAACTCAAGATGTGGCCAGCCAGCTGGAACCCTGCCAAGGGAAGGGCGGTGGTCACGACCTCTCTCGATATCGGGGCGATTCCATTTTTCAACGCGGGCACCGCGCGCTTCAGGACGGGAAACAGGTCGGACAGGGAGGTTAGGATCAAGCACCAGATCGGCACCGAAGCGAATTGGAGGATGGTGAGCGTGACGGGTTTGGGTAGAGCGTTGAGGATGGATTTGGAGGAGGTGTTGGTGAGGGCGGAGGTCATGTACCAGATGAGACAGAGGGACTAGGGCGACAATCAGCACGGAAGCCATTCCTGGACTATAGGAACTCATATCAAGACCAAAAGACACGTACAATCAGCTTGTATGATATTGGCGCCCGTAGCGCCTCAGCAATCTCCTGAGCATTTGCGGTCATGCTGGCATTGCGCGAGCGGATGGTGCTGATGGCCTCGCTGATACTTTTGCGTGGCCGGTGTTTAGGCAAGCGAGCGGACTGATCCCAGAGGACATGGCCACCGGGCTTTCGTGGTTGCCAGAAGTCAGAATTATTGGGGTGCGACGCCAGTGTTGCTCGGGCGTCGCTCGGTTGCGTCGGCGGCGGGTCGTGGGGGCCTGTACTCATATGATCAACGAAAGGTGGGAACTTGTCCAGGGGACTACTGCCGTTGGCGGCGGACGACTGAAAATTCGACGACATCTTGATTGACGGCCGATTAGATTGGCGTAATGAAGCGCGCCGTCCCGTGCCTGTCACCGTTGTCGTGCTCATGATATCTTAAGGGCCAGATAAGAAGAGCACGGGTTCGACAACGAGCGCTTTTTTGCCTTTAGACGCGCGTCTGGCTTCTTTTTTCTACCTCCGCGCGGCAATTCCCGATCGAAACAGCGGTCGCAAAGAGCACGGGGGCATGTGGCCAGCACGAGGGACAGGGACTGATGAGGAATTGCGCCGCCAGATGGCGTCTTATCTGGTCCGTTCAGCGGGATCTCGGTCGATCCAGTAGTGCCAGAACGAGCGAATTATGGCTGGAGCATTGGCGAAGAGGCGATGGGCGCGGGAGAAGCGCCTGTAAAAGCATTGAACGGGTTGCTGTGAGACTAGAGAGCGACCAAAACAAGGCCACAGCGAAGAATGATCGTCTCTTGTACCTCGTGGCTCCAATGCGAATAATCACTGGAACATGGCGCCAGGGCCCCGAGCCAAGCCCCAACCATGCTTGGCTGACATAATGTGCTGACTCAGCGTTTTGGACCCATCAGAACGCAGGGCAAGTTTAGCCTAACCTACTTAGGATTCTCGAAACTTACGAGAAAATTAAGCTACATTCGTAATCTACGTGTCGAACCATGACCAGTGTCCGATTTCTACCCAGCTCACAGAGCGATAAACCATAGTAAAGACCAGAGGGACCGCGATGCGCATCCTCGTACAAACAGACAATAAAAACGCACAACTCCAACAATCCAGTCCAGAAACACACGGTCAGAGAATGGCGGCAAAGCAAAGATCCAATATATCGCACAGATGATGCACGCGCCTAGGCTAATAAGGCCGGAAATCAGAAAAAATGATGCGGGAAAATAGAAAAAGAAAGAAAGACACGGTATTTACAGCGACTCATGACCGCTCAACGATCATCCAAGCGACCATACCAATCCACCCGCAGAGGAAGACGGCCGTCACAATACCTGCGCCGGCGCGATCCGCGGTAGTGATTTCCCATTTCAGCCCGGGATCAATGTTATGATCGTCACCGGTGCCGGCGTTGGGGTCGCTCTTGCTGGTGCCACCCGTTTCAATGGTCAGCGGCTCTTTCTTGCGGCCGCGTTCCATCGGGAATTGAACCAAGGCCGATGAGATGACACTCAACACCGACATCTGGTTCTCGAGACTTTCCGTTCCATCCCATTCGTGCGTACCCCAGACGATGCCGCAGTGTTCGCCGTCTTCGCCGCCTGTGCAGGTGTCTGCAGCTGCTACGGCGGACGCCTGGATTCGGGGGAGGACGTCGTCATACATGTACGGCGCCACCAGGCTACCAAAGGTCAACCAGGATGACAAGAAGCCCTTGAAAAGCTTGGAGTTGCCGTCGCAGGTCTCGGGTTTTTCGCAGGCCACTTCGGACATGGTCATGCCACCGTACTCCTTCGGGAAGAAGATTTGGTAGGTGGGCTCCAGGAGCTTGTCCAAGCGCTGTTTCCATTTATCGCTTCCCTTTGTCTGCAAACGTCGTCAGCCATAAAGAACGGTGCCAGCGGGCAGGAATTCACGCACATAGTTGTAGAGATACGCGGCGCCGCTGATATAGGTCCCATAATTATAAGACCAATTGATCTGACTCGTTTCTTTGCAAGCACTCTTCACGGTGACCAAGTCATTGACCTTCCAGGGCTTTTTGTCGATTTCGATCAACGGGTATTTGGTGCTCCAGTCCCAGATTTTCTCGGCCCACTTTGCGTAGGTGTCATTCCTCGTGTAGTACGCAAGTCGAGCCGCAAGCTGGAAAAGACCGCCGTTCGAGATTGCGTTCTTGATATCCCAACCAGCCTGGTAAACGTGCAGCTGCCATCGGAGACCGCCCTCGCAGATGGTCATATCCCACCGGGGGACCTGATTGTTGAACACACCCTGCGCCAGGGTCAACCAGGACGGACCCTCGGGATCCTCGGGGAAATTCAACTCGGCGGCTGTCATGGCGGCTAACCCCCAGAACACTTGGTCATCGTTACCCTAGAAAGCGGCGCAACGCACCGGCAGGTTAGCCCGGCCGAGAAACCGGTAAAGAGTACGGATGCCACGGCTCACCAGGTAGTTACTCCAGTTGGACGGCATGTAGTCATTATATTCACCCTTTTGCCAGATCATGCCCTGGATCGTCACGTTGTTGTACGACTCGTCGCCTGTCCAGTGCCAGTACTGAATCAACGTCATGAACATGGCACCACCAGTCCACCATGTGTTGGGCAGTTTTCCCGGAATCTGGCCGGATTCATTGGCATGATAGTAACTCATCATGTCGAAGGCGACCGTAGAGGCCGCCTGCTTGAGCGACTCTCTGTCGTTGACATCGATCTTGATCGCTTGGACGGCGGCATGGCCAGCGAGCGCCAGCGCGGCCAAGCCGGCGCGGAGGAAACGCATCGTTCAGGGAGGAGTGAAGGACCGAGCCAGTGGCGGGGGAGGGCTATATCGAACGAGCGACAAACAGTGAGAGAGAAGGAAAGTGACGAAAAAAAAAATCTCTAGATATTACAGCCTATCGAGGGAGAGCAGGTGGGCAGGTCATGGCGCAGATGACCGTCGTTTTCCATCAAAGACACGGGGGGTGTCTCAGACTTTAGGGAGTACCAAAAGCGGCAGCGCGCAAGTCTAAGCCCCTGCCGGTTTCTAGTCGATTACCTAATCTTGGCTGAGACCCGCCTGGAATCCACAAGTCCACAAATCTCCAGCCGAAACGGGACTAGCGCCCTCAGAGAAGATCTGCGTTACATAATCCACTTGCCAAGAATCCGGGCCGCTCTGCAGGTCCAGGCTCTCTGACTAACCCTGAACCCTAGGAGACTGCCGTTCTGGTCGCTGAATTCAAGAGCCAATCATGGATGAAGAATGCGAAACGGTTGGGTTTCTCAATTTCCGCTGCAGGACACCGTAGTCCATAGACCACCACTACTACATGAAACCCAAGACCAGACAAGAGAGCAACAGCCCAACGGCTGAAACGCACAGGGCGAGGAAATGCCGCTGATCGGCTGGATTGCGTGGCCTTGCTGAGTCAGATTCCGTTTCACGTGATGAAACTTCATGCCAGTTGCCTGATTCGGGTAGGACAAGAAAAGGACAAGAACAATAGCGGCCTGCATGCATCGACGGCCAAGAGAAAGATTGCTGGGGCGAGTACGAAGTAAGAGAATCGTCAATGAATGTATTATGATATAGAACGAACATTGACATGATGGCTTCGAACATGCATGCACTGCGGGTTGAAGAGTGGATTCCACCAACTCAGCAACGGCAGCATGGAAGAGTCATGTCAACAGTAGCAGATGTACAGATTCCGCAGAGCGGCAGCAATTATTCACACAGACTATGTACAAAAGAAATAGGATCTGGAAGGACAGGCGTCGGCTTCACGATCGAGAGGTTAGATAATCGGCAGCCTGTACAGAGTCAGCACCAACATACATGCCTAGCTAGTACATAGAATGACCAACCTTGTCAATGTTGTAGTCAAACTTCTCCAGCGCCGCAAGAGCTTCGTCCCGCGGGTATCCCATGCTCATCAGCCGTTGCAGGGTCTGATCATCCTCCCCCGCGTCCGCCGTCAGCGCCCAGCCCGGCGGCCGTGAATCCGCTTTCTCAGCAGATTTGTCACCGTTCTCCTGGCCAGGCTTGTTCAGTGGCGCAAAAAGCGCGTCCCAATCGTGCTGTTGGGTTGTCGGCGCGGAATTGCCCGACGTAGGAGCGGCGGGCGCATTCGTCCCGGATTCCTGCACTTGACTGTCGAAGTTGAAAAAATCCGCCGAAGCGGTCTGCGCTGGTTTTGATGGCTCTGGGGACGAGGCGGACGGCTTCGGGGTGTCAAACGAGAAGTAGTCCGCCGACGCGGTGGACGGCCGCTCCGGCTCATCGTCCGAGGAGTCATCTTCCTCTTTGGCGGGAGCGAGGTTCAATCCTTCAAATTCCTTTTCGAAATCTGGCTCACCGGCCTTTCGCTGTGGTTCGCCTGCGACAACAGGAGCTCCTGTACTAGACTCAACAGAATGCGGCGCATCGGGAGCTCGAGTGGGATCATGGCGCTCAGGGAGCAGCCCACCCATAGTCCGGGACGCTTCCGAAGAATCCTTATTACCGGTGGACGTCTCGTAGCTGGGAGGGGAAGGCTCTTGTGTGCTTGCAGGAGGCGGCCCACTCGGAGTACCTGATCCAGGTGCAGGGAATGCCTGCAACTGGCTGGCATCGATCGAACCGCTCTTGCTATGGTCGCCTTTCGATGACGGAGAGCCCGGAGTGAAGTTGTCATCAAAGCCCATAGGAGCTTCGCTATCCGAGCTGTCGTCTCCAAGCTCTTGAATCGGTGGGAATTCACTGTCGCCGGTCTTGTGCGGATCAGCAGAACGCGGTCTAAAGCCGGCGAACGGATCGTCGGCGCCATTGCCAGTATCTTTAGCCACGCCCGCAAAGAGTTCATCGAAGCTAGGGTCCTTCGTAGCAGAGGTTCCATCTGCAGGGGGAGCGACATTGTCGCGTGCTGACCCCCCAGAACCTGGGCGTTGCTGTGTTTGACCGTTTTGCGTAGGGGTAGAGGCCGCGTCGTGCGAAGCTGGCTGTGCGGGGGGCGGCGACCGCACTTGTGGAGGTGGCGATACAGACGGGGTAGGAGCACCAGATGTAACTGGGCTCTTGCCGAAAGATGTCGGCGGCGGCGGGGTGGATGTAGCCGAAACGGCCATGGGACCGAAAAGACTGTCGAATGTAGCCTGGGCGTTGCCGGTTTGCTGCGGCGACAGAGGTTTTTCCGACGCGTCCGTCCCCGTCCGTCTAAAGAATGGATTGGTCTTCTGGCTGCTTGTCGATTGCGTAGGACTGGATACATCCGGAGTTGGTGGACTAGCCTCCGTTGAGGCTTGCGTCTCTTTCTCGAGAGAATCGATCTCACCCTGGATGCGATCCCGTTCAGCCTCCACGGTAGCCAACTGTTTCTTATTGATTGCGACCAAACCCTTTTGATGACGAGCCTCGGATCGTGCCTTCTCCAAGGCTGGCTTCAGTTGATTGACGATATTGTTCACCTCGGCAATCTTCTCCTTCAGGCGAGCATTCTCGGCCTGGTCCGCTGCCAAAGCAGCAGCCACTTGATCGTACTGGTTTTGCAGATCCTGACGACTGCCCTCAAGCAGCGCGTACTCCTGCTGAAGTTTTTTGGTTTCCGCACGTGAGGCATTCAAGCGCTCTTCGAGCGCCTTGAAGTCCTTCACCTCCTTCTCGTACATAGCGCGTGCCTCGGCCAGTCGCGCTTCGAAATCGCGCTTCTGCTGAGAAGTCTGCACCATTTCTTGTTCTGCAGAAACGCGCTTGCTTTGGACATTTTGCATCTCTTTCGACAAGGTCCCGATTTGGTTGGAGAGGTTCGCAAGGTCGGCAGTCTCTTGGGTCAATTTCTTGCTTTCCTCGGGATCATTGTCACCAAGCAAGTCATCAGACGGGGGTGGTGGTGACTTGGTTGCGGAAGTGACACCCGTCAGTTGCGGATTGAGGCTCTGCCCAAACTGGGAAGAGGGTGTAAACGGCTTGAAAGTTGTTGATCCCTGGTTGGAGGCCTTCGAAGGAGACCCGGGAGATGGGAACGGAGGGTTTGAACTGCCTGTCGACTGAGGGACTTGCGTGGGCGCGGCAGATGGCTGTGTGCTCGGCGTGAAAGCGTCGAGACCGAAAAGATCCTCAGCGGCAGAACGAGGCGCCGGCGCTGGAGCGGGCGACGACGCAGGAGGTGGCGATGACGGCGTCGCGGGTGGCCGTGCTACCGCCGGTTGCCGCCGGAAACTGGGAGGAACCAAAGCCGGGGGCAGTGTAGTGGGAAGAGGTTCCTTGCGAGCACGCTGCTGGCGAACGAGGTACATGGCGACGGCGAACTCGTCTCTTGTCAACTGGCCATCTGCATCAATGTCGGCCAGGTCCCAAATCTGGGCCAGCACATCATCAGACAATTGGGCATTGCTGAAGAAAGCGACCGCTTGATCACCGGAGATAACACCGGTCTTTCCAGTATCAACCGTATTGAAGATATTATCGAATTGTGCCTTCTCTTGCGGCGTGATAAGCCAATCGCCTCCTGTGGTCTGCGCAGAAAGTGGAGCAGCGAAAGTTTGACGCGCCAGGGGGCTCTGCGTTCGATTGCCAGTGTACTGCGCTGGGATGGGAGGCACCGGTGGCACATCGCTAGGCCGCGAACCGGTACTGTGCCGAGCCGGGCCGCGGCGAGAAGCTGCTTCGTACAGGCCCGGAGGGAGCGCCTGAGGGATTCCACGCATAGCCCCAGTCTTGTATGATGTCAACAGGTGCATCGCGATGATGAACTCGGTCAAATCGAGCTGGCCACGCTGCTTGGTGTCTGCCAAGTTCCATATACGGCCAAGCACCTCATTTGGAAGCCGAGCGCGCTCGAAGATCTGTTTTGCAACCTCGCCTGATGGAATATGCCAGGTTAGTGATTCGTTCTCTACTCATGGCACCCGGAATTCTGGGTAACTCACCAGACATCAAGCCATTCTGAGTTTCAGATTTCTCGAAGAGTGACGTGAATTTATTAACATCGTCCAGATTCAAAGCAGGCACCCTGACCGGTCCCCCAGCCGGCGGCGGGGGGCTTGCTGTCGATGGGCGCGGCGGAGGACCGTCCGTTAGGCCTTCGAACCAAGGAAGTGGCCCGGCTGCAATAAGTCAATATATACATCCACGAGAAAGCGCTCCGCAGAACACGTACGTTGCCGCGCCAACTCCTCCGTAGGCGGCCGGCCTGCCTGAGCATGTCCGATCAACCTCAGCACGACCGAGAACCCAGCGGGGGTCAAAAGCCCCCGGTTTTCTTTATCCGCTATTTGCCATATCTAGCATTGTCAGAGCTTAGCGATGTTGGCCGCAGGGAGAACGTGGCATGTGTCACGTACCAGTCCAAGGGTATCTGGTGGGAGCTTTGTCTTCTCGAAGAAGGGAACGGCGACTTCGCCAGTTATGACGCCCAGATTCGTAGTATCTGCTGCTTGGAAGAGCTTATAGTATAACCTCTTCTCCTCCGATGTTAGATGGAGGTTCGGATGCACTAGATGCCGCGCCCGCCACGTGGGGACATCGTGTTAGCCATTGTCTTGGTTACACACTCGGGTTCATGGGGTGGCCGTTCGCATGCGCTCTGGAGTTCTCAGTTGTTTCTCCTGGCGCTTCTGGCGCTCCCACACGGATGCAGCGGGAGATGCCGGGTAAGACACTTACGAGGCTCCGTCATCTTATCTGCCAAATGGCCACCTGGCCGCCCAAAGAAGAGGGCTCCTTGTCCAAACGATAAGTCAAGTCACGACTAATGAGCTAATCTGACGATTTCCAAGGATCCAGGAGCAATGATATGTCAGCTGTTGCTGCGGAGAGGTTCGCGCATGGGGTTTCTCGGCGAGCCGTCTGAATATAGGATGCAGCGAGGAGGGAGCCACGGAAATAGCGACTTCTGGTGAGTTCACGGCGGCCGGGGAACGCACGGATCAAGACGTCGAAGAAAGGCCGGTGGGAAAGGTGTTCTTGACGGACAAGGCGTCAGCAAGACAGTTTCGGTTTGGCTACCGACGAGTGGTAATGGTTCGAGAATCACCTTTGGGGGGGGGGCGAACAGACAGCTGGAGATGGCGTTCGTCATGGGCGACGGGGAGTGGTCAATTGACACCCGCGCAGGAATTACTAGTCCATACGCCTTTCAGCTCCAATTTGTGTGGACATGTTCTGGTAATATTGTAATTGCTTTGTTCGAACGCATAGGATTATGTCATCACAGCTCCTGGATGGATTGCTCTCCCCTACTGTGTTGATTGCCCGGCCGGATATACGAATCCAGACCGCGGTTTTCCACCCCAAGAAATAGAAGGTGGTAATAGAGAATGTTCAATTCTGTATATCTTGCTTAAGCCAACTTCGAATGGCTTGATAGGGTTGAATTGAGGCGTCAAAATTCCTCCAACCGTCACATACACCAAATACAAAGCAGTTGAGAACCGGCATGCACGGAACGACTGCTACAGTGCTGGGAAGCCTCGCAGCATTGTTTCATTCCCGGATATTCCCTATTAGTTAGGAGACCTTTGCATGAAATCCTGGACATGACAGAGTATATCCGTGCACTGAGAGAGTGGCCTTGCTCTGACGCTCAGGTACATATCATTCTGCAGTCTCGGTTTCCCATGGTGCTTCATACACTGCGATATGCGATTTTGGTCCTCGCCAATACCAGGCGAGCCAATTTGGGCCGACGGATTGGATCGGAAAAGCCAATCAAGTCCTGGCCCTTTTGGTCCGGCGCTCCCGCAGCCCGGGTTGAACTCAGTACTTAGGTATGATTCGCATGTCAAAGGTCCGAGGTGGAATTCACGGCAAGCATGCCAGGTTCACCTCACGAAAACAAACAGGTTTCTGGGTATACCCGCTGGAAGGGCGTCGATTGTCGTCGGCCTCCACGCAGTGTTCCTTTCAGCGCCAACGAGGGCCAATGAAGAGGACCATTATGAGCTGAAATGATTCTCCACGAATGCCTTTTCGTCGGCCCATAGGAGCAGACTGTTGCATACAGTAGTATTCTCCTTGTTCGATGACCATCAACGGCTTGCCTGGAGATGCTCACTGTAAATCCATTACCCCCAAGTTAAAGTCGTCAACTGGCGAAACCAAGGTCACCAACTGGCCTAGGCAGTTCATGGTTCGCTTCAGACCGGAGGGAAGGAACAGCCACTGCCCTGAAAGGACCGAAGCGAGCGAAGGACCAAAAACTCAGAAGTCGTACGGGAATAGATTTTTCGGGAAATTTCCCTCGCGTTAAGTAACTAGTAGTTAATGTGGTTTGGTTGTCAAGTTCATCAATATTTGAGGACTGAGGGAGGGACGGGATAGAATGGGTTATGAAAGGTATAGAAAAGATGATAACGCCAGAGCTTTACAGAGGGGACAAGAGTCATTCAAAGTATTGTATTAAATGTATACAGCGATCCGTTTATTAAAAAAGTACGATGACCATGATCGGTTCAATCAGATCTCACCTACGGATTTCACATAACTCCGGGGAGATTGAAAGAGTCATGGAAGGAGGGGTATCGGAGAAGAGAAGAGGCATCAATGGCGCAACTCCTTAATATTCCGCCTCGGCCTCTCCCTCGTCGTCCAGAGAGTCGCTGGCGACTTCCTCGTAATCCCGCTCCAGGGCAGCCAGGTCCTCCCGGGCCTCCGTGAACTCGCCTTCCTCCATACCTTCGCCAACGTACCAGTGCACGAAGGCGCGCTTGGAGTACATGAGGTCGAATTTGTGGTCGAGAGCCGACCAAGCCTCCGCAATGGCAGTGGTGTTGGACAACATGCACCTAATTGACGTTAGTCAACCAATCAAATCACAAGTATGAAGGGGAACGTACACAGCACGGTCAACCTTGGCAAGATCACCGTTGGGCACCGTGCGGGGCGGCTCGTAGCAGATACCAATCTTGAACCCAGTCGGGCACCAGTCGACGAATTGCACAGTGCGCTTCGTCTTAAGCGAGGCCACCGCAGCGTGTGTATCCTTGGGAACGACATCGCCACGGTACAGGAGGCAACTGGCCATGTACTTTCCATTCCGGGGATCGCAGCGAACCATTTGGTTGTTGGGCTCGAAGCAAGACATGGTGATCTCTTGCACCGTGTTGGCCTCGTGCGCAGACTTGGACGCGGAGATGACCGGGGCATAAGCCGCCAGAGGGAAGTGGATGCGGGGATAAGGCACCAGGTTCGTCTGGAATTCGGCCAGATCGACATTGAGCAACCCATCGAATCGGAGGGAGGCAGTAATGGAAGAGACAACTGTATAGAGTCAGACACGCCATCTTCAAACACATTACAGAAGTCATACCTTGAGCAATCAGACGGTTCAAGTTCTCGTAGCTGGGTCGCTCAATGCCCAGGTTACGGCGGCAGATATCGTAAATGGCCTCATTGTCGACCATGAAGCTGCAGTCGGAGTGCTCCAGGGTCGTGTGCGTGGTCAGGATCGAGTTGTACGGCTCCACCACGGAGGTTGCGTTCGAAGGAGCCGGATAGACGCAGAACTCCAGCTTCGACTTCTTGCCGTAATCAACGGAGAGGCGCTCCATCAGCAGGGCACCGAAACCGGAGCCGGTGCCACCGCCAAAGGAGTGGAACACCAGGAAGCCCTGCAGACCAGAGCAGTTGTCGGCGACACGACGGACCTGATCGAGGACTTGGTCGATCATTTCCTTGCCGACGGTGTAGTGGCCACGAGCGTAGTTGTTGGAGGCATCCTCCTTGCCCGTGATCATCTGTTCGGGGTGGAAGAGGGAACGGTAAGGGCCAGTGCGGACTTCATCGACGACATTAGGCTCCAAGTCGCAGTAGATGGTGCGAGGGACGTATTTGCCCTGGCCTGCAGTTCACAAAGCTGTCAGTTTGCTATCGGTCTTGATTCTGGAGGGGAACAATCCCTACCAGTTTCAGAAAAGAAGGTTTCAAACCCCCGGTCCGCATCCTGACCCTTGCGCTCCTCGCTGAGGCGTCCATCAGGCTGTTGTCTGTCAGCTTGAGGATTCACCGAAAGATCAATGGTTTCCATACGGTAATCCCGTGCTCCAGGCAATAGAGCTAGGTTTTGTCAGTCAGCCATCTCTCCTTGGCGGCGTTAAATATTCGTATATCTTACTTCCCAGCAGGAGTTGGCAATCTGGCAACCCGCCTGGCCAACTTCAAGCATCAAGGAGCTCCCCGTCAGCACGCGTCTGGATTACCGATGGCTCACCGCAATTTCTGGCCTCCTCACCGTTCAAGCAGATGACTTCTCTCATGATGACTGATTCTCACAAACAACGACACTAATGATTCTGCCACGATTAGCCAGTTGAACCATTCGAAAGCATGGCGATTCTTCAACAGGGGCACCCAAGAATGCCCGCCAATCTCTTGGATTGCGGGAACGTGGTGGCGGGACGAATCGGACAAAGGATGAGAAACTCCCACGAGATCAGACGTACATTGAGCTATATCCAGAGATGGCAATGGAAGTCTAGCAAGGCTGAGGGCTGTGAAGAAGACGATAAACCGAGATAAAGCGTTGTTTGACAAGATTAAAGCCTCCTCTCCTCCGACCCTTTGGGGGGGACTCCATCTGCCGGTGTTGTGCTGTTCCCTTTTTTGGGGATGCAGACGCGCTCTGACTGGTTGTTAGTCAGCAACCGGTGGGCCCTGGCGGAGCTTGTTTGTAAACTTCCGGGTGGGATTCCACCTGCTGATTGGATAAAAAATCCACGAGCTTCATTGCTGACTAACATACCTACCCATTCTGTAAATTTACGTAAATAGTATTGATGTCTGCCATCAGAAGCCAGCAGTGAGAGCTCGGGTTTCATGCAGCCAGCAGTTTAATTTCGAGAAGGGAACCCCGCATAGGAGCTGACCGAATCCCTACGAGCAGTGATGACTGGGCACAGATAGTACCAGCACCACTTGACCCTGCAACGTGGCCAGGATGCGCTGGATATGGCAGAGCGGTCTGCTGGTGCTGGGTGCCAGGTTTGCGTTCGCCAACGTGGAAAAAACGATCTTCGTGGCACCGGCAGCGAGTGAGACCGCGGCAAATGATCCTGCCGTGGATGGCCTGGTTCTTGACCGTCTGACACCGTCCGAGCCGGTCCTGCGGACGTCTCTAAACGCAACATTCCCAACGGAGGACGCGCCGCTCGGTACGGCGTCTTGGTTTTACCTGGAGAACCTTCGTCCGGATCAACGGTACGAAGTGCGGGTTTGCTGGCTGGCCACGGTGAGTGCAACATATCTGATAACCCAGCGTTGTCAGTAATAAAGTCTCGACTGACACTGCTATGCTAGCAACCCACCGCCTTCATCCTCACGACATACACATTGTCCGACATCCTCGCTGATTCCGCACTCGTCTCCTCCCTCTCACATTTCTCAGCTACAAAGGAACACCGCAATTTGCCCTCGGAGCGCAATAGTACCAAGTCTGTTAACAATAATGATAAATCCGTGCTGTTTCTTCGCGTGCTTGCCGCGGCAGATTACTACACGACCAACACAACGCTAATGGAGAATGTCCCGCCGGTAGCCGTGGATTTGATCCTCGATCCGTTTTTGGCTAATGTTTTCCCTCGCTCGCTGGTGCCGACGGCGGCGTGGATTGTGGTTGTCACTGTTGTATCGGTGGTGGTTGCACGATTCATATCGGGACTCCTCAGTGATCTCGCTGCAACTGGGAGGATCGAGGAAGAGGAGCGAAAAGAGGATAAGAAAACGCAATAGACATGCAGATAGATTCTCTGTGGACGTCCAAGCATTGTACCTTAGATTCATCATCTAGATACCATAGCTACATGCAATCCCTAGATTCAACAATTGGAAAAAAAAAAAAACGAGTTCTTAAAGTAACCAACAAAGGAAATGAGATTTCATTCACGGACAGACTGTATGATACACATGGTGTTGGTTCGGGGAAATCCCTTCTATTGATAATAACTATTACATGGAGCACATACACGCACATTCCGTGCTCAAGCGTTCAGGCCAATCTCATCAGCGTACGGGAGCTTGAAGAGATCACCGACAGCAGCCACAGAGGCGCGGCCAGAGAGGTAGGACTTGGCGAGCTGTAGATGGGAATTAGCTTCCATTCAGCGGCACTCAAGAACAAGGAATAGAGAAGCTTACCTCTTGCACCTGCTGAGCAGTCACCTTGTCGAAACTCGATGCAAACTCAGCAATCTGGAATGGCTTCAGGCCGTTAAGCAGCGCAGATCCAGTCTGCTCAACACCCGTCTCCAGAGTCTGCGCGGCCTCGAGAGCACGGAACTTGGCAAGCGCGATGGCCTTCTTAACGTCCTCCGGAGGAATCTCTCCGGCGGCGACCTTCTTCAGGGCATCACCGACGCTCTTGGCAGTAGCGGCAACCGCCTCGGCCTTGCCAGTCACCTGGATGGCGAAGAGGCCGGCATCCGAGTAGGCGTAGTTCTTGGTCGAAACCTGCGCGCCCGGGTTGGCCTCGGCAGCCTTCGCCAGCAGAGAGAAGCCGGAGCTCCATTTGATCGAGGACTCGCCGCCAATAAGAGCAGCCAGGACGGAGACCTCGGCCTTGTAGCCCGAAGCGCCGTACTGCGGCGAGCCAGGGAAGGCAATCACCAAGCTATTGCCAGCCTTGTTGGGGATGCGCTGCTCACCGCCAAAGTACTTGGAGGGAGTGCTCTCCTGCAGCTTGAACTTGCTGACGGAAGCGGAGCTGGGGTGCTCGCCGAAGAATTGGCTCACCCACTTGCTCAGCTCAGCAGAGTTGGGGCCGCTCGCGACAAGAGCAATGTTGTCTTTGGCGTACGCCGCCTTGGCGTAGTCAGCAATGCTCTCGGCATTCAGGTAGCCATCGAGCGGGGTGGTTGTGATGTTGTAGACAGGGTTGCCGAGCCCGCGGTGGAAGGCTGTCGCATGGGCAGAGTCCACGGCCAGCGCGGCAGGGTCCGCCGCATAAGCCTGCTGTCGCAGGCGCAGGGTCTCGCGGACAACTTCGCTCCACTCATGGCCTGCATTGTTGTCAGATATTTCCCCGTGACGGTATGGGAGAACCCCAACTTACTCAGATACTTGGTCTGAGAGGTGACCTCCGCAAGGAGCTCGGCAAAGTATGGAAGGTCGCCGGACAGGAACTTAGCCTGGAGGACGACATTTTCGCGGCTGTGCTTCGCGCTGAAGGTGCTTCCCAGCAGCTCAGTTTCACGGGTGATTCGCAGGGCGGACCGTTTTTGGGTCGACTATTATCCAACCAAAGATTCGGTGAGCATCGGACACAATTGACAAGGCGATCAGATAAATCCCACCTTGAAAGCAAACTGCTCGAGGCCATCGGCAAAGCCGGGGAAGGGCTCATAGCGAGGACCGGCCTTGGCAACCAAGGAGAGCGTGGCCGTCGGCGCAGCAACCTCTCGATTGGCAACCTTGACGCCGGCGGCCTCCGAGGTCTCGTAGTGAACGCTGGGGCCAGCCGCAGAAGCGAAGCATCGACGGCCGTTTGTTCGGAGCGCCCGCGGCGCGGTACGGCCGAAAACAGACCGTGACAGCATCATCGCATGCGTGAGGCAGGAGACACCGCGAAGAAGGGCGAGTTGGTGCGGAGTTGGGAGCAATTGGGCGACCCTTTGAGTGAGCGAAGAGAGAAACCTGCGGGTTTGACGACGTTTTGGCAAAAGCCTCGAGATCCCGAATCCGCTGAGCGAGGAACAATTGCTGCACGCTGATTGGCTGAGCTGGTGGCTTGCGGGCGGAACCGGATTTTTTCCAGGTGCCGAACACGTGATTAAGATCACGTGAAGCGGGAGGTGTGTGGGAACGGGGTGGAAAAGAAAGTATGAATGACGCTGTGCCGCCGCAAAAGAAGCAAAGGGACGAACTTTTTTTTAAAGATCGAGGATTGCCGGGCTTCACTCATGACGGCAGCGCGCACCCTTGCTGACCTTGGAGAGAAGCCGGCAACTCCAACTGCGCGCAAATCATGTCCCAGGTAAACTACGTGCTTTTTTTCTTAGATCGATATGACGCTCACATGCATCCAGACGGTCGAGGAGCTTTGTACACTTTTAGTCGAGGACAATTTTGGGGAGCTCTTCGGGGTATGTTGCAGCATGACTGGGAATTCTCTTTGATTGTCAATTGAATGATTTCTGACGTCGTTCATAGCGCATCTTCTCCCTCCTCGTTCGATATGACCGCCTCCCGCTTGCGCGTCTCAAGCCGCTGGCGCGCGTTCCCGACAAGCAACTGTACAGCGCTCTCGCGGCGATGATCCAGATGAATTTGGTATATCATTTTACATCGTTCGAAGATGGCCTGACCTACTACGAAGCGAACACCCGGGCAGCATACAATCTGGTGCGGGCAGGCAAGATCCTGCACATGATTGAGCATAGATTGGGATCCTACGCTGCCAAGGTTGTATCGACGATTTTGTATTTGGGCCACGCACAAGTCCGATATTTGGAGAAGCTTCCCGAGCTCCGCCCTGTTGAGAGCAAGACCGCCAATGGCGTCAACGGAGTAGGAGCGGACGAGGACGAAGCTGTCGATGGGCATGGAAAGGACTCAGCCGAGGATCAGCTGCCCAATGGAGACTATGACGAAGACCACACCGGCAACGAGAGGCTGTACTCAACGCTGACGACACTCGCGGCGCATGGATATATCAAACGAATTCGAGAGGCGGATTTTCACAGTCACGCAGATAACGTGCTCGACGCCGAGAGGACGGTCAAGGCGACGATCGCCGGATCCGGTTTGAAAGGAAAGAAACTAGAGGCGGAAATCCAGGAGAGAACAGAGAAGCTGGTCGCCGAGCGGACGGACGGCGATCTTACGAAAGGATTATTGCGCGATGGCATCCCAGTGGGTGCCAAAAGGCGGCACCAAAACGAGGAAGGAACTGGCTCGAACAAACGCCCAAGGCTAGAGTCTGAGGAGCCTGAGGATGAGTGGGCCACTTACGAAGACGATGACGATGAGGTGATGGCGGGGAACTCCATCACGGTGAGCACCCCAGCACGCAGAATCTAGTCTGGCGCTAATTATGGTATAGCCGGAACTCGTGGTCGGCATCAACTACGAGAAAATGAACGTTGTCAGCCGAAACGCACGTCTCGTCGAGCTGGCCGAGCGGACCTGGTCGCCTGAGACCGCAAAAGTGTACGAGACACTGCTCCGGCTGATCGAATACCAGACCAAGCGCTGTCGAACACAAGAGGAGCTTCCCCGAGAAGGGGAAGAAGGAGTAGATTACTCCGCAGCAATACCTCTCTACAAGATCGCCAACGAGCTAGATCCCCATCTCGATCTGAGCAACACCATCGGCCCAATGGAGCCATCAGCCGTACCAAATCGGCGTGGCAAACGGCCGCTTGAAAACGGCGTAAACGGGCGGGGACCGGATGATGGGGACGACGACGAACCCAGCAACCGAACGCACGACGTCGATCAACACCTGCAGCTCGTCTCGCAGGGGCCCTACAGCCTCGCCTCGCGCAAGCTCCACCAGGGCATCCCCAGCTGGACGGTCGAATTCCGACACGTAGCCCGCACCCTACGGCACCTAGAACTGGAGCGACTTATCGCGCACCGCTTCGGCAGCACTGCGCTGCGTGTCGCCCGAATCCTCCAAGCCAAGGGCAAACTAGACGAGAAACGACTCCAGGAGCTCAGCCTACTATCATCCAAGGACCTGCGACAGGTCCTCGCCAGCATGCAGGCTGCGGGATTCGTTGACCTACTGGAACTACCTCGCGACGCGCAGCGCCACCCGTCACGCACGATCTATCTGTGGTTCTACGACCCGGACCGCGTGGCGCGCAACGTCCTGCACGATACCTACAAGGCCATGTCGCGCGTCCTACAGCGCATCCGGTTCGAGCGTGAACGGCTCAAGGATTTCCTCGAGAAGACGGAACGTATCGACGTCAAGGGGAATGAGGACAAGTATCTCACGGACGTGGAGCGACTGACCCTTCGGCAGTGGCAGGAAAAGGAGGCACTCCTCTTGGGTGAGGTGGCCAGGTTAGATGATCTCGTGGCTGTCTTACGGGATTATTAACCCGCTGAACCATGTGCATTATTATATGTATCATTCAAAAGCATAGCGGTGTCCATGGGGTTACGACCAAAATGAAAAGGCTTCCCAGAATTCTTATTTTTTTTTTTTTTTTTTTTTTTTTTTTTTTTTTTTGGTATTAAAAATTTTTAGACCATGTATACTGGTTCCTCACTCAAAGTCTATACCATCACACACGAAACAGCAAAGCAAACCATCACAGCCTCCAAAGCTATGGGATAAACCGTACAAAGAATACAGGATAGCATATGGCACAAATTGACGCCGGGTCCGAAATCAAAAGCGAGCGTGCATATAATCCTTGTTTTTCTCATTTCTTTTCGTTCAGTGCTTTGCCGTGACCTTTTCGCCGGTCAATTTCTCGACAGCTTCCTTGGCCCTGTTGCTCTGGTTAGCAAGAGGTACTAGTACTACTTGGGTTCGAATAAGAGAGCGTACATATCACCCAGAGCAACCATGCAAACCGTCTGCCACATCCCCAGACCAATCCGCGGCGTGACACCACGGTACAACCCACGGATGCCGTTTGTCTCGTAGATGTACTTGAACGTCTTGCCGACGGTCAGGTTCTTGGGGCGGTTGGGATCCTCCTTCTTGCTCTGCATCTCGACCCGGATGACCTCGATGGGCTGGTTCCACGCAGAGAGAGCACCGCCCAGACCCGAAGCCAGGACCTTTTCGATGGCGCTCAGCTTTTGCCCCTCCTCCTTGTTGGTGACCTTGCGAATGGCGGTCTCCGCCAAGCGCGACAGACCGAAGCGCGAACCCCAGTTGGTCGTCTGCCGGATAGCCACAGCGTTGACACCCCGGTTGATACCCCGGATACCCTCGCGCCGGTAGATATCCATGAACGTCTGCCACGTCGTCGGCGGCTTCTGACCCGCTGCAGCCATCTTGTGCCGTGTGATTTCGACCGTCTTCATGCACGTGCAGAAGCCCACCGTTGCGTACGCCTGCGCGACACCGCCCGTCATGCCACCGAGGATACCGGCCGTGAAATCGGACGCGCCCAGTACCTTGGCACGGTATTCTGCTTCCGATGCGACGAACAGCAGCACTGCGCCCTTGGTCGAAGCCTCAATCCAAGCCCAGGGGATCAGACCTTGGTAGTCTGCACATAACCTATTAGCTCGAGGCCCCCCGCTACTCCCAGTTCTCCTTTGTCTTACAGCCAAGGATCCCTCCACGGCCCCAAATTCGGCGCATGGCACCCGCAAACGAATCTGTGCGGTTTGCCGCCATGGTCGTCTTAATCACTTCCAGCGGCTATTGTATCGGGGTAGTCAGTATCATCGTAGGGCTTGAAATTCACTCGTCAGGGTGCAATACCTGTCCTAATGTCGTGACCCTGTAAACCCGTTAGTCTCAGCAACATGATTTGCCTGCAAGAATCGTCTTGTACGTACTCAAACATGTTCAAACCCGCGCCCACTGTATTCGGTCCATGTCAGACACACGATCCAAACACTATCACATGCTCCCTTGCCCCGAAACTCGACTTACGCAACAAATTGCTGAACTTGATGGGCTTCTTCTCGATCTTGCGAGGCGCGGCGGCCTCTACTGCAGCGGTCGCCATTGCGGTTTGTAGAGTCTCTGGAAAGGGGCCCTGACCAAGAGAATCTGGGGGGCTTCAGGTCTTAAAGATGGGAGGGAGGTCAGTGTCGGGAATGTCCAACCGAGGTCGGCAATTGTTGACACTTCAGCTTCTTTTGAAAAGAAAAGACTAGAAAATCTACAAAACACAAAAATGTTCGAAAACAAGAAAAAGAAAAAAAACCTCGGTGGACCAAGGAGTGAAGAATATAAAACAGCTGTACTGTAATGTACCGAGTACTCTACAGACCAAGCGGACAAGCGATATATGGGCTTCTTGACTTGGTCGGCGCAATCTCGCAGCTGCGTTTTGGCTTTGGGCGGATCAAGCCCGAGCTAATCCCTTGGTTTGGCTTGGACTTCTCCAGACCCCCCGGGAGTCGCCTGAATATTTAGGCCCTCCAATTCCCGGCCGAATGAGCATTCCCGAGTTTACGAGATTATCTAAGACGACGATTCCGTTTCTGGCCTGAGGCTGAGAATCTCAACGCCTCAGGCTGGCTAAGCCTCGTTTAGGTGCATCGGTGAGATCCGGAATGAAAAGTGCAATTTTATCACACCAGGCCGGTGCTCCGTGCTCCCCAAGACCCCAACAAAATGCTTCAACAGTTCCAATTCCGATCCCTGTTGAGCTGCACGGAGTCCGAAGTAACTCGTCATAAAAGTCGTAGGCGACGAGGTCGGAGTTGTTCAACTTCTCCGGCTGGAATTCACCGCTGTAATCCATGATCCATCAGAACCGTTTTTTTGACGGGGAAGTCTTTAACCACGATCACATGTGTTTGGAAAAGATTGTAGATGCTGAAGAACCGAAGAGCACTGGCTGCGAAAGAACAAAACTATGCATGTGATACCGAGCCCTTCATGTTCTGAAGGGCGAACAACCGTAGACCGGAAAGCGCCTGGACAGAATTCGATCGTCCGAAAATCACTCCATGTCAGGTACGAAGTGCTCGGTTCTCTGGAGATATTGGAGAGACAGGCGGTCTTGCTAAACATACCAGTTTCTGATCTCCGAAGAGTAACGGCAGAGAATATTCAGGTTGAGCGCCATGCCAATCACAATCATTGCAAAACATGCCATTAACAATTTTGATTCAAGATACAATTCGTAGCAAATACAAGATATAAGATACAAATCCATCCCTTCCCACTCTAAACCATAGGAAATAGATTGTACAAGGCAATCAGGCCATTGCCACTGGGCAGTCTATTGAACGAATGCGGTTCCGGAACTTCGTGACTCGGACACGCCCAAGAACGACGCGTCGCTCATACAACGGCAGCGCGCTTACAGCTGGGCGCCAACGAGCTTGGCGTAAGCCTCGGTGCTGAAGCTCTTGGGACGCTCGATCGGCGCGCCGAGAGCGCGGTCGATGATGAGCTGAGGCAGGACACCGAGAGCGCGAGACACGCCGAACAGGACCGTGTAGTACTTGGCCTCGGTCAGACCGTAGTACTGGAGCAGGACACCGGAGTGCTATTGTTTTCCGTCAGTAAGAAGTAACCACGGGCCGATCAGGGCGATGACTTACCGCGTCCACGTTGGGGTAAGGGTTCTTGGTCTTGCCATGCTCCGTAAGAACACCCGGAGCAATCTTGTAGACCTGGCTGACCAGCTTGAACATCGGGTCATCAGGCAGGTGCTTGAGCGCGAACTCGCGCTGAGCGACGTAGCGCGGGTCGGTCTTGCGGAGCACGGCGTGGCCGTAACCCGGCACGACCTGACCGTTGTTGAGGGTATCCCACAGGTACTTCTTGATGGCCTCGTCGCTGAGGTCGTTGCCAATGGTCTTCTTCATCTTCTCCAGCCACACCAGGACCTCCTGGTTAGCCAGACCGTGCAGCGGGCCGGCCAGACCGTTGAGACCAGCCGCAAACGACAGGTACGGCGAGCTGAGGGCACTGCCAACCAGGTGAGTGGTGTGCGCGCTGACGTTACCACCCTCGTGATCAGCGTGGATGGTCAGGTACAGACGCATCAGCTCAACGAAGTCCTTGTTGCTGCCATAGCCGAGCTGGTTCGCCAGGTTGAAGGCATAGTCCTTGTCCTTCTGGATAGGAGCAACCTTGCCATCCTTGAACACGTTGCGGTAGATGCGGGCAGCAATAGTGGGCAGCTTGGCGATCAGGTCCATCGCATCCTCGAAGGTGTAGAGCCAGTAGTCCTTCTTGTTCAGACCCTTGGCGTAGGCCTTAGCGAAAGACGACTCGTACTCCAGGGCAGTCACAGCCAAGGAGAACTGCGCCATGGGGTGCAGATCATTGGGGCAGCGGTCGATGAGTTCCTCGACGAACTTGGGCACCTCGGAACGAGCAGCCCACTCGGCAGACAGGTCACGCACCTGCTGCTCGGTGGGGATCTCGCCGGTCAACAGCAGCCAGAAGAGACCTGCGATTGTCAGTTCCGCGCCTCGAGCGACACTTCGCTTACGGGAATCGTACCCTCAGGGAGGGGCTCCTCGCCGCCGGGAGCCTTCGGAAGCTGCTCACGGCATTCGGGAATCTGGCTATTGGGTCAGCCAATTTACCTCATGCACACCGTATCTGAGCAAGAGCACTCACAGTTCGGCCGCGGAAACGAATACCCTCCTCAGGATCCAAGACGGAACCCTATCGCAGTGTCGTTAGCAGAGTTTCAAGATTTCTGCTGTGTATGGTCCCGAGAGAAACTCACCTCCCAGACCAGGGCCTTGACGCCACGGGCGCCACCGTAGACTTGGTCCAGCGTAACCTCGCCAATGACCTTGGAGCCGTGTTCCCTGCACGAGTAAAACGATGTGAGCTACTGCACCATCGGATCTGTCGGATTGGACGAGCCTGAGCATACTTGCGGAGCTTCTTGACCTTCTCAATCTCGGCAGGAAGCTTGTCGGCGAACGTCTCCTTCAGGGACTATAGCGCCCACATCTGTTAGCTATATTCCCGTCATCTTTATGCGAAATGATTGCGGATACCGACCTTGGCCTTGGACGAGTAGCAACGCAGCCCAGTGTAAGCCGCGCTCTGCACCGCCGGCTTCGTGGCGAGCGAGGAGCGAAGAATGGAGCTCCCTAGTCGCAAGGAAGTAGCCATTGTGTAGATCTAGAGGGATCAGGGAGGGGAGATGGTGAGAAAAAAAGGAAGCGCAAAAAGTTGTTGATCACAACTGAACGCAGAGACTTGGGAAAAAATTTATGGATGGGAGGAAGCCAGGGCTAAATAATATTGTCGGAGCCAAACGGCTACGGTCCGTATCGGTCTGGTAATGACCAATGTTTCCAAGGAGCTCAATAGCTCCTTGAGCTTACCAAATCGTGTATTGTACTGTCACAAACTCAGAGTTACTGTAGTCGTCAAATTGGCTACGTATCGGTTGCAGCCATCCGGTTTACCGAAACGCAGAAAGGGAACCTCTTCCGGAAAGGCGGACAGACGGAGGCGGCCTGATTGGTGTTGATCGCAGCGTGCAATCTTCGGCCACTGCCGTCATTCCCGCCATCTGCCAGGTGTTTTCCACAGCGGCGACTTCCATTGTACCCCGTATTTGTACCCCGTGCGAAGATTGATATCATGATTACTCCGGTTTGCCTTTTCGTAGGTTGTGCGCGTACTGGTGCCAGAGTTCTCAGGGTTATGCAAAATGTTTTTAGCAGTGGATTGAGCTTGTTGAAAGGCTCGAAGCTCGAGTTTCGGCCCGACTGGCATGCTATGCTCTGGCATTCCAAGAACGAATGGGCCCCCGCTTCCTCGAATCCCTTGATGACTCTAGATGCTCGATTGATGGCTTTTTCTCCCTCTTTCACTTGTGTGTAGCCAAGATTTTTCAGAGTTGTGTTGAATTTGTGTTGAATGCGCTATTTTCGTACGTATCATTCAATGAGCTCGCGTGATTGCATCACCGGTCGGAGCTTGCTTTGGGCTTCTGGCAACTTTGATACGCGCACCACAGTTTGGGTGCAAATCACGTGCACCGATTGATTGATAAAGCATTGTGAATGTCACGTGATCACATGTCCATTTCGGGCTAGCGCTCTCCACCAAAGGTTTTTTCTTCTACCTCCTGTTTTCCTCGACTTGCCTCCTCACCGTCTTTTGTCCACACTTTCGTCGTCGTCTCTTTTCTCATCTCTCTGTCACCTGTACTCAGTAAGACAGCCCAAGGGGACACTGATATCCGCGTCTACTCGCTAGATCGTACCTGTACTCTTCCTCGCCTCGCGCGCTAGACTAAAGTCTGCTAGCAGTAGGAAGGGTGTTTCCCCTCGGTCGCATCCAGTCCGTAGTGACGCGACTGTCTGATAGGGGAAGAAGAGAAAAAGAAGTCGAGGACTCGCTAGATTTTCCTCTCCAACGTCCACCGGGTAAACAAGCTCATGAGAAGCGACCGAACTATCCATTTGTCTTTTCGCTAAATCAGTTCGCCAGTTGGTCGCTAGTAGCCCTGGGGGAGGGTCAATTACTGTTCTGCCAGCCCATCAAAAATCTGCCTGCGCAAGCATTTCTCTTTTCCTAATTCAAAAAAGCGACCAACCCGGGTTTGGACAGTCAACCTAAGGAAGTTGAGTGTGCCTCACCCACCACCATGTCCTCTGCCGTCGCAGAGCTCGATAGCTATCTCCAGTCCATGTTGGCTTTGAAGCCACCGGGTGTTTCGGGGTCGAAGATCAACAGCATCACGCAACTATGCACAGCCAATGTTCAGGTATGTGAGATCTGATGCTGGTCTCTGAAGAATGAACCCATGCTAATGATTTTGTGCAGTCTGAATCAGTGCTCATCCAAAAGATCTACACCCATTTCAAGAGAGCTCCCGGAACCCACAAGCTCGGTGTACTCTATGTCGTAGACTCTGTAACTCGGCAATGGGTAGAGGCAGCTCGCAAAGCCGGTCAGCCGTCTGGCAGCGATGCCCCAGATGGCACATTTGCGGCTGGAGTCAACAGAGTGACAGAATTGCTACCGGTGTTGATGACCGACATCATTAATAACGCTCCTGAGGATCAAAAGGTACGCTCTAGACAGCAAAATATACACAACTTAACATTTTTGCACCATTTCTTCTTCCACAGCCTGCTTCCGGGTCGAGGACTTGGTGTTCTCCGGGCTGAGCAGGAGGCCCTGCGTATCATTCCCGGATAGCATTGCAGTTTTTCCTAATTGCCGCGTCACGTATTGTTGGCTGGGATAGTTGAACTTACATGCATCTTTTATTGTATAGGAGAAGATCAAGAAGCTGGTGGACATCTGGGAGCGTGGCTACACGTTCCCGGCACCTATGTTGCAGTCCTTCAAAGAAAAGCTGAACGCGCCAAAAAGTAAGCTTATACGCCCCGATCATTAAAACCTCGGGTGCATCTGGGCACCATTATCTCGACTGGACAGGGTCTAATAGTTTCTCTAGATGTTGAGTCTACTACTCCAGAGGGTTCGCCAGCACCCAACTATAATCCTTTCAGCCCACCGTCTCAGCCAGCTCAACCGCCAAACGGTTCAGCTGCCTCAATGCCCATGACAACTGCTGGTCAATCAGCTGGCCAGACAGCTCCTGACACGTCTAGTATCTTGAAAGCGCTGGCCGACATGGCGAAGCAAAACACGGCAGCTACCCCAGCCTCGAGTGCGCCGGCACCTGCCAATCCCTTTGGTGCATTCAGCGCGGCTACCACAGCTTCGCAGCCTGCGCCTTCGTCTACAGAGCAGACTACGCAACAGGCCTCACAACAAGTGCAGCAAACTCAGCAACCCCAGCAAGCACCGCAGGCTGCACCTGCCACCAATCCTTTTGCCGCTGGGAACCCTTTTGCAGCCTTGACTAGTTTGGCGCAGAGTACAACACCCCAGCAAACTCCGACTCCCAGCGCACTCCCGGCGACCCAGCCAAATCCTCTGGCAGCCTTGTTTCCGCAGGCAGCGGCACAGCCTGCAGCTCAGGCGCAGCCAGCTGGAATTTCGCCGGAGACGTTGCAGCAGGTGCAGTTGCTCCAGTTGCTGGCGGCACAGGGCATCCCTCAGGAGCAGTGGGCGACCGCTCTCCAGTTGCTTACGCTCACCAACAGTGCCAATAACATGAATGCAGCATCTGCCGCTGCTCAAGGATTCAACGCTGCCGCCTCCACTGCTCAGCCTGCTTGGGGTGCTCGGACAGACACGTCTCGTGACGCTGACCGGGATCGAGACCGAGATCGGGAGCGTTCATACGGGCGTTCTCCTCCAGGCCAGTACCGCCGTCGCTCTCGCTCTCCGGGCTGGGATCGCCGCCGTGAGCCGACCCCGCCTCGTCGACGAGATAGCCCTGTGTATGGCGAGTATCACGGAGATTCTCCTAGCCGACGCGGGGGTGGCGATCCTCGCGGGCGCCGCGGCAACGAGTATCGTCAGCGCAGTCCGCCGGGGCGTCGTCGGCGCACTCCTTCGCCGCAGCGCAAGGATCCGTCGCTGCCACCACCGGGTCCTAAGCGAATTGAATGGGACTACTCGATTGGACCTGGGAATATCAAGGTGTTGAGCCGAACGCTGTTCGTCGGAGGTGTCACGTGAGTACCTTCCATGCTGGCGATCTTCGCAACTTTTGGTCATTGCTAACGAATCATCTAGATCTAACGAGGCTCATTTGCGTCAACTCTTCTCGCAATATGGTGTGGTTCAAACTTGCATTGTCAACCTCGACAAGCGCCATGCTTTCATTAAGATGATCAGTCGTCGAGATGCGGAAAATGCTCGAGAGGGCATGGAAACATATCGATCGGGAGACATGCAGCTTCGGGTATGTATTAGTTTTTCTTTTGTGTCTTGCCACATGCTTACGCTCCAATAGACCCGATGGGGAGTTGGTTACGGGCCGCGTGACTGCAGCGACTACCAGACCGGCATCAGCGTCATTCCCATTGAGCGGCTTACTGAGGCCGATCGAAAGTGGATGTTGACAGCAGAATATGGTGGATCTGGCGGGCGACCGATTGAAAGCGGAATGGTTGTTGAGGAGCCGGATATTGAAATTGGTGCGGGAGTATCATCAAAAGGTTCGTTGATCTATGCATGCCAACTTTTGAAACTATTTTTTTTTCCTTTGCTAACCAATCAAAACAGCCATCAGTCGACGCATGGCCACGGACCAGAGCGGCAAGCGCGGACCGCAGTCCACACGGAGTCAACAACAGGAGCGCGCAGCCGCGAACCGACGTAACGATCGCAATGACGGGACGGGTGAACGCGATACTGCCAATACCAACAATCCTGCGGTGCCACCAGCAGTGCCCGGCTTCGGCTTCCAATTCCCCGGCATGCCCATGTTCCCTCCGGGGTTCATGATGGGTGGCATGCCGGGAACACAGCCCGCGCAGCCCCCACCGCCCGGACAGGACAACCAAGGGAACCAAGGACAACATTGAGGGGAATTGAGGATAAATCGTCGCTCTGAGGATGTGTGATGCATTTTCTTACGTCTTCTTGCTTTTGTATTGCACGATGGAGGTTATTTTCATTTTTTCTGTTCCATTTTGGGGATTGGCGTCTTAATTTTGTCATTCATCACATGACATGGAGAAAAAGAAGCAATTCTAGCCAGTGCTCGTACGATTTGATGAAGAATCATTTTTGCCTTTTTTTCCATCTGAAAAAATCAGATCAGCATCACCCGGTGTTCACACCGGTACCGAGCGTAGTCGAATCAAAGAACGGACGATGGGAACGGCGGAGCTAATCACGGCATTTCCCTGAACCTCGCTCCAATGGCGGGGAACCCGTGCCTGAGATTAGGGTTTGTATCTTTCCCAAAACGGATGTCCCACCTCATCACGTCATCGCGCCAGAATCTTGTGTCCAGAGGAAGGGGGCAGAGATCCCCGCAATACAAAAGGAGGGGTTACTTAAAGGTTGGAGAGAAATCGGAGTATCCAGTCTGGCAGAAATTTTTTTTTGTTCTTTCAGAGTCGTTCGGATTCTTTTCTCAGTCAATTGGGTCGAAAGATTGAGAATTAATAGTCTGCCATCATGTCGGGTGAAGAGCGTCCGCTTCGTTTCGAGACCTTGCAGCTGCATGCTGGGTGAGTTTCCTTCTAGGCTGGTGGGAGGGGAAACGCGTGAGAGTTTGCGACTGACATTGAAAAAAAGTCACTCGCCAGATAAGGAGACCAATGCGCGCGCTGTTCCCATCTATGCGTCGACAGTATGGATCTATGGCGCTCGGGAGCAAGACGTCACGAAAACTGACCGGTTTACAGTCATTCGTCTTCAATGACTCGGCCCATGGCGCGCGGCTGTTCGGGCTGAAGGAGTTTGGTAACATCTACTCGCGAATTATGAATGTGGGTTGCCTCGAAAGTCCCTCTCAATGGAAAATAAATGCTAATTGTGAATAGCCTACTGTGGATGTCTTTGAAAAGCGCATTGCTGCTCTCGAGGGCGGTGTTGCCGCCGTGGCCGCTTCCTCGGGTCAGGCTGCTCAGTTCATGGCCATCTCGGCTCTGGCGCATGCGGGCGACAACATTGTTTCCACGAGTAACCTGTACGGCGGCACATACAACCAGCTCAAGGTCTTCCTGCCTCGCCTTGGTATCAAGACCAAGTTCGTGCAGGGTGACAAGCCCGAGGACTTTGCGGCGGCCATTGATGACCGCACCAAGGCTGTCTACGTTGAGACCATCGGGAACCCGCGGTTCAACGTTCCTGACTTTGAGGCCATTGCCAAGGTGGCGCACGAGAAGGGTGTTCCGCTGGTGGTATGTATCACCTGCGTCTATCTTCTATCTCCTTGCCAGAATCAATTACTGATATCCAACAAGGTTGACAACACGTTTGGCGCCGGCGGTTACTTTGTCCGCCCTATCGAGCACGGCGCCGATATCGTCGTCCACAGTGCGACCAAGTGGATTGGTGGCCATGGAACGACCATTGGCGGTGTTGTCATCGACAGCGGCAAGTTCGACTGGGGCAAGCACAAGGCTCGGTTCCCGCAGTTCAGCGAGCCGGCCGAGGGCTACCACGGCCTCAACTTCTGGGAGACGTTCGGTCCCATCACCTTTGCTATCCGCGTGCGGGTAGAGATCCTTCGTGACCTGGGATCCTGCCTGAACCCCTTCGGCGCTCAGCAGCTGCTGCTGGGTTTGGAGACCCTCAGCCTGCGCGCGGAGCGCCATGCCAGCAACGCGCTGGCGCTGGCGCGATGGCTCGAGAAGAACGAGAACGTGTCCTGGGTGTCGTATCCGGGTCTGGAGAGCCACCCGAGCCACGAGACTGCGAAGAAGTACCTCAAGCGCGGTTTCGGTGGCGTGCTGTCGTTTGGTGTCAAGGGCGGCGCCGCTGCTGGCAGCAAGGTGGTCGACGGCTTCAAGCTGATTTCCAATCTGGCCAAGTAAGTACAACTTTTTTCTTCCTGTCCATTATGATGAATATTTGCTAAATGTGATTCTCAGCGTCGGCGACTCAAAGACTCTCGCCATCCACCCGTGGACTACGACCCACGAACAACTGACGGAGGAGGAGCGTCTTGCTTCTGGTGTTACAGAAGACGGCATTCGCATCTCTGTCGGTACCGAGCATATCGACGATATCATTGCTGACTTTGAGCAGTCGTTTGCGGCCGCCAAGGCAGCTGGGGTGATTGGAGCCGATAAGACTGCATTGCCGAGCCGCTGAAGCTCCTGCGGCAGACCATGCTGCTGGCGCTTCGGGGTCAGTCTAAATATAACCTAAATGAATATGAGTGATACCTTCGTACTTTGATGAGAACTTATTAATGATGAACTCATGGGCATGCTAGAGATGAATGATACATGCACAACTGTACCTGAAATGAGCTCTGAATGCAGCCAACTCGTAACGTTCATGGCTATCCATTTCCCGAATCCGGGTCCCTATATTATTAATGATCCTGGCAGATCAGTTGATGCTAGCGTTCTCTAAACACGCTAATTGCGCCATAGACCCGACGCACAGGTACCTAAACCTCTCTTCGTAATGGGCGCGTCGATCAACGGACAACAGACGCGATGCCATCCACCAATCAGATTCTTGCTCATCCTGGCCGATTGGCCAGACGCCATCTGAACAATGCGAGCTGATCCGATGTGGAGAAAGTATCAAACAGTCACCGCTTGCACAGGGTTGATCACATCCTCTGCAAACCCGAGCGAATACGAGATTTAGCTTCTTGACTTGACCGATTTGGGCATATAGGAAGTCTTGGGGGCGCCTTTTTTGCTTTCAACATGTGTGCGGCTCTGAATGGGATTGGTACAGATGACGGGATGAGTCAAATCAGAAGGGATATCGGACAAGCTACTGAGAAACCTTTTCTCTTGGAAAACTGATGGGAAGCTTTTTGGCTTCTTGGGCGTGGATCGTCGTGTCTTTCATGCTGCCCCTCTTTTTGGCCTTCTATAAAGGTCGCGACTTTCCACTGTCAAGCTTGAGCTTTTCTATTCCTTTGTTCAAGCGCGGTTGAGTGTCTGCGGCCCTACTTCATACATTAGTATACAGAAGAAAAAGAATCCAACAACATGGAGTTGAAGGGTATAAGCAATCTCAACTGGGTGCTGCCCGTGCGCATCGCCCAGCTGGTCTTTGCCATTATCGTTATGGGCTTGACTGCCGCAGGTGCGAACCACTAATCCCTCGCCATTCAATAACACGCAGCCTAACTTCTTTCTTCTAGTCATCCACAAGGCCAACAAGCTGGTCTCGGACTACAGCGACTATAGCGACTATTATACCGGCGGCGCTAAGGGCTCCGACAACTACAGCGACGAGTTAGAAGACTACCTTGAGGACTACGGCTACGACTACGACTTCGATGACGGCCTGATGAGCGGCAAGGTCAAGGTCAGGGTCAAGAGGGACTTTGGTGTATTCGGCGAGAAAAGTTATGATGATCTCGTCTATTTCATGCTCTTCAACTCGATCTGGACGATCGTGGTGGCGCTGCCTTATCTGGCCCTCGTGCCCGTTTTCTTTGCCCACCTGTCCAACATCTTTGTCACCGTCGGTGTCGAAGCGGTGACCTGCATCTTTTGGTTCGCGGGTTTTATTGGGCTTGCTGCGACATTGCCCGAAGCTCAAATGTGTGATTTCGTGCCGGATTATTGCCGCATTGTCCGCATGTCTCAAGCGGCGACAGTGTTTGGAGCTTTTGAATGGTATGTTACCGCTTGATATCTTTGCCACTGCCCCCAACCTCATACTAATGCGGCGAATAACCAGGGTGCTGTTTGGTGCGACGACGTTCCTTGCGATCCGGCTCCTTCTGCGCTCGAGAAAGGAGCCCAAGGAGGACGAGCCAGCCCCGGCCCCCGCGTGAGTTGACGGCATGTTGATGGTGTGCTGATTTTGATGATACCCCTGTCACGCTTTTGAGATCTCTGGACGCCTGGTATATGGAAACTGGAATTATCGTTCTGCGATAGTAATTTATTTTCGTTTTAATCTAATTGTCATTCGAATCGTTTTCAATGCCACTGCGGCTCAACGCGGATCTCCACTGCCGATGGCGATCTTTTTATTTTTTATATTTTTTTTTTTTCCTCACCGACCCACCGGAGCCCTGGTTAAAAGACCAAGATAAAAAAATTCAATGAGTCATTTGCTTTACGAACTACTCTTGAGATTCAATGCTGACGTTGCTTGTTGATACTGAGGAATTGAACCGAATAGCAATCATCTTTTGATTGTAGTAAAATTGAGAATGTTTGTATGATATTTCGTGCTTCACGCCTTCCTTTACTGTGTGGAAATTCTCACGGACTTCACCTCCCCACGAAACGCCACCGAATATTTGAACAAGTTGTGTTTTTCACTCCGTTACGCGGGTTTACTCGGTTTCGCGTCTGATATATCTGATATCCGCTTGCAACAATCCCATCCGATTTCATGGCGTCCACGGACAACACGGACAATGCGACGGGAGTGAAACACCACGACGTCAAGTCATGGAACGGCAATGGCAATGACGACGGTTCCTTGAGCGTCATTAAAGAGGAACCTGCGAGGCCCTCGTCCAAGAATGCCGAAATGGTAGACGTCGAGAAGCATGGTGTCGGCGCCAAGTCGGCGCACGCGCCTGCGGTGGTTTTGAAGCGCAAGCTCAAGAGCCGGCATTTACAGATGATTGCAATTGGTACTATTCGCTCCTTCTTCCGGTCCGTTAGTATTAGAGAACATATCCGTTGATTGTTATTGCAATAGGTGGTACTATCGGCACCGGACTGTTTATCGGCAGTGGCTCCGCCATCGCAACGGCCGGCCCGGTGGGTGCACTGATCGCCTATATCTTTATCGGTACGGTAGTGTACTCGGTCATGATCTCCCTTGCCGAGATCGCCACGTTTATCCCCGTCGCTGGAGCGTTTACCACATATGCCACGCGCCTGGTCGACCCCAGCCTGGGGTTCGCCATGGGTTGGATTTACTGGTTCTCCTGGGCCATCACCTTTGCTCTCGAGTTGACAGCCTCCGGACTGATCATCCAGTACTGGAACCAGACTGTGTCTGTAGGGATCTTCATCGGCGTCTTTTGGGTGGCCATCACAGGTATCAACTTCCTGCCCGTGAGTTTTTACGGAGAGCTGGAGTTCTGGTTCGCCAGCATCAAGGTGATCACCGTTATCGGGTTCTTGATCTTTGGTATCTGCATCGATGCTGGCGCCAGTCCGCAAGGATATCTGGGCTTCCGCACCTGGAGCCACCCCGGTGCGTTTGCCCAGTATCCAGACCTGGTGGGCCGGACTTCCAGTGGCACGGCCAAGTTCGTCGGCTTCTGGGCCGTCCTGATCCAGGCCGCATTCTCGTATCAAGGCACGGAGCTCGTCGGTATTGCCGCCGGTGAGACGGAGAACCCGCGCAAGACGGTGCCATCGGCCGTCCGCAAGACGTTCTTCCGCATTGCACTTTTCTTCATCTTGACCGTATTCTTCATCGGCTTGCTGGTGCCTTCCGACAACCCACGGCTGGTGTCCGACAACACGGACGCGTCGGCGTCGCCGTTTGTGATCGCGGCCGACCTGGCAAGTGTCCATGTGTTGGCGCACATCATCAACGCGGTGCTCTTCACCGTCGTGTTGTCCGCTGCCAACTCCAACGTCTACAGTGGCAGCCGTGTGCTGCTCGGCCTTGCGCAGGAAGGGTTTGCGCCGCGTTTCCTCCAACGCACCTCTGCCCGCGGAGTGCCGTATTATGCGGTGATTGCAACCTCGGCGATCGGATTGCTGGGTTTCCTCAATCTCTCTAACAGCGGCGCCACGGTCTTTTCCTGGTTCGTTAATATGTCCGGCGTCGCCGGATTAATCAGCTGGGCGAGCCTCAACGCCTGCCACCTGGCCATGATGCGCGCTCTCGCCGCGCGGGGCATCTCGCGCGACCTGCTACCGTACAAGGCTATCGGGCAGCCATTCTTTGCGTGGTACGGTCTTATTATCAATGTCCTGATCATCTTCACCCAGGGGTTCACCTGCTGGATCCCAAAGTTCAGCGTGACCGACTTTTTCGTCAACTATGTCAGCCTGATGCTCTTTGTGGTGCTGTACCTCGGCCACAAGATCATCTTTCGCACCACGTTTGTGTCGCCCATTCAAGCGGATCTGGACACGGGACGAATGGAACTCGACGATCCGGTGTGGGAGAAGCGGCCGACGACGATCTGGGGGAGGATTTGGGAATGGATCAATTGATCTCGCAGACTAATTTTTCTTTTTTTTTTTTTTTCTCTTATGTACATCGTTATTTTGAGCGTTCTCAGCCAGCTTGCATTTGTCATGGTTTGATAGATATAGATGCTTGCATGAACGGAGTTTTGTATTTTTAGACTGGCGTTTCACTGCTGCTCCTTTCATTGTTGCCGGCTTTTTGTCAGACCGTCATGAATCATGAGTATGCAACCACAGGGGCTCGCTAGGCCAGTTGCTGCTCGTGGGCACTGGATCGGATTAGATGTTTTTCCGGCCGATTGCAAAATCACATGTCTATACAAAACCGGAACCGGAATCTCACGCCGCCAGTCCGCGAACTCTCGGGAGTTCCTCGTCTCCAAGGAACAAAGATTAATTAATCTCCACAAGGTGGCGCGTTTTCGTCACGCTAAGAAATTCCCTGGCCTGGACTGGCTGGAGAAAGTGCCGAGGCTTTGAAAAATGGGCTGTCGGTCCCTCAATGCAGATAATATACAGCAGGGCGCCTGTCTTTTTTTAAACGAGAAGCCCTTGTATGAAGACAAAGGTGCGCGAGCAGCCGATTTGCAGAGTAACAATGCAGCTTCCCTTGTAGTCATGCGCTCCCCCCGCATGGATCGATACTTTTAATTTCTGTACCCTGTAAAAGCAATCAATGCCCTTGCAAGCCAAGCTTGTCTTCGTATATGCTTTTGGCGTCGTCGTAGTAGTTAGTTGTCGCGGAGAACGCACGGGGATTTTACCTCAAACTCCAGACTGGCCCATACCTTGGGTCCCTAACCTCGGCTGTCGCATGGCTCTGCTGATATTGTGACATTTTTATAATTTTTGCTGAACTTCCTTTCCCCCCTTCCTTTTCCCCTTTGCTGTTGAAGCAGTTGGAAGAGTTCCTGGTCTCTTACGTGCTGGTCAGTTGGACAAGGATCTTTGTTGCCAATGTTTGCAGAACAACCGCCGCATTTCAAGTATGCCGCCCAGCTGCGGCAACCGCCGCCCAAGGGCACACCGTACTCGGTGCCGCTGGAGGGTACGGAGAAGCCCGGCCGAACAAAGGTCTATCGCGCGTGGAACATGCAAAAGGAGCTGTTCCGCACACTGGATCCGCGTGTGACGACCATCCACGAGCTGTTTGAACTCAGCGGTAAGCTCCATATTTCTCCAGAATGAAAATGAGGGCACCTACTGATACAGCAGTGATTTAGCAAGCCTCGTCCCCAAAGATCGTTGTCTCGGCTGGCGGCCGTACGATCCCAAGACCAAGTCCTATGGCCCGTACCAATGGATGGACTATGAGACCGTGCAGCGACGACGGGCGAACTTCGGCGTGGGTATTGTTGAACTCCATCGGAAACATGCCAACAAGACGGGTAAATACGGGGTGGGATTGTGGTGCCAGAATCGGCCAGAGTGGCAGATTACTGGTGAGTAGTCTCCTTCTCTGCCAGTTGCAGAAAAGATAGCTGACGGGGCAGACCTCGGCTGCGTCTCGCAATCGCTGTACACCGTGTCCATTTATGAGGTCCTCGGCCCCGACGCCACAGAGTTTATCATCAACCACTCCGAGCTCTCCTGCGTGGTGTGCTCGCTGCCACATGTGCCGACCTTGCTGAAGTTGAAGCCCAAGCTGCCCGGGCTCAAGTTTATCGTCTGTCTCGATCCGTTGGATAATGGCGAACAGCCCGGCCACTCGAAGCGCGAGCTGTTCCAGACTCTGGCCGCGGATCTCGACGTTGCCCTGTACACCATGGACGAGGTCGAGAAGCTGGGTGAGTCGCTGAAGCGGCCATACAATCCGCCAACGGCCGACGACATCGTAACCATCAACTATACCTCTGGCACCACGGGGAACCCCAAGGGCGTTGTGCTAACGCACAAGAACGCCGTGGCGGCGGCGTCGTCCACCATGATGCGGATTGATTATAAACGGGGCGACGTAGTGCTGTCATACCTGCCCCTGGCGCATATCTACGAGCGGGTTGTAGAGCAAGGCGTGTTCTTTGCCGGCGGCGGTATCGGGTATTTCCACGGGAATATCCTGGAGCTCGTCGATGACCTTAAACTGCTGCGACCATCGGCATTCATTTCGGTGCCGCGGCTGTTCACGCGCTTCGGCGGCGCCATCCGCAGCAACACGGTCGAAGCGTCCGGCCTGCGGGGCGCGATGTCGCGGCATATCATGCAGACTAAGCTGGCGAACTTGCACCAGTCGGACCCGTCCAAGGCTACCGAGAAGCATGCGTTGTACGACCGGATCTGGTCGAAGAAGGTTGCGCGCGCGTTGGGTCTGGACCGCACGCGCCTGATGTTGTCTGGCTCGGCGCCGCTGGACCCGACGCTGCAGGATTTCTTGCGGTGCGCGCTGGGCACAACGTTTGTCCAGGGCTATGGACTGACTGAGTCATATGCTCTGGGTCCCGTGCAGTACGCGCAGGACCGGAGCGCCAACAACTGCGGCGGGCTGATGCCGATGCTGGAAGCGTGCCTGCAGTCGCTGCCGGATATGGACTACTCGGTAGACGACAAGCCATACCCGCGCGGCGAGCTGCTCCTGCGCGGCAACACCATCTTCCGGGAGTACTTCAAGAACCCCGAAGAGACAGCCGCAGCGATTACCGAGGACGGCTGGTTCCGCACGGGTGACGTCTGCGAGATTGACGAGATGGGTCGATTCCGGATCATCGACCGGCGCAAGAACGTGCTCAAGCTGGCGCAGGGCGAGTACGTCTCTCCCGAACGGCTGGAGGGCGTCTTCCTGGCCAGCCACACCTACCTCGCGCAGGCGTTTGTACACGGCGACAGCACACAGACTGCGCTGGTGGGCATCTTTGGCGTTCAGCCGGACACCTTCGCCGCCTTTGCCAGTAAGATCCTGCACCGAGAGATTGCTCCCAACGACCTGGACACCATCCGGTCCGTCCTGGATGACGACCGCCTCCGCCGCGCCGTTCTCCGTGACCTGGAGCGCACCGCTCGGAAGCACAAGATGACGGGCTACGAGCGGGTGCGCAATGTTGCACTCATGCTGGAACCATTCTCGATTGAAAATGAACTTTTGACGCCAACGTGAGTTCACCTACATTCCGTATTTCATATATATACTCTGTTCAAAAACTGACATATTTTAGGCTGAAATTGAAACGTCCTCTGGCTGTGAAGAAATACAGGGGGGTCCTCGATAGGTTATATGCCCAGTTGGCCGAGGAGCAAAATGCCCCAAAGGCAAAGCTGTAACCCTAATAGCCCCAGTGTTAGTTGAACTAGTCATGTCGATGATGAATAGACTGCCATACATTTTACCCGATTTGGTTTAGACTATCGTAGAGCTGAACGTTCCAACTCACCTCTAGCCCTACTACCACTTTTCCAGCTTACAAGTCCGAAATCCGAAATCACATCACTAATCAACTCCGGAAAGTCCCTTGACCCGGGAGGAACAATTCCTTCCTCACTCCGATAATGGCCCTTGTCCTCTTGACCCTGTCGTTCGCCCTCTTGGCCGGGCTGGCCCGCGCCGCCACCACATCATCATCATCATCATTGACGTTCATCATCCCCGTGAATCCCCAGATCCTGCCGAATCCTCCTGCGCTCCTCCCACCCACCACGCATGCGACGCTGACGACCTCGGGGACAATCCTTTCCGCCCCGCTCAGCAAGCACGGCACGTTTACTTTTACCCTCCCCCAATCCGATTCCGATCAGTCGTACCTCCTCGATATCCATGCTAGAGAGTACATCTTCGCGCCGTGCCGCGTCGATGTCGCCGCCAATGGCACCGTGCTAGGGATTTGGGAGACGTTCCGTGGGAATCCGTGGTCGAATAAGGGGAATGAGAAATACGTTCGTCATGCGGAGCATGATAATAATGCGCCGCAGAAAGTCGTTGTTGAGGCGAAGGTTGTTGCTAGAAGACCGCTGTATGAGGAGCGGCCGAGGTGTAAGTCTCACCCGTCGGTAAATAGGGCCAAAAGGTGCTGATGGATTGGGATAGTTTCGCCGCTCGCGCTGTTCAAGAATCCAATGATCCTGCTGGCGCTGTTCGCGATGGTTTCCATGTTTGGGTTGCCCAAGCTTATCGAGAATAGTACGACTATCCTATCCTTTTTTACAATTACGGGAGGTGATGCTGACGGATATACTAGTGGACCCGGAAATGCGTGAAGAGTTCGAGAGACAGTCGCGTAATACCCCCATGCCGGGTGCTGTTGGAGCGCAGGCGCCGAGCTTTGATCTCGCGGGGTGGATGGCCGGCGCGTCGTCGGGAAGTAATACCGGAAGGGAAGACGTCCGTAGAAGAAGATAGTCATCATGCTATGCGTCCTATGTAGACTAATGTAAGCAAAAAATGTCCATGGCTCTATAGACAATGCTGTCGCGAAGAGTTGCAGGTTGCCGTATCATCACGTGCCGACGGTTAGCCTAGTGCGCCTAACTTGTAGATTTAGCAGCTTCAATACCGAATCGATTGAGAGCTTGCCAGGGAATGCAAACCAAACAACTAAACTACTTTGGATGCATTTGACTGAATTTAGGACATAATAGCTACTTGCTATTTACCTATCGCCTTATCTTCAGGGAGAATGAGGTGCTATGGCATGGCCACTCTTCATCGCTGCGAAGCGCGCGGCTCCGCGTCGATGGACGATGACAGGGGTTCTGAAACTGCCTGGCGCTTGTGGCAGGGCCATATGGCCGTTTATAAAATCACCGGGCCACAAAAATCGATTCAGAATGTGACGAAAAATGCACTGTATTGTACGGAGATTTAGAATGAATCGAACAGTTACATAATGGCTTCCTCACAAGAACCGCTGAAGATACTGTCCCTTGGTATGGTGTCAAGGCCCTCGGCCAAGTTGTGTCTGGGTTGCTAACCCTACTATTCAAAGATGGTGGCGGGATTCGAGCCCTTTCCAGCCTTCTCATCCTCGAAGATATTATGGAAAAGATCCGTGACAAGAACGGTCTTCACCAGGTGCCTCGGCCATGCGATCATTTTGACTTGATTGGAGGCACGGGCACTGGGGGGTGAGTTTGCCGATTGTCTGCCTACTGTCCGTGTTAACTGGATAGCATAGGATAATCGCGATTATGCTTGGTAGACTGAGGATGTCGGTGAATGAATGCATACAAGAGTACCGAGACTTTGCTCGGCAGGCGTTTTCAAGGAAATCAATGAGGATATTCAGCTCGAATGCTCAATTTGGGCCCGTACTCTCTGCTGGAAACCTTGAGAGTGCAATGAAGTTGATAATCAGGAAACATTGTGTTGAAGAAGGATGCAGGAAGCGCCGCGAGAAAAACCAGTCGACTGTGCAAACATGTCCGCATGAGAATGCGCTTTTTCAGGACAGAACCTGCACGAAGACGTATGTCAGCAATCCAACGCAAAACTATGCAGGAAAAGCTTATATATCATAGGGTGGTTCTAGCTATCACAAAAGATGACATTGACGCGCCCCCGGCTCTCTTGAGAACATACGATTCGTCGACTTTCTTCAAATCGTGCAAAATCTGGGAAGTCGCTCGGGCGACATCAGCAGCAGTTGGGTTCTTCAAGCCGATCAAACTCGGTCGAGACGGCATCGAGTTTGTCGATGCTACATTTGGGTACAATAACCCGTGCGAAGTTCTCATCCAGGAAGCTCGGAAACAGTTTCCGGGACGTTGCCAGATGCGAATCCTAAGCATCGGCACGGGTCTCGGAGACGTTATCACAATCCAAGATTCCCCGACGTCAATCATCAGCGCGTTGAGAAAAATGGCCACATCCTCCAGAAGCGTAGCCCGGAGGTTGGATGATCGATTTGGAGGCGGTAGTGGCCAATACTTTCGGTTCAATGTTGATCAGGGGCTGAAAGACATTACCTTGTCCGACTGGGAAAAAGCTAGCAGAATCTCGGCACACACTCGCAACTACTTGGCCGAGAATGAGAGGACTATCAGGAGATTTGTTGATAGCATTTCCAGAAATGTTCCCACTGGCGGGGGTATTATAATGCGCAAGCCAGCTCCAGATCGCGTTCATTTCTCCGTGCCTTTTGGAAGGAACAAAAGTTTCGTCGGCCGGGAAGCAATCATGCAGCGGCTTCTTGCGACGGTTCCTCCTGCTGTGGATACAGATGACTGCCAGAGAAATGCCGTTGTTGGCTTGGGAGGCGTCGGGAAGACGCAAACTGCACTCGAAGTTGCCTTTCGGGTCCGCGAGAAGCATCCAAACTGCTCCATCTTTTGGGTCCCGGCAATGGACGCCGTTGGTTTCAGAGACGCTTACAGGAACATTGGGCAGCTACTGGGGATTGCTGGGATCAACGATGAAAAAGCGGACGTGGAAGGACTCGTGAAGAGTGCATTGAGCCATGAAAGTGCTGGTAGTTGGCTCATGATTGTTGACAGCGCCGACAACCCTGGGCTTTTTAAAGGCAGCACAAGTCTTGCCCGTCATCTCCCATTCAGTCGACAGGGTTCCATCCTATTCACGTCAAGGAACCGTGAAGTCATAGTACAGCTTGGTGTTTCAGCAAAACATGTTTTCAATGTCGAGGGCATGAGCGAGAGTGAGGGCTTCAAATTCCTGGAGATGCACTTGACAAAGACCCAGATGAGCAACCGGAAAGATACAGCAAAACTTCTCAGCGTTCTTGGCTATCTTCCCCTTGCCCTTAGACAAGCAACTGCATACATGGCCAAGAAACAAATCTCGACGACTCGGTATCTGGAACTTTGCCGGTCAAGTGACAAGCACATGGTCGAGTTGCTGAGCAGGGATTTTGAAGACAGTCACCGATATAAGGGGACACAGAATCCCGTTGCAGCAACGTGGCTCATCTCCTTTCGTCAGATTGCAGAACATGATAGTCTCGCCGCTGAATATCTAAAATTCATGAGTTTTCTGGACGAGAAGGCTATTCCACGGTCTATTCTCCCTCGTGCTGCCTCGGAACTAAAAACGGAAGATGCTCTCGGGACGTTGAAGGCGTACGCTTTCATTACTGAAAGAGAGGAGTCGCATATGTATGATATGCACAAACTGGTCCAGTTGGCTATGTTGAATTGGCTAGGCAAGCAAGGGGAGGTTGGAAAGTGGGCGGCCAAAGTGACACGATGCCTGGACTATGCTATTCCACATCCCCAGTATGAGAACAGAGAAATATGGATGGTCTACCTCCCACACGCACAGCACATTCTTGGGCGTCATATGACTGGAGAGTATGGAGAGGTGAACTTACTTTTCAAAGTTGGGTGCTGCCTGCAGCTTCTGGGTCAGTATCGTGAGGCAGAGACGATGCATCTATGGGCACTACAAGGGCGAGAGAAGTTTCTGGGACCTGACCATCCGGATACCCTCGCCATCCTCGACAGTTTGGGCATCGTCCTTGAAAGACAAGGGCAGTACGAACGGGCAGAGACGATGTTTCGACGGGTACTGGAGAGACGAGCGAAGTTCCTGGGCCCGCATCATCCAAACACCCTCGACAGTGTTGACAAGCTTGGCTGGGTGTTTCTCCGTCAAGGACGGTACGAAACGGCTGAGGCGATGTTTCGACGAGCTTTGGAGGGACGAGAGAAGGTGCAGGGGACTAACCATCTTGCTACCTTTGACACCGTCAGCAATCTCGGAACAGCCCTTCGAAATTGCGGAAAGTACGAAATGGCAAAGGCGATGCATCAGCGCGCCTTAGAGGGAAAAGAGAGAGTACTCGGCCCCGATCATCCAGACACCATCGGCAGCGTCAACAATCTAGCGGCTGTCTTTCAGTCTTGTGGGCAGTACGACAGGGCAGAGCAATTGTATCGACGGGCACTGGTCGGGCTAGAGAAGATTCTGGGCCCGGACCATCCAGAAACTCTCGAAGTCGCCTGCAACCTGGGGGTTGCCCTTCTAGGTTGTAAGAAGTATGACAGGGCAGAGGCAATGTGCCGACGGGCACTGGACGGGCGAGCAAAGGTACTCGGGCCAGATCATCCGGACACCCTCGCGAGCCTCAACAACTTGGGCCACGTCCTTGCGCGTCAAGGAAAATTTGAAGAGGCAGAGGCAATGCTTCAACGGACATTGGAGGGACGGGAGAGGGTGCTGGGACCCAACCATCCGGATACCATCGCCAGCATCAACAACGTCGGCGCCATCCTTGGAGGACAAGAACAGTACGAAAGGGCAGAGGCAATGTATCGAAGAGCCGCTGCTGGATTGGAGAAGGCCCTAGGACCTTGTCATCCAGACACCATCACCACCCTCCTCAATCTTGGCGATCTCCTTATGAGTCAAGGACAGTATGAAAAGGCAGAGGCGGTGTTTCGACGGGCTGCGGAAGGATCAAAGAAGACGCTAGGGCAGAACCATCCAAACACCGTCGACATCGTGAACAAAATTTCTCAGATCCGCAAGAATTCAGAAAGAGTGCGAAAAGGTTGAACCAATCCGCCTGATATTTGGAAGTTACGGTTCAGTCAGAGTGAAGTGTATTAACAAGTTTGGCCTCTCAATCGATGCTGCTGTTGTGCATACACCTGTAAACACCGGACAATGGAATACAAACCTGCTATGTGAACCGCGCCAAGTAGGATTGATTGACCGATTGATCATGATCGTCTAAGTTAGTATTCCTCCGCCTGTCTCATCATTAAATCAATTCATAGGCTCATACTCGTATACTTGTACAAAATCATTAATAATACAAAGGTTAAACGTAACTAGGTCCTTATGCACACGATCGCTGAGAAAGATCAAAAGTCGCCAAAGTCCCCGCCGCCAAGGTCACCCCCATCCGCTAAACCATCCTGATACCCTTCGACGTACTCATGGTCAGCAATCGCATCCGCCGCTAGTAATCCGCCGACGCCCAGTGCCGCGACGCCCGCAGCTCCGGCGGCCAAGCCCATCCCGCTGCCGCCGTGTCGACGACCGCCGCCGAACCCGCCAAACCCGTGCGGTGCATGCTGGGGCGGGTATCCGTATGGGGCTTGCGGCGGAGGGTACCCGTACCCATATGGCTGTTGCTGCGGAGGAGGGGGAGGATATCCATAACCACCTGGCGCTGCCTGATGTGGAGGGAGAGGGCCATGGGGCGGGTGACCGCTCCCGGATTGAGGCGAAGCGAACTTGCCCAGCAGCTTCCCAATGATCCTCTTGCCCTTTTCCTTACCCTTGGATTCGCTCGGCGGAAGCGTCGCCGCCACCGCCGGCGGAGCGGACGGGTTCGGACTCTGACCAGCATTCGGGTAGGATGGTGCCGCCGCTGCTGCGGCAGAGGTATGCGCCTTCCCAAGCTCCGCTGCGGCGCGGGCGTCTTCTTCTGCTTGTAGCTGCGCAGCGAGTTCTGCGTCTTTGTCTGTATTCGGAGCGGGAGCCGGCGCGGGTGCAGAAGATGACGGACCGACTCCGGCGCCTGTTGACATAGGGCTGAGAGACGATGCAGGGTTGTACGGATTATTCGAGCCAAGCGTTGTTGTTGACGTCCCTGTACCGGCGGGCGTGAGATGTTGCCTCTTATTCTCCTGTGCCTCTGCTGCTGCTATCGCGGCGGGATCGCCCGCGCCAGACGTCTCATAACTCGGCGGCGCTTCTGATGATGATGATGCGGCAGGCGTTTCTGACGGCGGCGGCCCAGGAGGTGGTGCGGGCTGCGCCGGCTCTTCGGGAGGAGTCCATTGTGAGACGCCCGTCGAGAGGTTGACGTAGTACCTGTTGGCTCTTGTTAGTCGCTTGGTATAAACCGGGTTGATAAGAGTTCGAACCATTGATTGTATCTATTGTCGAAGAGGGCTTTCCAGCCCGGTGGTACCGGCGGCGGCGGAGGTCCTGGAGGTGGTGCAAATGACATTTTCTTTGTTCCTTTGTTGAGATGAAAGAAAAGATGAGTGTCGTTGGACTTTGGACGAACAGACCGGTTCACTTATCATATCGGAACGCCCCGCAGGCATGCGTTATCCCCGGGTGGATCCCGTGGCGCAGCAGATGCGATGACAGTGGCTTGTGAGGGCACTTCGGTAGAATCGGCACTCTAGGAGCTCAACTACTCAAGTTAGGTTACCTACTAGCTGCACAGCCTGCACTAGGTATGGCTTTGCCACCAGGCCATCTTTTCGGCAGCGCTCCTCGTATGTAAGTACCGTCAGTTGAACTGGGTGACCCTGGGTCGTTAAAGCCTCGCATTTGTCTGTATCATGTTTGATCCGTGTCGAGCACACAGTCTTGAAGTCGGCATCTACTGTTTTTCTCGCTGCATTTTTGGCCTCACAGCGCACACTGTGCTCGTGGAATGAAACTACCTTGTTGCTGATGCCTGGAATATCGTGGATGTGGAACGGAATTTGCCGCAGAGCCACGGTGAGGCTGTACTAGACTAGTACTTTTCACTAGAGCCGACTCAGCCGAGACGTTGGCTGTTTGGAGGATACATATTGTTGACAACGAGGAGCTCAAGTAGTGGACATTGACTTACTCGAGGATTGGACGAACCGACCATCATTCTGGGTTTAAACAGTGTACTCATCTAAAAGTATGCGACGGATTGTATCGGCCGGAAAATGAGGCAATCACCTATCTTGTAGAGCTGGTGAGTTCATGCCCTCGAATTTCTTCTAACCTCGAGCAGGCCGGGCGATAGTTTGGGAGTTCTCGGGCGAATTGCATCACGTACTTGTTCTGCTTCCGAAACCCTCGAGCTAGACTGTCGTCAATGCAGAGATATGCCAGCATACACCTCCAGTAGATGGCGATATCATTGCCTTTGCCGTTCTGTACCTAGAGCTCATGTACTATGTTGCACCCCGACAACCATGACGCTGACGAGATAAAGTCGAATTGCTTTTTCTTGTATCTGTCGATATATTTCTGTTGCTCTCTCGTACTGCCCCTGCTATTTAAGGGTTGTGGCCGGATTAGCGATGCTGACGAGGTTGTCCGGATGGTCCAACCCTAACTTCTTTTCTAATCCTTCCACTGCTCATCGACACATTGCCTCTACCTCCTCGTACAGCCCTTGGATAACGAGGAGTTGATGAAGCTGGCGGTGATCTATCTGATCGGCTCCCAGTGCCTCTTCTTGTGCCTACAATACCCGTCGGAACTGTACTGAATGGACGATTGCGAAAACGGCCATTACGAAACTTCATTGTTAGGGCTAAGCACGGGAAGTCCAAACATCGTCGGAACGGAATTCTAGAGGGAAGCGCATTTGGTTGTTCCAGTCTCTTTGGCCGTATGGCAATGCACTTCTGCAAAACCCATCCGTACAAATACGGTCCTGCGTGGACAAAAGCATAAATGGTCATGACTTCGTTATTAGATTAGTTATTTAGTAAACTAGTCTATCGACTCAATCGCAGAATCTCCTCGCTCGGCGGCCACCAGTGGTCGTCATCATCAGACTCTGAGCCCCCATCTTTTGCTGGCCCAGGGTCAGGTTCCGGCTCTGGCTGGGGTTCATCCACATCCGATGTCAGATCAATGAAGATATACTCCTTGCCCAACTTCCTCTTGCCCGTAGTTACCACCTGACTTTCTCCCTCTTCGTCGCTGCTGCACAAGTCAATTACATGCGTGACTTTCCATGGCTTGCGCCGCGGCGGCGATCCTGCCCGCTGAGATGGTGTCGGTGCAGGCTCTGGCTCGGGGTGTTTCTCTTCACGGAATACAGGCTTCGGTTGCGGCTCCGACTCCGGTCGCTTGCGCTTTCTCTCATTATGCAGCGTCGCGTTCCGCATACGTGCCAATTCGCGCTGCGTTCGCACGTGCGCCTTGCTTGCCGCATCCAGCAGCACCCGCTGCTCAACGTCCGGCCCGTCTAGCTGCAGTGCTTGGATCTCCGCCGTCAGTGGCGTAATGGGAAGCTGTTCGGTTGTGGTTCCCGGTGGCCGTGCCCATGCCGCATAGGGCCCTCGGTACGCTGGCCCCTGCCCAACACCGTAGATTGGATGTCGGACGAGTTCGCCCGATGAGAGCATCTGCGCGGCTATAGTCGCTCCGCTTTCGTCATTTTCTGTAGTGGATTCACTTTCCCGCTCAAAACGTATTGTTTCTACTTCGTCTGTGTTTTCCTCCAGGGATAGCACGTGGATGGCCCCAGCCCCGTCGCCGATAACCAACGTCGATTTGTCCTCCGAGAACGCCGCGGACAGAATCTCATCCTGGACTTCGGCGATATCTCTGACGTGGGCGTCCTCAGGAGAAAGCAGCACATTCCACGCCTTGAGTACCCCGTCAGAGCTACCCGTGATGAAGCGATCCATTGTGTCTCCCCAAAGAGCCACGCGCACGCCCACATCGGCTTGCTCCCGCGTTACACTCTCATCAAGCTGATTCAGGGGCCGGCCATGCTTTAGCCGGTGCAGGATCTGACCGGGGTAGCGCCAGTCCCACACGTACGTAGTCCCATCCGTGCAACTGGCCGACACATATGTCCGATCCATCGGACAGAAGCTCACGTCGTTGATGTCGAGTGCCGGGCAGTCCATCTCGACGAAGGACCGCCCCCGTTCGAGTGGATCGTAGATGCGTACCAGTGACCGCGTGCCCCTGGCCCCTTCGTTACCGGACGGCCGTGAGGTCCCCGTAACAAGCCACGGTAACGTCGGATGAAATTTAAGGTCAAAAATCGCCTGTGCGTACGGAATCAGCGGCTGTGGCTGGACCAGGTCGGCCTCGCAAATCTTCCACATGGCCACTTGTCCTGCCTGCCACGGATTGTCAAGCGAGTCCGCGCCGCAGAAACCGGCCACGAACAGATCTTGTGTCAGTGGCGCTATCCCCCAGGCAATGGACGACGGCTTGATGGGAGATTTTCTGAACCTTGACACGTCCAGTGCAATGTATTCATCGTCATCATCGTTGCCGAGGCGCCATAATCCGACTCGCGCATCTGTTCCGGTTGCAAGGAGGTCCCCGTTCGCCAGCGACCGGGCCATCACCTCGACCTTGTCGTTATGATTTAGAGTTCGTAGACAGCGCGTCTCGGAATGCGATGAGACGTCCCAAATTTTGACAGTTCTGTCGTAGCTACTGGTATATAGACGATCGCCATGCCACTCAACGGCGGTGACGCTCATGTATAGGAATGGGTCGCTCGAGTAACGATCGGCTCCGCGCGGCACTCGATGGCCCGGGAGCTCGTGTATCGTATTCGAGATCAAGTTCCCCAGCAACAGGTTGTTACTGCGGTTGTACTGCATGTTATGATCGTCACAATGCGCCGCCGCACCGGCCGCAAAGCGCGTGCCGTCAGGCGACAACGCTACATTGATGACTCCGTTGGATGCACCCTTCCAGGTCCTCGTCCTGCGCAGTCGGTCGCTGATCCGGAGAGGCTGTGCCAGCAGGCCCCGTTCACGACGTCGTAAATATCGCATTGCATCCTGCGGGACATTATCGCAATCGTGCCGGACGTGGTCGTCGAATGTCACGCAGGTGATGTAGTACGGCCGACTCGGCAGCACGCCTTCCCGGGCATCACGCCAAAAGGCACGGATATCCGCGCGCTGCCGCCGCTTAAGTTTGGTCGCCAGTGCGAGAGACTCGTCCGGGTCCGGGTCGGATGAGCAAACCTCCTCAGCTAGCTCAGTGATGATTTTCCAGTCAGTCAAGCGAACCCATTTGGGCTTCGTGCCTCGCTGGACTTGGCCGATGCCGTCCAGATTGTTCTTTTTGAGCAACCGGTTTAGGCTGTTCAAGTTGCTGATCCATCGTGTGAAGCCCTTGGGTATGGCGGCCGACTGCACCGTGTGAATCACTTGGTCAGGGAGCGCGGCATCGGGGAGCGGGCATCGAATGTCACGGCGGGCAAGCAGCGCGAGGATCGCGGCCAACTCGTCGTAGTCGAACGACGCATGGAGGATGTAGCTGCGAGACGAGGACTCGGCGTACTGTGCAGGTGATTTTGGCGCATACGGCACGTTTTTGGGAAGTCGCGGGATCTCTCGCAGCGAGGAAAAGGTTCGCTTCACGACTTTGATATCCCCGGCGGCATAGATGACTTTTCCCTGGACGGGTGCATCCCGGAAACGCCGTCGCAGGGGCGATCGCTCCCTACTCTCCGTGCCTAAATCAGATGCTGAACCCGACTCCTCGTAATCGCGCTTGTGAGATGGGGTTGTCGTGCGGCGGGCTACGGAGCCGTTGGAACCAGAGGAATGTGCGGATCGAGGTGACAAGTGTGGCGGAGGCACGCCAACCTGCAGAGACATGCTGCCATCGCTCACCCGAGCGAGGTCGTCCAGGCGTTGATGGTAAGTTTATGGCGGAGGCATTGGTGACGCTAAAGGCGGAGGTTTGTTGCGCTTCATCCGGGGTGCTGCATTCAGGTGGTAATCAAACGCATTAAATATCAATAGAAGATTTTCTTGTTCATTATTCAAAAAACTCGAACTTTTGGTTGAGCTACCATTTGGTCGGCAATGGTTAGCGGGTGCATCTACATAAGTTTACTATCGTACATGGCCAGAGATTCCACAACCCCACGGACCAATCGGCTATCTATCCAAGATTAGGCCGAATCAATCAATCCATCACTTCTTCAGAGGACGGCGGCGGCGGAGAGCAACCATCGCATCATACAGAACATCCTTGAAGGCAAACAGAAAGGCTGCCGTAATGGCACTCTGGGACACCTTGGGGCCAAGTCCTGGACATGGTCAGAAAAGGAATTAAATGAATAAGTAAATAAAAAAAAAAAAAAAT
>NW_027192337.1:46511-134677 GCF_041956635.1 Thermomyces lanuginosus | reverse complement strand
AGATCAGGCAGAGAACCAACCCTTGTACAGCCCCAGGAATCCTTCCTCGTTGATAATCTTCTTCAGACTGGCGTTGATGCTTTCCTTGGGACCATCCTTGCTGGCGACATGCATGCGGCTCTTGACCGTGATGTACGGGTACGTGATGGTCGTGGCGAGGATCTTGCCGATTGCGCCAAGGTAGAACGCGTCGGTCGGGGTCACGCGGCGGCGACGTTCAACGATATTCTTCAGCTGCTCGAAAATGGTATACTGCAGGATCGGGTTGATGACGAGCACGAGGGCCGGGATCACGCCGGCGAAGAGCGCGCTGAAGCCCTCGTTGCGCAGCATATCCCGCAGCACCTGCAGGGTGCTCTGCGGCTTTAGTTTCTCCTGCTGGTTCTCCTCATCGGAGGCCCCGGAGCCGCTGCTCCCAGTCTTGCGCGCCGTCATCCGGGTGTTAACCACCCAGATGGGGTTTGTGATGAGCACGGTCGCGCTGCCTGCAATCGCGCCGGCGATCATCGACTCGACGGTCGTCAGCTTCTTCGACGCGCGCCCGGCCTTGGCCGCCGCCTTCTCGAACACTGCCCGCGTCCACTCATACCAGTAGTAGTAGACAAAGTTGGTCACGCTAATGCCGAACACCGCCGACTCGAGACCGGAGAAAAGTCCGCTGACGCCCTCGCGCTGGATGATGCGCCGCACGGCGTCCAACGTGGACGACTGCGCGCGCTTCGATTCCACCTGCGCTCTTGTCGAGAGAGTGATGAGAGGGTACCTAATCGTAGCCCGCCATAATTATCAACTTCCACATGTTCTGCGGGGGGGGAATCCGGCATGAAGTAGCCAATATGCGACGTACGTCAAGACCATAGAAATAATCCCTCCTCCTGCGCCCGCCAGCGCATGCGCAATGTTATCCGACTGCTGCGCCGCGGCAGATGTGGCGACCGACCGCGTCTTCTTTTCGACTGTAGCTTGCGACATGGTGTTTAAAATGTACTTTCTAAGGACGAATTTCTCAAACGATAACACGCAGCAATGCGTCCAACTCGCAGGACAATGCGAGAAAATCGGTCTCCTGGTCTCCGGTTGGAAATTTAGGCTTAGCGACAGTATTGGAGCGCGAGGGGAAATCCCCCCATTTTATGAGGAGAGCTCGAGAATATCCCGGAGCAGCATGAGACTCGGTGACGTCGGCGAAGATCACAGACCCTCGGCAAACTCGGCGCTCGAACGAATGGATGAGTAATCACATGTGATTTTGGCCATGAATATGGATAAAATCCACCCAAGTACTGTTCTATGAGATTGAGGATAAAGATCATATATGATAACTGTCAGACTGCCATTCATACAGTTCTCTGTTGTCTAAGACACTGCCATTACCCATGTCAACCTCAAACACGCGACGAGTACAACAAGGCGGCAAAAATGATCCAGTCAGAAGAAAAGGTCGAAAGAGAGCCAACGACAAATCAAAGTAACGAAGGAATCAAAATAAATGTAGAAGAACATCGTTTCATTCCCGAGACCACCGTACTTCGGCAACGCCAGGGGAAGAGGATCGGAATGATGCTCATTAATCTCTAGAATAGGGCGTGAACCCTACGTCTTTGAACCCTGAGGCTCCCTCCATCGCGTTTCCCATACCGCAAAATAGTCGTCGTGAGTGCGTAGGATCCGATGCAGGAAGAGGAAGGGACATGCTCCCATTGGTCTCGTTCAGCAGCAACCACCGCCCGTGCTGGTCTGCACGCCTTGGCCCTGGCCCACCTGCACTGTCGGCTTGTTGTTAACGGTTGCCGTGCCCATGCGCTCCTTGATCTGTCGAGCCATGGTCAAGAAGGCTTGCTCAACGTTCGAAGCATTCTTGGCCGAAGTCTCCAGGAACGGAATGCCGAGGCTGTCGGCGAATTCCTAATCATAATGTGAGGTTCTGCTCCAACGAGCGTAACAACGAGGACTAGACTTACCTTCGCAACCGTGTATTCGACCACCTTCTTGTCCTCCATATCGCTCTTGTTGCCCACCAGGAGCTTGTTGACACCTTCGGTGGCATACCGATCAATTTCTTGCAGCCACTGCTTCACGTTGTTGAACGAGTCCATATCCGTCACATCGTAGACAACGCAGATACCATGAGCGCCTCGGTAGTACGAGGACGTGATTGTTCGGAAGCGTTCCTGGCCAGCCGTATCCCACTGTCATTTGGTCAGCATGATCATACTGAGTTTACAGTGCAGTAGAATCAAAACGTACAATCTGCAGTTTCACGGTCTTGCCGTCCAGTTCGATGGTGCGGATTTTCTGGTCACACGACGTCAGCGGTGGTCGACAGCCTGGTCATCGCATCGAGGAACATACAAAGTCCACACCGATGGTGGAGATGTAGCTTTCTGTGTAGGTGTCATCGGCAAAACGCAGCAGCAAGCAGGACTTTCCAACGCCCGAGTCGCCGATGAGGAGCAGCTTGAACAGGTAATCGTATCTGTGTGTGGCGGTCAGTCGAGCGCAACAGGATGGCGGCCGTCTTTCCGACGCGGAAGAGGGCCAGGCATCGATGGCAGAGAGGATAGGGTTAATACTCTACAGCGAAGACGGTCCAGTCAGCTATCGGAACGATGGGATTGCGTATACACACAAGCACCGATGGTGCTGGCCGAGCTTGATCACCACTTACCACTCAGGATTCATGATGGGCAAAGGATACGTGGCTGAGTTGCAACCAAAGCAAACACGACAGGTACACGGAGAAGCGAGACAGGTCTAGACAGGAACGGGGGAGGAAAGAGAGGGAACAGAAGAGCACAGCAGAAAAAATGAAGCGTTTTGAGAGAGCCGACTGTTTCAGGGCGGATGAATCCAGATACCAGCCCAACGGGGAAAGGCGTGGTCACCTGCAGGCCCAGCCAAACCCGTGCCTACGCTCAGCTGATTATGTAACACCTACTACATCAGGAAGTGCATGCACGTAATTATCGTAGTCTCTCATGCCACATCCCCTTTGATACATGCCCAGCTTGATCATGATTTCACCGACTCGCGTTAACCTAATCATTCTAAGCGGAGCCAGCTCAGAATAGATCATTCATCCTCACCGCCGCATCTATGCGTAGCCATGTGCCTGTAGCCACTCCAGCAACGGCTTCTCATCCCGCACTTTGTAGCGCGCATTGGTGCGAATGCTGTCGTCGGCAATCACCAGTGCACGATCGTAGGCTCCGGTGTCCTTGTCCTTGAAAAACGCCCCAATGTCGTCCGCTACAGATTCATCCGTGTACTTGGACAACGCCAGGCGGATAAACCGCTCGGCAACGACACGGTTGGCTGCCAGCCGCCCAGAGACGGTGCTCCAGTTCGTCTTCATGTAATCCCACAGCAAATGGCGCACCTTGGAGTTGGCCGCCAGCGACGCAGCCCCCGTGTGAATATCTTGGATGTTCACTTTCTCCGAGAAGATCAGGTCGAGGTACTCTCGGACTAGGGTCTCGTCTTTCGTGCGGCCAAGGGCACTCAGCGCGATCTCTTTACCGTCCACCGAGTCCGTCGTCAGATACTCCTCCAAGACTTTCTCGAATTCTGTCCGTCCACCCTCGGAGACGTTAATCGTAAAGACGGCAGACCGGAGATTCGGATCGATCGCGGCTTTGTCACCTGCGGACCAGCGTTGGAAACGCGACTTGGCTTCCGCGATAATTCTACGATCGTCAGATGCCACGCTTGAGTAAAGAGTTTAAGGCAATCTCACCCTTCATGGCCCGCATTGCCGGCCATAGCGATGACCAGCTTTCGGAGCTGTCCCGTCAGATAATCTTCTTCAGGCTTAAACTCCCAGCCTAGCTTCTCCGCTAGAGGACCCGCAAGCTTGACGATATACTTCTTCAGCCCGTCGGCGACAGTGTCGTTGCTCGAGAAGACAGACCGGACATGTGACAGCGAGGTCGCGATCTGGGACCATACCCTGAAGAAGCATTAGCAGGCTGGATAGATGAGAGGCAGTCGAGTAGCACTTACAAGTAATTGTCCTCGCCACCGAAACCTTCGACCAAGGCCAGCAGGGCGGACGTGTTGCCATCCCCAGACACAGCGAGCGCCGCAGCGTCACCGACGAGACCAATTTTATCCTCGATGCTCAGCAGATGAAGGGACTTGCCCAATTGCTCCAAGCGATGGGGTGGGTAGTTGGTCCGGTAGAATCCCGACTGATCTTTGTTGAGCTTGTAAAAATCGCCAACGTTACTCACGACGTCAGACTTCTGAACGAGCGCAATAGGCTTTTCCTCGCTTAGGGACGGTCCGGTCCTGATACCGAGAGGAATCCACCACACCGTCTCATCCTCCTCCGGCTTGACGTCGCCGGAAGAAAGGAACCGCGTCTGCTTAACCGAAATCTGGCCTTGTTCTTCGGTCACGGTCACAACAGGGAAACCGATCTTGCGGATCCAGGGGTCCTACGATGCGTCAGTAAGCAACGATCGCCACATCGCAGACGATACGGACCATAAACGCAGTAACGTCCTGATTCGATGCCTTGCTGAGAGCCGACCAGAGGTCATTGGTCGTAGCATTACCTAGACGATGTTAGCCAACTGCTGAGTTGCGCTTGGCCAGAACTTACGGTAGGCATGGGCCTTGAGATAATCGGACACTCCCCGGATGAACGTCTCTTGCCCGAGGTAGCTACTCAGCATGCGGATCACCGAGCTTCCTTTCAGGTAGCTGATGTGGTCAAAAATCTGATCCACTTCGAGGGCATTGCGCACAGGAACTTCGATCGGATGGGACGCGCGCAGCGAATCAAGTTGGAATGCTTGTTGAGTACCCTCAGCCTGCATATTCGTCAATATCATCGTTTACGAGTCTCATCGTACCACGGGCGCTGCGTACAACAAACTGGGACCACACTTTCCACTCTGTTGGGTTGAAATCAGTCTCAAGCTCAAGTAGATCGGAGCAGTCAAACTTACCTGGGTGAAAATGGTCGACCGCCAGCCAACCAACCCAAGTAGCGAAGCCCTCGTTCAGCCACAGTTCGTTCCACCAGTCCATGGTCACGAGATTTCCGAACCATTGATGCGCCAGTTCTGATCAGACGTTAGACAGGACTCAACACGTCTTTGCTACCAGCTCACCATGGGCCACAACGTAAGCAATGCGGTTCTTGTAGCGCGAGTCGGACTTGCCCTCGTCAAACAGAACCGCAGTCGTACGATACGTAATCAAGCCCCAGTTCTCCATGGCACCCATTGCCTATCCAATACAGTCAGTAATGGAGCGCAAAATAGGGTTATCGCCAAGCTTACAAACTCGTGGACGGCGAGCAGATCCGCTTTGGGAAGAGGATAGTCAATCCCAAAGAGCTCGGAGAAATAGTCGACAGTGCGGTGGGCGCAGTCCAGGGCAAATCGGGCTTGCTCCTTGAGACCTCGAGTCGTATACACGCGGACGGGGATACCGGCACCATTGTACTTGCGTTTCGTCGTAGTCTCGACGTACTCGAAATCACCCACAGCCCAAGCCAGGAGCTACCTGTCATCAGCTACGGATTCCAAAGGAATGGAAAGCCGTGAATGAACTAACATAAGTACTCATGACCGGTGTCCGGTCGAAAGACACGACCTTCAGCCCAGGTCGGCTTCCGTCTCGTTCCGACTTCACCGGCATGTTGCTCAGCGCTGTCAGGCCCCGGGGCACTTCGATTTCAAAGTCAAACGTGGCTTTCAGGTTTGGCTCATCGAAGCACGGAAAGGCTCTCCGGGCGTCACAAGACTCGAACTGGGTACTCATCATGTAGTGGAATTCATTGTCCTTGGGCGTATCGGGGTCCGGCGTGCCGATGGCCTTGTACTTGGCACGGGAGAAACCTGCCATAGCATTGTTGATGGTCGCGGTAAAGTTCACTGTCAACTGAGCGTCGCCGACGGGAACCTCGTTGGGGAATGACAGAGTAACTCGCTCAGAAGTCTTGTCATACGAAATCGCGGCGGCCTTGTTGGGAGTTGTGTCTATTCCGTCCTCTGTCAAAGAAGTCCTTGATGTCGATAATGCGATACGCACCCTTGCCAGAGGACACCTCTGCATTCTGCACCTCAATTTCCGACGCATTGAGCACGATCTCTTTTGTCGGCGAGGATACTTTGGCGTCAATCTTCACTGTACCCTTGTAGCCCCAGGAGCCCCCGAGCTCCAGGTCGTATAAGGAGATGTCATAATGAACGGGTTTGACCCTGAGTGCACCGTTAATGTCAATTGCCTGCCCCGCGGTTCACGGCGGACAGAATGACGTACCAATCGGGCAACGTGTCGCGGTCCTTGGAAGCCATGTTGGTGTGAGCGTTGAATGAACAGTGTCTTGCAAACGACAAGAAAAAAGCAATTGTTGGTTTCGGCACAGAGATTGAAGCTCTGTGAATCACACAAGCAGGCGATATGGTGGAGTAGCGAGCCAGCGCGGGGTGCAACGGAAAGCTGCTGACCAGCGGGCTGATCTGATTGACGGCCGCCCGTAACGTCCCTCCACCCGCTCGGCCAGCGGCACATGTAACTGTCGCTACTCCCCACATTGGTGATGAATTGTCGGAACCTGCCGCCTGGACGCAGGTCAGCCAGGTCTCATTGTCATTGATTTCTGACCCTAGTCGAATTTTTGCTGCTTAGCTATTTTTTTTCGCGTTGGGATCCGCGCGCGGCGCGTGAGCTCCGAGCTCCGGGAGTGGGCCGCAGATCAACCCGATCGGAAACTCATCACATTCAATATTGACCACTGCCATTCCCACTTCACCGCTGATCTATTCGATCGCTCATCGCATCCAACATGGCCGACTCGGACGAGGAATACGTGGAAGAATTCTCGGACGACGAGGAGGAGCACGTGGTGTCACGGGATGTCGACACGAGAGCGCGACGAAGGAGGAAGGCGCGCACCGGCGCAGAATGGGAGGTGTCGCGCACGTGGGAGACGCTGGTGGAAGGAGCAGATGGCACCATCCGGGCGACAGTGGAGGGCCTCGTTGAGGCCGGCAAAAGGAAGAGGTGAGTGATGGCTCCGGGTTCAGAAAGGGGGAGGGAAAAAGAGGCGTAGGAGAGAGCATGGCGCTGGACGGAATCTGTGATAGGCTATTACGAGATACCACGCCGCTGCAACGGGGCATCATTCGCCATTTGATGCTGGTATTGGATTTATCACAGTCCATGGCCGAGAAGGACATGCGCCCAACACGATACCATCTGGCGCTACGGTATGCACGCGAGTTTGTCGTGGAGTTCTTCGAGCAGAACCCCATCTCGCAGCTGGGCGTCATCGGGATGCGAGATGGCCTGGCCGTGCGGATTAGCGACATGAGCGGGAACCCAACCGAGCACATCAGCGCCATCGAGGCTTTACGGTCGCAGGACCCCAAAGGACTGCCCAGCCTGCAAAATGCGTTGGAAATGTGCCGAGGAGCGCTGTAGTAAGTACTTCTTAGACCCCGGAGAGTGGAATGGAAGGGCCCCAGCGGAAGAACACAACGGACTTATTCACACCAGCCATACACCGAGTCATGGTACGCGCGAAGTCCTGATCGTCTTCGGGTCACTGCTTTCATCAGACCCCGGCGATATCCATCAAACTTTGAAAGCATTAATAGCGGACCGCATCCGTGTGGCCATTGTAGGACTTGCGGCCCAAGTGGCCATCTGCCAGGAGCTGTGTGCAAAAACGAACGGCGGCGACGATACAGTCTACGGAGTTGCGCTGAATGAGCAGCATTTCCGGGAACTGATGATGGAGGTCACGACGCCGCCAGCATCCTACTCCCAACGGCAGGCGAGTAATGCTCTCCTGATGACCGGCTTCCCGTCACGGACGGTCGAGCCGTTTCCGTCGCTATGCGCGTGTCACTCGAAACCGTCGTGCGACGGATACTTGTGCTCGCGCTGCGGGAGCAAAGTGTGCGCTCTGCCGGCAGAGTGCCCCGCGTGTGGGCTGACGCTAATTCTGTCGACCCATCTAGCGCGGTCATACCACCATTTGTTTCCGCTGTTGAATTGGGTCGAAGTGCCGTGGAAGCGCGCGTCACGCAGCACGCACTGCTTTGCTTGCGGGATTGAATTCCCTCCGGTGCCACCTCCGGACCAATGGTCAAAGTCCGAGACGCAGGCCAAGGGCATCAGCGTCAGCAGTCGATACGAATGCACAGTGTGCAACAACCATTTCTGCATTGACTGTGATCTCTTTGCCCATGAAGTTGTCCACAACTGCCCGGGCTGTCAAAGCCGGCAGTGAAGCGTGTACACTACGAAGTGTATGATCTAGACACAATAATTCTAACGGCATGAACTTCGATACGGGGGGCTCTGCACACTGGATTCCCTTACGAGGCTGTGGGCCATTCGCTAGGAGCGGGTGATATAGGCGTCTTCAAGGGGAGCAAATCAACCCAGAGCTCAAAGACTGAAGAGATACCTTGATTCGAGTTTGAAGAAAATTGGACTTGTGCAGCCCTTTGAAACCCGGGTAGCAGGATGTTTGTTCGGAAGAACTTCATGTTAGGGCTTGCGATTTGGCTCATCCTTCGTTAACTCGGCGCAGCAGTGTCTAGTATTCTATGATAGACAAGACAACTACCCGTTGCACAACTTGGCTGATTTGACCATTAAGCGACTTCAATGGGCTTGGCCAGAAACCGGCCCTTTCCCTGTGGAATCCACGCTGTTATGTTGTTTCCAGCGTTGCTTGAAGCTGGATTTCGGATCGATGACTGGCGTCCCAGGGTTCGTTCAGTCTGGCGCCATGGCCACCGGCCGAATGGTCTTCGGGTCAGACAGCAGCACTTTTGAGCGTTGTCAAAGTTGTTCAATGCTACAGTTTCTGACCTTCCACGAATCGCTTACTGTCAAGGGTGTAGTCATTGTTTCCCTGTGCCCGATTAGTAGTAGTAGCTTTGGAAGAGGTACTCCATTTATCTACAATCCGGAATAATTGCCTGATAGGATTGGAAATGACGTATGGTACGGCACATATCCTGTATCCCTCTAAATAACCCTAATTCGGATTCAGATCGGCATATCCCCGCGTCTTCCGAATCGTCATTCCCTCGGCCGTCGCCACTCCATCAGATCTTCGAGTTCAACGTCAGTAAGGGTAGTATCTCAACTAGTAGTAGAAACTCCCTGCAATCAACTCCCGTTATTTTTTCCAATTAATCGACTGGAAAAGTACCATTGATCTGCTAGAAAACAAAACAAAACCACGATGTCCGCACCCCAATCAACACCGTCTGATCCATCACCACCACAAGAAGAATCACAAACAAAACGATCCTCAACAATGTCAGCAACGGCGGCCGCCCAATACGCCTCGCTCCATACGTACCCTTTCCAATCTGACGTCGAATTCCGCGCCGGCCTCTCGCAAATCCTTCAGCGACCAGTAACGGATGCCGAACTATTGTCGTCGTCTCGACAATCGCAGCAAGATGCTGCGCTGGCAGGAGGAAATTCAGATGTCAACGAGACGATCCTTAGAGCGAAATGTTTTTACTTCTCTCGGTGTGTGGCACAGTCCTTGCAATTTCCTAGTCTGTAATCAAACGAAGTGAAGCTAACAATTGTCGTATAGAAAGAACAATATCTCCCCGCCTCTAGATCCGTCAGGGTATCGAACCTGGCTTGGTCAGACAAGAACAACTTTAGAAGCGTCGACTTCCCTGCCGCGCTCGAGTTTCGATGGCAAGCGTGGCCGCCCTGAGAGTATTGCTGCGGCACAGTTGCAGGCTCTGAACAATGACCGTAACGGCGAACCAAAGGAACATGCGGATCACCAGCATGACCAATCGACTGAGCCTGCGTATCCCTCTTCGTTTGCTCACATCGTCGAACTGATTACCACCGGCCAGCCCATCCCCGGTATCCAGCATGTTCCGGATACGGTTCTCACTGGCCATGACAAGCCCCCTTCAGCGTCCATCAGGCGAAAACCATGGGAAAAAGACGAGAAAGAACAAGAGTCGAAATAACCATTTTCATTCCATTTTGTTTATAGACTTCAAAAGCGACACGTCACGTCGATGAGGAACAGAGGGCGCAATAGCTAGTATGAGATACAACGATAATAAATGCAATAGCAACCATTGTCCACACATGGCCTCCACCACATTCGAAGGAATGACGACCTGCGTTGAGGAGGAAATAAAGAGCAGAAACAGAACGCTTCACTGGAAACAGACGCCATACAAAAGCACAAAGTCAAATGGAAAAGGCATGCCAGGTAAACCAAAGCCTTCGAGATCCGCTTGAATCCTAGGAGGTTCTAACTGGCGTCCGGAAATAGCGTTTGGCACGCAAATTTTTGAGCGAAAGAAAAGGAGAAAACTCGAAACCAGCTGCAAACGCAACCATGTCGTTTGACAGACTGGCCGGAAGATGTATGTGACAAAGTGATGATTGTCGACCTCGAACAGCCTGTGCATGTTATATCCACGTGCGATACACGGCTAAACAACGTTGCCACTGTCATCTCCGGCGTTGGTCAGTAATTGCATTCTGCGTACTTCAGCGATAACCAGAGTAGCCGGGATGCCATGCTCCCCCGCGGTGGTAACGATTGCCAGGACCATGACCGGTAGCAAGACGCTCATCAGCCGAGTTACCGTAGCGGCTGCCGATGTTGGTACCAGGTCCAGGGCGGATCGCATGCGATGGGTTGTTGCAAAGCATCGCCACACGAGAGCCGAATTTAGATCCACGAAGGCTGACCATGTGCTTGCTACATACGTCGGTATTAGCAGAGGGCCTTTGAAGGCATGCACAGGGCATGTTTGGCCGTACCGGATATGGCTGGCAACCAAGTCACGCTGATGAGGCGAAGCGTTGGTCAAAATCCACTGAATGAGATAGTTGCCGTACTGGTCCCCCGCAACTGTCGATGGTGAGAAGCTGGAAGGCGGAAAGCAGAGACGCATTTCACACTTACTATCAATTAGAGGCATCCGCGGTCTGTCCGCACGTCCGGTGCAGACTCGCGCCAGGTAGCGGTCCAGGAACTCGGAGCCTCCTATCTTCAGACATTTCTCGACCACCTTCGATGCAAACTGGTCCATGCTGTAGTCAACGGCGGAGCGCAGGATGTGATCAATGGCGCGATTCTTGTCCCGCGGTGCTCCATGCTCACAAATATGCTGTATACACCAATTGCCAAACTGGCCATGTGAAAGAAGATCAATATGTGCCAGAACTTCTTCGATAGCCGGACGCTGCCGACGGTCAGCTCACTCGATTCACGTTATTGTTCATTGGCATACCTTTTCCTCTTCGAGGCAGTTTTCGAAGATGTTCTGGACGACCAGACTTCCAGTCTCTCCCAGAGCTACCTCGTGCCACATGCCGCGGAGCGCTTCATTCACCCTAGCCATGATCTGCGGGGGCTCGCCATTCCAACGCAGCTCAAACAATTTCTGCCATACATGGCACGCGTAGCGATGAATGACAGTCTCGGGAATCCGCCGCAGGAGCTCGTGAACCATGCCGGCCTTGTGCTCCTCCGGCACGCAGTCAAATGCTTTCTGGACGACATGACAGCCGAACGGATCCATACTGAGGTTAACTGTGTTGCCCTTGATTGCGTTTGCAATTGCCACCACCTGCTCAGGCGTGCCATGTTCAAAGCAACGCTGAACCAAGAAGTTTCCAAACCGGTTGACCATGAGCTTGTAGGCATCGTCAACAATAGCCTCGATGATGTCGTACTTCTGCTCCGCAGTTCCGGCTTTCAGCTTCTGTTGCAAGAAGATGGATGCCTGCTGGTCGTTGTTATGCACAATTTTGCTCACGATCGCCTTCCAGTCGCAGGTGATGCCTTTATCGAGCAGGCGTCGATAATTCAGTGGTTCCATGCCAGGCAGATAGGGTTGCGGAGACGCCCGTTCGACCTTTTTAATTGATCAGTATATAGGCTAATGAAGAGGATTCATATCGAACTTACCGCTGAAGGAATGATCCACGCGGACCCGTTGGCACTGTTCGCTGTAAATTCAGCCGCCGTGGGAGACAGCGGAGTACCGATCGGTCGGGCTTGATACTGGGGAATTGGGTGCATTCCAATCTGCTGGTACGCATTGAGTGCAGCGTTGAGGGGCTTACTTGCCGTGCCGTTGGGGATCACACTGCCGAACGGACTCCAGTTCCCTGTGGCGGGACCGAAGCAGGGGGCACCGCGGCCTATATTCGAGACGCAGCGTCGCGGCTGGAAACTGGAGCCTCCCAGTTGCGTGTTCTGCTCATTCATATACCGTCCGTCGAGACTGGAAGCACCAGACGATGGTCCAGAGAACATGCGATGAGGTTGAGCAGGTCCCTGTGGAGTCAATGACGCACTCAGGATAGGGGTCGACCACATGTTCATTGGATCCTGGTAAGCCCTATCTGCGCGCTGAGGGACAAGCGGGGCTTGAACCATCGGTGCCCACTGAGCTTGAACTCGAGCACGATTGTACGCTCCCCCCGACAGTGCGTCGGAAATGTCCGACTGCGCATCTTCTCCAGCCCAGGGTTCCTGACGATGATTGAACGGCCTCACTGAAGCTGAAGTTGTATTCAAAGCACTCTGCAGGTTACTGATTACATGGTCGGAGACATCTCTGCCACCAAAGTCCGCTTCGGAGGGCGACCCAAGAGCCTGGTCGAGCGTTTGTTTGATGTTCCGAGTCTCCGCCAGCTCTTGTTCTTGCTGAGCGATGCGAGTATTGGCCGCCATCAGCTCTCTCCGCAGGCGGAGCATTTCGGCCACGCTATCATGATTGTCCGAGAAGATGGAGCCTACCTGAAAACCACCTGCAGAGGCGGACGTCTCGGTAGAGGCATCATCGCAACGGCTATTCTGTGCGTTGCTTTGCAGGTGTTGGGTGGACAACCGGTGCAAAAGCTCGTTCGGGTGCTGCGGCATAGGATCAGCCGTAGGTTGAGTAGGCGCAGGACAAATGTTTGCTAAGATTTTCTGCATCTCTGACACGTTGATCTCGGAATGACAATCCATTTGCTTTGCACAGTCATGTCAGCTCCAATGCTTTTGAAACAGCGTGAAATTTTGGGCCAAACCTTGCTCGACGATGGAATGTCCTCCGGTTTCAGGGTCGGCTGAAGATTGCCCAGTTTCGAGGACACGAGAGGGTCAGGAGCGAACAAAGAGGCCATGGTATCAGTGGTGGTGGACTGCAACGGGGGAGGCTATTAACCTCAGCATCCATCGGGTTACAGTGCTATACGAATCACTTACCACCGGTTCCTGCGCAGTCACACCACGGTGCATATCCGCTCGACTATCCGTGGAGTCTGGCATATACACGGGGGTCTTGGATCCCGATTTGGTGTCTTCAGGTGCGTCAGAAGGAGCCATCTTGGGGAAACCGACACAAGACGCCCAACAGATTCGGAGAAGAAAGATCAGTAAACAAATGGAATAGCACAATATGCAATACAGCCGACAACTGCACGGAGGCAAAGACAGAAACAAAGAAGTAGCTGGAAAAAGTTTCAAGAGAGGAAAAGATATAGAGGCAACAAGGCTTTGAGAAAGACAGGAAGCAGATGAAAGCGAGATTGAAAGAAGGATCAGAGAACAGGATGGACTAGAGTATCTCGGCGCAGTAGGTGGATGTTTAGATGACTCAGCGTAGATCAGAGCAGGTGGAAGAAGAGGAAAGCACGACGGGCTCACAGGTGAACGACGGAAAGAGAGACCCGGAAGGTGGGAAGAAAGGAAGGAGCAGGGTAAGAGGAAGAAGAAGGAAGGAAGGAAGAGGCAGGAAGAAGAGGGAAAGAACGAGATAAGGGATTCAGATTCTACAAAAAGGGCAGGAGCCCGCAAAATGTCTCTCGGCAAGTGATGTGAGCCTCACTCCTTCCAGAAACAGAAGGAACGCACAGTGAGGAGGTGGTGAATGATGGTCCTGATGTCAAACAGGAAGGGGCGGACGAGAGACAGAGAAGGAAGGATGTCCTGAGCGGTTGGTATCAGCTGGCGGGAATCCGCGTTAATAGAGCCCGTTGGGAGACAGTCGAGGCCAGAGTGTTCAGAACCACAGACTCGGGCTGTGAGAACTGGGCAGCATCTCTGCACCTTTCGTCTTGTCTAGAGATCCAGCCAGGTTCAACGACAATAAGGGCATGGAATGCTTGGGAGTGAATACCAAGTCAGTTCAGCCATTCAAGCTCTATTGCAGACAAAGGTCAATAAGGTCATAAGATACATTGAGTAGTCATGCCTTGTTAAAGTCACGAATGAGACATGGGCCGAAGAAGTATGGGATCACTTGGAGCCGCAGATGTCCGTAAGAGTGTGCTTTCAGTCGTAATGTAGTCGGACTATTCCTGCAAAGCGACTGGGCTAGCATCAAAGAGCCACTCCCTTCTCCCTCTCATGCAGTTTTCATATGTTGCGTCGACACCCGCTGTAGAGAAACAACTGAATCGTCACATTAGTTGTGGCTGTATTCATGGACCAGGAGATTGGAACTTACGAAAGTCTTCCAAGTTGCGCTGCTTCTGGCTGTGCCGTGGACTCTTTCCATGCATCAAATTATCGAAACCGGTCGATCCTTGGAGCAGGTAGAAAAGAGTACCCATGACACAAAAGATACCGAACGAGAACACCCAGACCCGGATAACTGCGACGATGGACGTTTGGCCTCCGACGAACCAGCCAAAGACACAAAATAGGGTAGCGACAAGGTCAACAAGGAGAATGGCACTGGTGAGCTGCCAGGATGGCCTCGATGACCAGAATGGACCATTGGCACGAGTGATGAAGATTAGCCAGTTCTCTGTCAAAGAGATCTCCAAAAAGAGAACTGGATCGCGTTGACCAAAGTTCTCAATGATTCCGCCTCCCACTCCACCAACAAGCATCGTCGTTAGCGTAATCCAAGTCCCAACTGCCAGGACAATACCAAGAAGGATCGACATCCCCCAAAGCTTTGGCAAATTCCACTTCACTGGTGTTTTGGAGAAGGGTGCATTGTCGTAAGCAATGGCCAATGTCGCGATATCCGCAAAGATAGCAATGAAGACAATCAACTGCAAGTTCAGAGTCTCATTCAAGATCGCGATCCACAAGCCTAAGAAGATTTCCAAATGAAGGGAGAGGGCAATGCGGTAGACTATGTAAGCGTGCATCCGATGGAATATCTGGCGCGACGTCTTGATCGCATCGATAATGGCAGAGAGTCCCGGAGCCAAGAAGATAATGTCCGCCGCGGAGCGAGCGGCATCGGATGCTCCTTCAACCGCAATGCCTGTGTCTGCCTTCTTCAAGGACGGAGCATCGTTGACCCCGTCCCCGGTCATGGCCACAAGATAGCCTCGCTGCTGCAAAATATCTACCACGTTGTACTTGTGTTGGGGGAAAACTTCAGCGAAACCATCAGCGGCCTCCACAAAATCGTACACCTCAGAGCCAGGCATGTCGCCGCCTCCTCCAAGGCCCAGGCGCTCTGCATTATACACGTTGGTCCCCAGACCTAGCTGATAAGAAGTTTCTCGGGCAATTCCAACGGCATCGCCCGTCAACATCTTAATCGAGAGTCCCAGAGTCTTCGCTTCGTTGATCGTCTTAGCTGTGTCGTGACGAGGAGGATCAGCGCAGGGCACGATTCCGAGGATCTCCCACGCCTTTCCTTCTCGCTTGCGAGCAACACCCAAAGAACGAAAACCACGACTAGCAAACTCAGTTACTTTGCTCTTGTAAGCATTATCTACCTCCTGAGGTATGGGATGGTCCTCTTCGACAGTTTTCAAGACGAAGAGTGGCGCGCCTTTGACACAGACCAGTTTCTCGCCGGTTGGAGATTGGACCACAGCTGTGATCTTTTTTGACACAGGATCAAAGGGATAGAATTCCAGGACTTGATACTGCGTAAGGACGCTCTTGGCACGGGGGTAGTAACGAAGCGATTTCAGGAAGGCTTTATCAATAGCATCGATGCCCTTTCTCTTCCTCGAGGCTGCAAGGCACGCTGTCAGCATGAGATCTTCGGGATCAACCCCAGCCACTGTGTACGGTTCTGCCAGAGACAACTTGTTCGTCGTGAGGGTTCCTGTCTTATCGGAACACAGGATTTCAACCCCAGCAAGGGACTCTATCGCGGACAACTTCTGCACAATCGCCTTTTTCTTTGCCAAATAGGCGGCGCCAACTGCCATCGTAGTAGTAACGACAGCAGGAAGACCAACGGGGACGCCAATCATAGTAATTCCAAGAGTAAATTCGAGGATCTTAACTATGCCAATTGAGCGATAGAACGAGGCAACCCAGACAACGAGGAGTGTGAATACAACCAGTGACAGCAGGATGGTTCCAATGCCGTTCAGCACCTCAGTAAAATGGCCGCTACCTGAGGACGCAGCATTGACAAGGGCTGCTGCTCTGCCCACGTAGGTGCTGTCACCAGTTGCAGTAGTTACCATGCGAGCCTTGCCCCGTTTGACGGTAGACGAAGCGTAGCAGGTGTCTCCATGATGCTTGTCGACCGCAAGAGATTCTCCAGTGATGCAGGACTGATCAACTTGGAGAAATGCATCCTCCGTGATGATGCGTCCGTCCGCCGGGATGATTGTTCCCTAGGTTTATTGTCGGTTAGTCTCTCGGTTCTCTGCCCTTCGTCGTTTCTTATAGAATATACTGCCGCAGATGACATATCATACCTCTTCCACCTGTATAATATCTCCTGGTACAATTTCCGAGGCCAAGATCTCACGTAAATGACCGTTTCTTACGACCGTTGCTTTCAGTGCCAGAGTCTTCTTCAGTTCATCGACTATCGAGCCTGCCTGGTACTCCTGGACAAAGCCAACAGACGCGTTGAGCAAGAGCAAGGCACAAATTACTCCAAAATCGACCCAGTCTTGGAGACTGGCGGCCAGAATCGCCGCAGCCTAATAGTGTCAAAAATAATGTCGATTATGTAGCCGAGTCTGGGCACAACTTGCCTCCATTACGAATTGAATTGGGCCCACGAAGAAGCCCAGGAATTTTGGGAGCAAACCCTCCCTTTCTTCCCTCATCTGGTTAAGACCGTATTTCTTTCTTCTGGCAATCACCTCAGAATCTCTGAGACCAAGGCGAGGGTTCGTTTGGAGCAACTCTTCGGGAATCAAAAGAGCAGTTCTGGACTCGTCAAGTCCATCGTCATCTTCTCCCGCGCAGTCATCTTGGGACTCTAGGTCAGCAATTAAGGCATCCATATCCTCATCATCGTCATCCTCTGGGGGGTGATTCTTTTCGTGGACAGGCTGCACCGTCTCAGAAGCGTCGGTGTAGCTGTCTCTCTCCTCTTGGGAACGATAAGGAGGTCGAGAAGCAGGGTAGAAACTTGCCATGACAGGCAATCTGAAAACAAAAGAACGGTACAAAGAGACAGGGCTTCAAAGAGCGGTGATGGACAGTCCACCCTCAAGCGAAGGAGAGGCTATAGAAGGGATGAAAACGAGAGAATAGCTCCTGCTATTTGTTGTAAATGGCAGGGACAGGCATTGAAAACGACAGAGGGAGCTCAATGTATACGAAGTGAACGTCTGACACTCGGTGATCAAGTAGTTATAAGCAGTTAACTGGCATGATCTGCATTGATATCGGAACGAGCGAAAGCGAAAGATGGAAATCGATTCAGACGGTGAGGCAGGGCAGATATATAAAAACACCAGAGCAGAGCCGTATGGAGAAGGTGCGAGTCATACTGCCTGCCTTCCTCTCTCTCTCTCTCTGGCCATACAAGACAAGTGGCTTCTAGCACGCTTGACATCTGAGTCAACATGCTGGCAACGGAGCTTTCAATTCTAGAACAACTTTTTCTGCGGTAGTGGCTGCCCATTATGAGGTGTTCCAACATGCGATTGCGTATTTGACATCCTTTAAGACTTGGTTTCGGCGTTAGCTTTGAACATAACAACATTGCACCTTTAGGTATTGGTTGAGTGCAACATGATGGGAACAATTGGATTCTGCTCAAAGGGCCAGCGTCCATTACCCTCGATGGTGAGTTAGGTAGGCTACAGGCGATTTAGGATGGAAGACCCCTGGAATTCGGAGAAAGTTGTCCTCAAGTGTTCAACATCAACTGCACCCATTCAACAATTGACTGGTTGGTCTAGTTGGTATGACGTGTCCTTCACACGGACAAGGTGCTGGGTTCGATCCCCAGGCCGGTCATGATTTCTTTTTCCTTTTTCGCCTTCCACCACCCCCCAAGGTCTTTTTTTTTTTTTCTTTTTTTTTTTTTTTTCGTAGTTTTACAGTATTGCGCCACGAGAAAGTCTCATTCCAAAGCCAGTCTTAATCAAACCGTAACATACCACTTTGCTCACAAGGTTGATTATCCTCCACCGTTCGTTCTGGCACCGTATCAGCCCGAAATGCGCGGATAGATGCAGAGCACGGAGTAATACTCCGTATATCCTCCGTATACCGTATTTAGTTTAGCTTTTCATAAGATACATGTATTATCCCAATCACGGATAACCAACTGACTTTGGAGCTTGTCCATTACATAATCCACGGCGGCCGGTGTGCACTAATGGGATTGATAAAGCATGCCCAAGAAACTCGAACGGCTGTTGATGAATAGATAAGTAGCAAAGTAATGTGATGATCAAGACCATGCTGCGTCCAGCTTTCCGGCAATGCCGTCAATGGAGGCGGCTCTACTCAACAACTCGATTATCTACTGTGGAACTGTCCTATCAAGTCATCGAGCCGCCAACGTCTCAACCTTGGGGTCGGGACGGCTATCCGATTATTTTCATGCACGGACTGTTTGGCTCCAAGAGAAATAATCGGAGCATCAGCAAGTATGTGATCCAAACCACATCACCTGTTTACCGTGCGTGGCATTGACGGAGATAGGGCTCTGGCTCGTGACCTCAATCGAGATATTTTCATTGTGGTAGGTTTTGACCGTTATTTCATCACCACTTTTGAGCAGATGGCTGATTAGGTACCGACTGTATAGGATTTGCGAAATCATGGTGATACAGCACATGCTCCTGATCATACCTATGATCACATGGCGGAGGATGTGGTGGAATTTGTGCGGCAGCATCAGCTCGGCAAGGCGGTGCTGATAGGACATTCCATGTATGTCGTTGTTTTTTCGAATCACGACGACGAGGTTCTCGTCTAATCCTGCGCAGGGGCGCGAAAACAGCAATGACTGTTGCACTACGAAATCAAGATCGGGTCTCTGGTCTGATTCCCGTCGACAATGCGCCGATTTCTGCGCGTCTCGGCTCCGACTTCCCAAAATACGTCGAGGGGATGAAGCAGATCGAGAGCGCCAATGTCACCAAGCAGAGCGAGGCAGACGAGATTCTGCAAAACTACGAGGAGGTGAGTTTCATATATCCCGTACACGACACTTGTGATGATGGCTCGGTGTACTGATGCCGACTCACGGAAGTCCGTCCCAATCCGACAATTCCTACTAACAAACCTCATCCGCGGAAACAATGGCAACGCCTTGAAATTTCGAGTGCCACTTTCCATCCTCGGATCAGCATTAGACAATATGGGCCAGTTCCCATTCAACCATGAGACAGACACCGGCATCAAGTACGACGGCCCGACGTTGTTCATCCGCGGTTCTAAAAGTAAGTACGTCCCGGATAAAACGATGCCTGCGATCAAGACCTTTTTCCCCAATGCGCGAGTGGCGGACATCGACGCTGGCCATTGGGTGATTTCTGAGAAACCCGAGGACTTTAGACAAGGTGAGTGTGCTGTTTTGATGCTTGGTATTCGACTTCGTTGTTGACGTGCTGCAGCGGTAATTAGCTTCTTCAAGGAGAATGAGATCGAGTAGATTCCTGTGTATACTAGTAGGCATTATGTCCATAGAATGATAGAAGGATTTGTATTGCGACAAAAGTTCATTAGTCGGAAGGTCCCATTATCAATTCATAACTGTACTCAAAACAAGCAGGAGTAGGTACAATCGTTTAATGCCCGCATGAGAAACATGTACAACCGTCCCACAATTCCAAACACCGTGGTATAAAACTCCGGTATGCCTGGTATCACGAAAACAGGAAAAAAGCAACAGGCGATAGACAATAAGAAACCGCGCAGGACCCGCCCGCGTTTGAACCCTTGGTCGGCTTACAATTCCGCCTCTGCTGAATCTTCTGCGATTTTGCTCTTCTTGCGAGAGGTTGAGCTGGCCGACCCTGGAGATGTCGCGGCGTTTGATGAGGGCGTTACTATTGTGTTTCGTTTTCTGGAGCTCTTAATGTGGCTAGAATGACCGGCACTGCCGTCGCGCTTTCTCTTGCCTCTTGCTCCGGAACCAAGGACGCGTCCGTCTGGTGCGATTAACATGCCAGCGTCGTCGCTGGTGCTGTCGTCCGAATCATCCAACGAAGGTCGCTCAAGCGTCAACCCTAAAACCCCATTGGAATGCCGAAGCGGCTTCTGGCCCATTTCCACATGTCTGGCAATGTGCTCGTAACCCCGCTCCAGGTCGTCAACCCGTTTTTTGATGTCCGTTAGTCGACTCTTGGACTTGCTTTCGAGTGCCTCCAGCCGTTCTTGGATTCGTTTCACGTCAACTGACCCAGCCTCCCCTCGGTTGTTTTGCACACACTCTCGCAGGAACCGGATGTCACCTTCAACACTATTCTTGATGCGTTTGATGAGCGCCGCCAACTGATCTATGTGCTCGCCCCTGATAGTGTGATATCTGTCGCTCTCTTCAGCATTGCGCGACACGGTACTTCGCAGCGATCGGATATCCGCCTCGATTGCGCTGATGTTGTCGGCCTGCAGACTGACTTTTTGTTCCAGCGCTTCCTTCGCTCGCTGAAAGTCTTCGCGATTTTTGCGGGATTCCATCTGCACCTGCGAAGTCTCCTGGGTGAGAGCAGATATTTTGTTGGCCTGTTCTGTGACCGTGTTTCGCAGTTCAGCGAATTCCTGCGTCGGGGCCGTCTGTCCCGTTCGATTCATTTGATTCATTTGATGCATTTGATTTACCCGCCCCATCAAATTCGAGGTGTTCTGAATGGTCGCTCTAATGGCGTTTGCCGCCGGGTAGGTCTCTTGCACTGTTTTCAGGACACGTTCAACAATAGGCTCCGTGCTGATCTGGTTGTATCGAGACTCAAGCGAAACAATGGCTGTTTCGACCACCTGTAGGCGACGGTTGATGTCCCCTGATAGAGCTGCCGCCGAACTCAATTGTGCCATGGCCCTCTGCAGCTTATAGTTAAGAGATGCTTCGAGGGATTTGATGGCATTTGACTGTTCGTTGTCCAAGGCAGAACGCGCTGTGACGTGCTCCTTGAATAGACTCTCCCAGCGCTGTACTTGACCGTCGAGTTGTGAAAGTGCCGCTCCGCTGACTTTTTCCAATCTCTGGACTTGAGCGTCGAGCATTGTCAAAGCATTTTCCCGGGCTTGCTCCAGGTCTGAAGTCTGACCTGTCGGCAATGCACGAGTGACATGAGGGTCGGACACTTCGCTGGGTCGATTCAACTTCTCCTCTAGTTGCTCGATTCGTTTGAGAAGATCATTCAAATTCTCAGCAGCTGTTTCGTTGGCGTGCATTGCCTTTTGTAATTTGTCCAGTTTCTGTGCGAATTCTGTCATTTGCATAGCTTTTTTCGACTGCAACTGTTCTAGCTGCGATTTTAGTTCCGAAACCGCACTCAACAGCGACTCATCTTGGGTCCGGGAATCAGCCAACAATTGGACCGTATCTTTTAGCTCTCCGAGTTCGCACCGAACTTGTTGCAACATCTGATCCTGATCACGGGCTTGCGCCGGTGGATGTTGCAACGCCCCTTTGATTTCTGCTAGTTCTTTGGACTGCGCCTTCTCACGATCGTCGATTCGTTGATGCAGAAAACGGATCTCTGGTAGAGTGGCCATTTGATCGTATTTTTTATCGTACTCTCTCTTGAATGCTTGTATTTGTGCCCGTATTTGCGCCTGCATTTCGCCTTGCATTCTTTCTTGAAATTCGGCTTGCAGTTCCGTTTTCAGTTTTGTTCGTAGCTTCTGCGTGAGCTGCGATTTCAGCTCGGCTTGTTGCTGCTTTGTGAACTCCGCCGCCGCCGACACTGCTCCAGACTCAACTTGCAGGTTCAGGAGTTTTGCAACCTGCTCCTTTTGCCGAGAATACTGATCTTGATAGCTTCTTAGCCTCTGGTTCAAGCTACTAACTTCACTCTGACACTGCTCTCGTCTTTTGTTGATCACTTCTTGTGCCGCGGGAAATCTGCTCATGTTCTTCGCTCGTCCATGATGCTCTGTCAAGATTTGCATGACTTTTTTGGCCTTGTCATAGTCCTGGCGTGTCGTAGCCATGTAAGCAGCATTCGTTGTGAAATGTCCGAGTATATCTGCCAGGGAATAACCCTGCAGCTTGGGCTCCGATGTGACAGAAGTCATGGGGACAGTAGCCGACGGCGCGTCGTTGGACTGTGCAAGCGCATTTCGAGGCGACTCAGGCTGTCGTCCAGGTTGAGACATGGTTGGAGCAGGTGGGTAAGTATGCGAACCGTCTGTTTTCGTGTCATACAGTGGCGTTAAGGGCTCGGCCATGTTGCTTGCGAACCGCGGTTCATCGAATACGCCCTCGGTTTGGCAAAACAAAGTCGAACCAGCGAAAATCTCTCCAAGGTTTCAGGACTGCGGTCGTTAAGCAGATGCAACGGTCCGGGGGGAACCGACAAAGCAGTAACAACTGCACGTTTGAGAGGTTCAGAGCTCCCACTTTTAGTTCTCTCTTTGCACCCATCTGCGACTGGTATTTAACGGCAGTATCTTCTGTTGCGGCCTGAGGCAAGCATTCCAAATGTGCATCGGGCTACTGGAACAAGGTCGTAATTGTCACCAGAACGCGAAGAACAATCAGACCTTTTAGAACCAGTTGAAGATCGTAATTTCGCCTTTGGAACCGTCCGTTTGGGTCCGATGAACGTGGTCACGCACAGACGGATTCTGCCGCTTATCCATAAGGCGGTGAGGAGCGCCAAGAAGCGACAGCTCTCTGGGAAAAAGCTCCAAACAGCGGGCAACGAGCAGCCATTCTTGCACCGAGGCCTGCCAGAGCTGGTCTGTCGAAGACGATTTCAGAATGACCGCAGTAAGTGTGGATAGTCCTCGGACTGTTCAGTCCATTGCTAACGGATATATAGCCGATTTCCACAATCTCGGAGCAGAGGGAGCTCCGCGGGCTCAATCTCATCGCCGCCCATTCGCACATCCGCGGCCTTGGGGTCGATAGCGACACATTGCAGCCCCGGGCTTCATCCCAGGGTCTGGTCGGTCAGGAGAAGGCCCGCAAGGCGGCAGCCGTGATCCTGCAGATGGTCAAGGAGGGCAAGATCGCCGGCCGAGCAGTCCTCATATCGGGCCCGCCGAGCACCGGCAAGACCGCAATCGCAATGGCCATGGCGCAGTCGCTAGGGCCTGACGTTCCGTTCACAACGCTGGCATCGTCGGAAATTTTCTCGTTGGAGATGTCTAAGACAGAGGCTCTCACGCAGGCATTCCGCAAGTCGATCGGAGTGCGCATCAAGGAGGAGAGTGAGATCATTGAGGGTGAGGTGGTGGAGATTCAAATTGATCGAAGCATCACAGGGGTAATGCGGATGATGATGTGCAGCTGGGGACTGGCCCATGCTAACGGTTTCAGGGCAATAAACAAGGCAAGCTCACGATCAAGACCACCGACATGGAAACCATCTATGACATGGGCACCAAGATGATCGACTCGATGACAAAGGAGCGCGTCATGGCGGGCGACGTGATTTCGATCGATAAGTCGTCTGGCAAGATCACTAAGCTCGGCCGCTCTTATGCCCGCTCTCGGGACTACGATGCAATGGGCCCGGATGCCAAATTCGTGCAGTGCCCCGAGGGCGAGCTGCAAGTCAGAAAGGAGATCGTGCACACGGTTAGCCTACATGAGATTGACGTGATAAATTCCCGGACCCAGGGCTTCCTGGCACTGTTCTCGGGAGACACTGGCGAGATCCGGAGCGAAGTGCGTGATCAGATCAACACCAAGGTGGCGGAGTGGAAGGAAGAAGGCAAAGCCGAGATCATTCCGGGAGTCCTGTTCATCGACGAGGTTCACATGCTCGATATTGAATGCTTCTCGTACATCAATCGCGCGCTGGAGGCGGAGCTAGCCCCGATTGTGATCATGGCCAGCAACCGGGGCCATACCCGGATTCGCGGGACAAACTATCAGTCACCGCACGGGCTGCCACTAGACTTCCTGGACCGCGTGGTTATCATCAATACGCAGCCGTACACCGCGGACGAAATTCACCAGATCCTCGCAATCCGCGCCGCGGAGGAGGAGGTCGAGCTATCCCCAGACGCCTTGGCACTTTTGACAAAGATTGGCCAGGAATGCGGGCTACGATACGCCAGTAACATCATCACGACGTCCCAATTACTCGCGGAGAAGCGAAAGGCCAAGACGGTCAGCATCGATGATATCCAGCGCAGTTTCCGATTGTTCTACGATCCCGGGCGGAGCGTCAAATTCGTCAACGAGTTCGAAAAGCGATTCATCCGAGATAGCGGTGAAGTGACGCTGTCACATGCCAATGGCGATGCGATGGAGATTTCTTAGGCGTTTTATTGGGATCAATAAACTCGGCATGTTCTTTTCTGAAGAATCGGCTGTCTTGTGTCGCGTAAAAAGGGTTGCGTGGCCGTGGTCTTTTTCGCATGCATTGATGTATGATATTATGGTTGGCGCGTTAGTGATATCTGGGATATGTCTCCGATAATGTTCAGTTTTCAGGGTTTCTCATCACTGTCAAACGAAATGAGGATATCATGATTAATGTACAGGCGACCATCTATCAAAGACCAGCCATCATTCTTATGTAAATGCCGTTACATAACGCCAACTATCATCCGGATCACCAACTTGTCGGAATTCCACACCCTCGCCGAAATACCCGGCATCCCTCCATGATTGCATTGTAGCGCTATCGTATGGTCCGTGAACCTGTCCCCCGTCTCGAGCATCGGACCAGCGAAACTCCCACGCCACAGTGCCGCCGTTCGCGCTGTCAGCACCTTCCTGCGTCTCTCCGGCAGTCTCGGGCTCGGGCGGATCAACCCACGTTTCTCCCGTCTCCCGCCGGTAATGACGCGTCAGGAGCTCGCGCTCCGCATCGTAGATGTCTGTCATGCCTCTTGAAAGGAGTAGATCGGCGGCTCCAGTGATATCGTCAATAGCTTTTCGTCTCGCTGTTTCCTGGGGGTCTTCCTCGGTCATTTCGACGTCCTCGCTGCGCCCGTTCTGTGCATTCTTCTTGTTCTTCTTCGCCTGCCACTTGGGCTTTTTCTTTAGGCCCTTGCCGAGTCGTGCTAACGCCTCGAGCACTGTCTCACCCTTCTCAAGATTCGTAATGAGTGTCCGGAGGAGATCCGACGTCAGGATGCTATCCATCTGACGATCCTTTTCGCGCCGCTCGTTCTCCCGTCGTTCGGCAGCCTCCTTCGCTCTTCGGATGTCCTTTTTGGACACGCCGTCTAGCCACCTGTCGTGGATCGCATCCGGGTCGGCGGCTTTCCGGATGTAGTTCCCGGCCTCGTCGAACCGGCCCTCTTCCTGCTCAGCACGCATGTTGAAGGCGTCGATGAGGGGAGCATGATGTTTCTTGCCGCCCGCGCCGACCTCCGCGTCAAGATTTTCGTCCAAGCGCGCGCGCTCCTCGTCATCGACATCGCTCTCGCTCTCGCTTTCGCTCACTGCGTCCTCTGCCCGTTTGATCTCGTCCGGTCGACTGAGATCGACGTGCACTTTGCGCGCACCTGTAGAACCACCCACTTGGCCGACGATTTCGTCGTCTCGAAGAAAGCGGACGCTCTTCTTGCCCTTGCGGGACGTCGAGTCGTCCTCATCGCGTTCGCCGCCTTCATCCTCCTTCAAACCGGCAAACATATCATCGTCCTCGGCGGCGGCGCGTTCTTCTTCTCGTTTGGCCTTTGCTTTCGCCTCGGCGCGCAGGTCGAACGCATCTTCGTCGCTGTCAGATTGGTATCCGTCGAGGTTGACAGCATTACGGCGGACGGCGCGTCCGCGATGGCCGATTTCATCGGCGTCTAGGATTTCGTCTTCTTCCAGCTCATCGGGCGCTAGTTCGGAGGGATTTCGGAGATCAAAGCGTGGCTTCTTGGACGAGGAGGGGCCGCTTTCGCTCTCCTCGGCGATGTACGTTCGGGCGAATTCCTCGCCGGCACGTTTTGGGCGGACTGATGGTCTGGACATGTTGAACTGGCGATTATAGAGCTCTGTGCTGAGCTGTCTGGTTTCTGAGAGCTTCGTAGGCAACTAGTTGACCCATCAAATCGGACACGGAAAATCATCAACCAACTTGCGTCATGGGTCAATAGTGCTCCGTGTTGAATCACTTCAACTTGAACCTTAGCATTAAAAGCTTCTGTTCTCTGATCACATTTCTGCCAGACAAAAGCTGGCATAAAATTTCCTCACTTCTACTCGTCGAACCTTCCTTCACTCAACCCCTCCGCCCACCTTACACCACCATGGTAAGAGTATCCCACCACTCTCACCGTTAAGAACCATCTGACGGACACAGTATCGCCCAGGCTATTGGGACACAGATCCCATGGACGGGATTCTCGGTCCCGGCGCCATGGGCTACGGTGCAGGCACAAGCCGGCGACGCTTCGACGAGTACTACCGCTGCTATCCGGTAGCGATGCTCCCCGGTCCCGAGCGAGAGAACGTCAACCATGGGGGCAAAGTGATTATGCCGCCGAGCGCGCTGGACAAACTGAGCCGGCTACATATTACATATCCGATGCTGTTTGAGCTGCATAATGGTATCAAGGGGAAGATGACGCATGCCGGCGTGCTGGAGTTTATTGCGGAAGAGGGCAAGATCTATCTGCCTTACTGGGTTTGTCTTTTACGTGGAACAGTGTACTGGTGGATAGGGACTGACTGGGACGGCAGCTTATGCAAACTCTTCTGCTCGAACCCGGGGATCTCGTACAGGTGAAATCAACGGATCTCCCACCGGGTCGCTTCATCAAACTGCAGCCACAGTCGACAGCCTTCCTTGAAATCAGTGACCCCAAGGCGGTACTGGAGAACGCGTTCCGAAATTTCTCTTGTCTCACCAAGGGCGACGTTTTCACGTTTTACTACAATGACCAAGTGTACGAGGTTGCGGTACTCGAAACGAAGCCCGAGAACGAGAAGAACGCAATTTCCGTGCTGGAAACGGATCTAGAGGTCGACTTTGCTCCTCCGGTAGGCTACGAAGAGCCTAGCACAGCGCGCACAAGCGGAACAAACACTCCAGCAGGTGGCGCTCCTTCGAATGTTCCGGGCGGTGGCCGGATCCATTCCGCGGGCACTATGGCACAGGCAATCAACTACGCCGCGATCGCGCCGGAGTCGACTGACGTCACGGCTGGTGCCAAAGCTGAGTCTTCTAACTTTCGCACAACAGGTTATCGCTTGAACGCGAAGAAGGGCTCCAAGGTGACCACCCCTCAACCCACCACGCCGGCACCGGGCACCGCCGATCCACGCCGTCCGCCGCCAGCTCGGCGAACTAATGGACCGCAGCCACTCCGTCTGCCTCCGAACAAGCTCTTCTTTGGGTACGCTATCAAGCCGTTGAAAAAGCGGGATGAGAGCGGCCGACCCGTTGAAGAAGAGAAGCCACGCTTCCAAGGTCCTGGGCAGACGCTGCGGAAGAAAAAGGGGTTAGGAGGAACGGACTCGGGAGCGGCCAGCGGGAGTGAGAGTGGCCGTTGATTGATTAGATTCCTTTGAACGTTTTTTACTGTTGTTTTGATGGCGTTATGGGTACACTAGGCTACGGCATGTGATGAGGAATATTCGATTCGACCGAGTAGGATGGGAGCATTCTGATGAACCTGTTGAATTCGAAAAGAAACTATTGATTTCTAATGCCATTCTCTCTCACATTGTTATACCGATCAGTAGATAGATTTTGGAATCAGACCTGGACTATCTTTGAGTGAAACGAAAGATCTTGATAATGGCTGAAGGCGACCAACTCCTTTTGGAATTCACAGAAGATCTCGTAGGCCTCGTCGAAGCCCAAGGGAAACTCTTGCCGGCTCCGCTTGCGCTCCTGTTCACGCTTCATCCGGCTCATCCACTGCACTGGAGTTTTGTCATGGTGGCCATCAACCCAATCGGCGCGCTGCGGTGGCACGTTGGCCGTGGAGATGATACGGATGTTGGGATCGACCAGCATGATCTTGACGCCCCGAACACGGGCAGGCTTGGTATGGTCCTTGGCCTCAATGTGCACCCTGTGCTGCAGCAGGTTGGGCCATGCAATCACGCGCCCGATCCGTCCGCGGATTGCCCCGACTTCCTGCACCGCCGGGCTGTTGTTCGTCAGCCCGAAGACTTGCTCGAGCCAGATCGAATCCCCCCGTTCGTGCTCCACGTCTAGGAGCGGCTGCACGTCCGATGATTGCCGGAATTCTACCTGGACTACTTCTGTGTTTTCTATCACGTACAGAATCAGTGCGGAGGCGCAGACGTGTTCGTTCTGTGGCTGTTCCGTCAAATCACACTCCCGTCGGGATATCTAGTTGAAAGGAGAAACTCACCATCTGCCCATCGATATGCCATGGAGTGTCAAAAAAGGGTTGCTCTGGGGTTACCCCAAAGTCAATTGTCCGGATAATGACCTGTAACCCTCGATTGCGGCCAAAGTCCTTGAGTAGATCCAGTCGAGGCTCGATCCGGTGCATGCTCCTTCTCTCCGGAGGTAGATCATCCAGCAGCTCCGGAGGCATCGCAATTGGAGAGAATTTGCCAGGCTCGGGCTGCACGACGACATAGCGCTCCCTTTTCCAGTTCATCAAACGTTCCATGTAGCAATTGTCGGTTTCACCGGGCTCCTGCGCCGGCGGCTGGTCGTTTGGATCAGGCACTTTCTGGTACTGCACTTTGTGCAGCTCGATGCGGGAGCGCGAATGCAGCAGATCCACCAACGGCGTCAGAACAAGGTTCCAGATTGGGATGATCTCGTCCAGTGTCTCCTCAATCATTTTGTACACCTCCCGCTCCGCTTCTGGATGCAGATTGTTGACATAGCTGGCCAGATAGCAGCTTCCATCGGCGTTGAACCCGACGTCTGTCGGCAGCCATTGGAACCGTGAGCTGAACGGCCGGACGTCCACGTCTGCCCGAGACGCAATCGCCCAGCTCATGTCTTTGCGGCTGATGCCAGGTTTTTCCGGTTGCTTGAGCACTTCTCCCTGGCCGATCAAATCGATGGCTTCATCCACGCCAATCAGCCGGTTGCGCAGGATGCGACTGCGTCCAAAGACCAGTGGGAACAGCGAGGGATGCATGAAGCTTCGCTCACTGTCCGCTATCGCGATCTTGCGGTACAGGCCGATCGAGTGGGTGATCGTCTCTAGGTTCTCGGTGGCTCGGCGCATATTCTCTGCAATGGCAGAAAACACCGTCTTGTCCGCTTTGATCACGTCTCCGTTGAAAATGTTGACAGTGCCCGTGCGTTGGTAGAACCGCGCTTTGAACTCCAGCTCGTCGCAGATCCAATCCATCATCTTTTCGCTAATGTCCTCACCCGTGCTCATCACATCCTGCCGCCAGTTCTTCATGTACTCTGCGTCAAACGCCTAAGTCTTGGTCAGCATCGTCAGGCCGTCCACAGGCTGGAGGGCTTCCCTTGGACGGCCAATCCGGTAAATCCGTGAAATCGTTCAAGAGACGAATCATGGTCTTTTCCCGGAGAGTTATTAATGGTTGACTAAAGATCGTCTCAATATCCTTTTTCCCACTTGGCATCTTCCCCGTGAACACCTCTATTGACCGCAAATGCCATACCTGATATAACCCTTATCGACATCACGATCGTCCAGAGCAGAAGGAAACAGGGCCCGGTGCCTGATGCCATACGCGTCCATTGCCAACGGACAGTAGTCCAATGGAAGTCCGTATCCGGGCATCGTAAATCGATCTTCCTGCTTCTTCGGCGGCCTCATCGGCACGGTATAAGGACTGGACTCCATGATTGGTGATGATATGTACGACGTATGCTGTATCGTCAGTAGACAGTGACAAAAGATGTGGCGGTATAGAGAAAGAAGAACGATTGAGTGCGTGCTTTACGAGCATCTCCCGGCCTGACGAATCGAGCTAGACTCCCCACGGAATCACCGGTAACTCTGTTTGCTTCAATTGTCATTGATGCTTCTCTCTATGGGGCTGGTTCGAATGTTTGTCCGGATCGACGTCAAACTGACAGAGCCGAAAGCTTGAATGTCCGGAACACAGTTGCGGGACCAGTGACCTTGTTGACATGGCCTGTCCGATGTATAGTCGGGAAATTCCTTGGAGTTTATTTGTGACAGGAATCAGATCATTTGTCAAGAAGTATCATCATTCGTCTCCATTTGTTGAGGTTATTGTATATCCAAGAGCCAACGTTATTGTACATGGACGGAAGTAGTCGATGAACAAAGTCATTGAAATCCTCGTGACTCTGGAAACTCGTCTTCCAGCTTCAGTCGGGCAGTCACGTTCATACTGAACAGTTCCTGGATCAAGAGCTTCGCCGCATACGGGATTGTCATCTTCACCACTCCGCGTGATGACCGACACCGCTGGCACCAGTTCAGGTAGCCCATGAACCCGCATTTTTCGCACACATCGACCTCGTGCTTGTCTGATGATAGCATCAACCGCTCCAGTAAAAGCTGGCTGGTACCGTAGGCGATCAGACAGTCTCGTTCCATTTCTCCCAGGCGTAGACCTCCGTCGCGCGATCGTCCCTCGGTCGGTTGCCGCGTGAGTGTTGCCCGCGGACCCCGTGCACGGGAGTGCATCTTGTCCTGTACCATGTGCTTCAGCTTCTGATAATAAATCGGTCCGAAGAAGACGTAGTACGGCATCGGCTCTCCCGTGATTCCTGACGTTAGGTAGTCTTTGCCGCCGTAGCTGAATCCACGCTCGACAAGGATCGCCGATGTTTGCTGGATCGGATCTCCCGCAAACGCTGTTCCGTATCCAAAGCGTCCTGTTAACACTCCAGCCTTGCCCGCCACGAGCTCCAGCAGCTTGCCCACGGTCATTCGTGATGGATAACCGTGCGGGTTCATGATAACATCCGGCACGATGCCCTGGTCTGTGAATGGCATGTCGACCTGCTCGGCGATAAGACCAGTGACGCCTTTTTGCCCGTGCCGCGACGAGAATTTGTCTCCGACTTCGGGCCGTCGCGTTTGCCGTGTGAGCACCTTGACGATCTGACCTTCGCCTTCCGTGACAGAGATCATCACTTTGTCGATGTAACTGGGATCCGCCAGCTTATACGTCATCGGCGCAGGAATGTACTTAGTCGGGCGGCCTGCGTCTGACCCGGTGATGCCCGTAGAATAGGGCTGATCGGGAGATGACTTGTTAATGTACACCTCCCCAGCACTGATCTTCTCACCCACCGCTGCCAGGCCATCACTTTCCAGAATCGCGTGCTTGGGGATGGGAACGCCGTCTTCGTACTGGGGCTTGTCCAACCGATCCATCGTACCGTTGGGGTAGCTCTTCAGTTGAGCCATGTACTTGCGATAAACCTGGCAGCGGCCAAAGCCTCGATCGATAGAGCCCTTGTTCAGGACCAGGGCATCCTCGATATCGTAGCCCGAATAACTCATCACTGCGACCATGGCATTTTGTCCAGCCGGGAGTTGATCATACTTGATCAGCTCGATAGTGCGGGTCTTGACTAGCGGCTTCTGTGGGTACACCATCAAGTACAGCAAAGAGTCGATACGGAGGAATTGATTCGAGGCGATCGCACCAATGGCTTGTTTACCCATTGCACACTGGTAGGTGTTCCGAGGAGACTGGTTGTGGTGTGGATATGGAATCAACCCGGCGACTGCGCCGAGGATGGTGAAAGGCTCAATTTCCAAGTGAGTTGTCGTGTCCGTGACATCCTTCTCGTACATTGCGATGTTGGAGTCATTTTCCTCGTTGACGTCCAGGTATTCCACGAGTCCCTGCGCCAAGAAGTCATCAAACTGCATCGACCCGTCTCGGAGCTTTTCCAGATGGTGTCGTTCAACCAGAGGTCGGCCGTTCTCGACGACAATCAGGGGCCGACATATTCGCCCATCGTCCGTAGCAATGTGGACAGCTCGCTGATGGTGATTGATGTAAATGCTGACAAATTCTGAAATCCGTCCCATCCGTCGAAGCCGGCGGAAGGACTCCAGGAAATTCTTCGGCCTTCGTGTCAGGGCAATGGGAGTGCCGTTCAAGGAGATGATGTATGATCCCTGGCCGTAAATCTCCCGTCCACTGACTGTCAAGATGTCCTCTGCACCCAGCATGAACACCAACTTTTTGACCGGACCCTCCTCGTCATTTGTCGTAATGTGTGTCATCAGAGCAAGATTTTTCACGAGACCGCAGGCTTCGCCTTCCGGCGTGTCGGACGGGCAAAGCATACCGAATTGCGACGGCTGCAGCGCTCTCGGTCCACTGACTTTACGTGTCTTCTCAAACTGACTGGAAATCCGGGTCATCATCCCCAGTGCCGAGATGTAGCTGAGTCGGCTCAGAACATGGGTCACGCCCGCACGTTCCATGCGGAACCGCTTCAGACTCCAGTTACCTGTGGAGATGGCTCGGTTCAAGCCCTGGGTGATGTGGTTCCCATGCATGCCGATCACGCTCCATGCGTCGAAGACTTCAGCCCGGCGCCGCTTTTGAAGAACCTTCTCAAAGTTCATCTTGATATCAAAGCAGAACTTCTTGAATAAGTCTTCAAACAGGAGCGCCATCAGCTGACCGGCCAGCTCCAGTCGCTTGTTTCCGACATAATCTCGGTCATCAACCATGCCGGGGTCGTGTTTGGCCATCAGCACACGGCGTGCCATGTGAGCTACGTAGATGGCTTTGGGACGGAAGTTCATGTTGGTCACTTCCACATGAGAAATGATGACGGAGGATATCGCCTCGATGGCCTCTTGAATATGTGTTCGCTTGTAACTACCGCCCTGCCTCGCTCGATTGATCTTGATCTTGGATCCAATCCAATCCAGTGCTTGCTGCTGGGTGTAAACATTCTGCTTGATTGCCTCCTCGAAGTTCACGGCGAAGTCCTCTTGGTAAACTTCGTCCACACCGGCAACGAGGAGTAACATCTCCTTGTCGGAGTGGACTCCCATAGCCTTCAGAAGTATTACGATAGGGACATCATCACTCAGCACGTTATGTTTGAGATACAGCTTGCCCTTTTTCAGAATGATATAACTTTTCGACTTGCGCTCATTCGATGAACTCGTCACTGAGGCTTGGACGATTTCCTTCTTCGGGTCGACTTCAACAATAACGCGGTTTTTGCTCAATTGCTCCTGAACCAAGATGACCTTTTCCGTTCCGTTGACAATGAAATAGCCGCCAGGATCCAGCGGACACTCATTCAACAAATGCATCTCCGCCGGCGTCTTGTTAGCCAAGACACATTTCGAGCTCCGCAGCATCAATGGCATCCGGCCAATTGCCACTGCCTTGCGATGCACGAGTTGGCGCGCACGCACGTATTCAAAATCGACGTAGATTGGAGCGGCATAGGTCATATCTCGCAGTCGACATTCGTTCGGCGTGACAGTGGACTCAAACTCCACAGACTCGTTGCTCTCATCAGGACGCCGAGGAGAGCCAAGATAGATGTTTGTGAACCGGAGGAAGAAGTTGTGATCTACTTCGCTCCGGATGATTGAACTTGACTGCACGATCTTCTTCAATTGCACCTCAACGAAGTAATTATAAGAATCAATGTGTTGTTTTACTAGACCTTTGACTTTCAAAAATGCTGGGAGAAGGTTCCATTTGTCACGCGCCGTGTCGATCGGATCGGTGAGAGATTTGTTATAATAGAAGGGCTCCAGAACCGCATCGAATGGGTCGACCTTCTTCGGTTTTGCATGCTCTTTAGCGTTTGCAGGCGGCTCCGGTCCAACTTGTGGTTTCGTTGTAGACGCGCGCTTTTTTTTCTCTGCTGCATCGGTCTCTTGAGGGTTGCCGGGCTGCAAAAGATGATCAATGTCAGCTTACTGTAGTAGTAGTAGCAAGGTTCTCCTCCCAACATACCTCGGGCTGGCTCGTCGCGCCGCGCGGAGCAGTTGCTCCAAGATTCGGTCTCTTCCGTGGAGGCATTGTTCCTTCGCGGCACTTCGAAGCGCGCGACCCCTCGCAGACCGAGTGAAAGCCGTTCACGACAAGGTCATGAACGCGCGGTTGACATTTTTCAATATTGGCGGGGAGCGATTAGATAAGCGGGATCTGCGGCATGAGCTTGATCGACTAAACGTTTTACGCTAATCCAAATCAGGTATCAATATGATATTTGTAAGCTAAACTTTATATGGTATCTTGACGGAAATAATTTATTCCGTCTCCGTGTGCGGACCGAGATTTGTTTGCTCGATCAAAATGTTCAACATATGCAACAGTTCATGCCGCAGGGTTGCCGGGGTTCTGCCGTGCCATTGTTCTTTTTGAGTGCTTATCTCGTCGGCAATGAGTGATTGTACCATCTGGTACAATGGGCGAGGAGTAGAAGGGATTCCCCAGTAGCGTATTCCACCCTACGATTCTCATCGGCCACGAGAGATTATCCAAAGTTGTATGTTCAGCGCACTCCGAGATAACAATGTTCCTGGTCCTTGGATGTACCCCATTCCCTCTATGCATGATCGCTTCAACATGGCGTTCCGGACGGCCACTAGATTCCCCGTACCGCATGGATCTGTGCCATTTCTGGAATCCGGTTCTGGAAGCCGTCGTGTCTCCGCTTTTAGCCTTCAGCACAAAATAGTATCCTGTGGAATCCTTAAAAGCGAGGGATGAGAGTGCAGTCATTGACTCTCGACTCTCGGAGAGTATGGCCAATCATACATCAGTGGCGACACGCAATTTGCAGCGAGCAGTTGTTGCATTCAACGCAATTTGACATTCACTGAAGATCCAGAGCGCCTCAACTCTCAACCCTCTCACCCCAAGACGATGATTGAGCCCGGGCTCGAACTGTTCAGATCTCTGAGCAATTCAGTACTCCGGACGGTTTCGAGAATGACAAGTGCGGCACTAATCCTGGCAGCTCATCGCGGGGTCCAGTTGTTGATGCTCCGGGCACTGTGAACCATGCATTAGCGCTGCTGCAGCGGGGTGAGGGGTGCTGATTGGTTGGTCATAACGCCTTGAAACGTGTCTGGACATGGGCGAACTGTCTCTCTGCCTCCGTGCCCAAGGCCCGAGTGTTGGGACTCATATTTGGTGGGACTTGCGCCATGGCCCTTGGGAGGCGACCATTCGAGCCTGTACCGGTACATCCCGCCGTGTACAACGCAAGCGTGGCAGCTCGCTGATGGCCTAAACTCTGAATCCTTGTCATGACACATCGATCAGAGTTCGGCGATGGCATCCAGACAGGTTGAAGAGCCGTCTGTTCCCCATGATGGTTATCGCCGGCTGATCTACACCGCTTCGCTCCTCCAGCAGTCAGGCTACGGGCAACCCCTCTCCTGCTGGCCGGTCGTTGGCTGAGTCAGGGACTACAATGCAGACTACTGATGCCGGCTTGGGAAAGGCTGGGTCGTTGGCTGCGATCTGGGATTTCAACGTGGCCTTGTCACAGTGCACATTTGCCCTGGTCTGCATAGAGCCGTCGGCCAGGCAGAGTCCTTCGTGACGGTGACCAAAGTTACTACCACTGCACTCTGCTGTCAACACCTCATTTTATTTGATGAATAAGGATTCTGTTGGTGGCTATGAACCGTGGGAATCATCAAGGTTAAAAGCTGAGCGATCCATGGTTGTCGCCGGAACCGCCAGGGCGTCGGCTGTGATGCCAGTTGACGGCGGAAACGCACAGCCGCGGGCGCTGAATTTGTCGACTTCACTGTCCAAGTACTTGTCCAGGTTGTGAATCTTGGGACTCGGAATGCGTACTGCAGACTCTCTCTCCAAGTAGAGGTACTTCTCGCTCAAGTACTCTTCTCGTAGAACTCCCCTCATACCGCCACCCTAACCTCTAGGGTCTCTAGGGTCCAGCCACCGACAACCATTGTCGGACAGGGTTCAAGGACACATCACCCAGGCCCAATTATCGTAGATTACGAGGCAATCATGATCTGAGAGTCGACTCGGACCCAGATTAATTCATCAGCAGCAATTGGCAATGAATAAGTGACCGACGTGCCAGTATTTTTTTGTGCCTGGAACCTGAAATCCCCGCTTTGGCGCCGCTCGCTTGCGTCTATCACACCTCGCCCTTCTCCTGATCGTATTTCTTCTGCTCAACACTCATATCGCCAGCGATACTCTCGTGGATTTTTTATTTTATTTGCCATTTTCAAGTTTTCCTTCCGACCCTGCCGCCCTTCGTTTCGCCGTCAGTCTCTGTTCAGCGATCGTTGTGTCCGCACTCTTCGACCAGACGCCGCGCCAGAGAGCAGATGCGGCCGTCGCCTAGATTCGAGTGACCACGGAGAATTGCTGGCTGTTGTGCTCGTAAAGACCCGTGGTCATTGTCTGCGCAAAAGCGTGAGTGTTCCCGGCCTGGGGTGGATGCCAGCTCGCTGCCTCCAGCCCCTCTCCACTCCTCGACAGCCCCCGTTCATACCCCCTCTCTCTCGCTCAGGGCGCTGGGCTCTGTCGGGCTCACACCGCTCACAACCACTGGTTTTCCACCCCTCGCTCCAATCAGACACCCCTCACTTCCCGCAGCGCGCCCATTGTGGCAGCGATTCCAATCATTCGACTCTTGTTCCATGTGTGCGTTGTTCTTTGCAGACCTGGGCACCCACGCTGACTTGGTGACTCGTTTGCAGCTCGTCTACTGCGACCCTAGCCCACCATGGCTTTCAAAAATGGCCTCAGCGAGCGTTTGGACGAGTTGCGTTTCGCTTCGCCTCGATCTCCCAAGAGCGACGCTCCGTTCTCTGTCTACACGCCCTTGTCTCCCGGCCAGTCCAGCCTGATGTCTGCCTTCCAGCCACGCCCCTCGACCGATGTGCGAACTCATATGCCCCGCCGCTTCACGACCGATGCCAGCAAATTCTCCTCCTGGAGTTTCTTGAATCAGTTGTCGTCCGACTCTGGGGATCCTTTAACTTCGGTGAGCAGCCTCCCCGGCGATTTCTATGTGTGTGGGTGGGGTGTGCATTGAGCGAGCTTGGATGCTGGCTACTGGCAAGGTATCATATATATGTCTCTTGCAGCATGCTAACTATAGATTCTCTAGGCGACAAATCTGCATAAATCACAGCTGGTGGGTTTGCAGGTTCAATTGCCATGTCATATCATACTCTGAGGGCTAATTCACTCGAAAGATCGAACGGAAGCGGCAGACCATCGAATACATGCGCGAGCAGAAGAAGCGTTTCGAGGCCGATATGAAGCTGCTTGATTTGCAGCAGGAGAAGGAAAGGCGGGAGATTGATCAGCTTGCTCGTGATCTGGCTCAGTCCGGGCTCTCAGGCCCAGTGAGTGAGCCCACGACGCCGCCCGAACATCGCGATGCTGGATTTCCGTCCGCTTTCTCCCGACCATCTCGCTTTTCCACATCCAGCGTGACGTCTTCCCCCGGCATCTTTAACATCTTCTCCCCCTCCCAGACGAGCCAAGTGACTTCGCCATCCGGACAGTCCAGATCAGGGTCCACTGCTCAAACCCCCACCAACCGGTTCTCAGTTCAATCTGTGCCAGGATCACGGCGTAACTCTGAAGCAGATGAATTTTCCCCAGAGCCATTAACTTATCGTCCGGGTCCATTGTAAGTACCAATGCTGCTCTATTTCGCCCCGTATTTCTCAAACATCCAGTGCTACGATCTCCAGAATCATAGCCTGCTTAAGGCTATCTTAAGGCTATGCACCTCTCTTCTGTTCACTGCACAATACCTGACAATTGTGAAGCTTCACTCACCTATGACATTGGATATATTCCTCATTTCTTTCTTTTCCCCTGCACGCATTTCACGCTCCATCCCTTCCATCCCTTTCTTTCCACCACGCCCATCTGTCTTTCTTTCAACCATCTTCAACCATCTTTTCACAAGTTCTCCTGTTGAAGCACATAGCTCTTTGGCTTTTGCTAAAAATTTATCTCCAGGCCTCATCGGTATTCGATGCCTACTACTAGCCTAGCCGCTCAATTGCGATCTCCCACGACTGCGTTTTCCAACTCGACGCTGGACTCCTTCAACGCTTCCAAGTATCTATTCCCCAGTGAAGAGGACCGCGCTACGCCAAAGGACGACGACCGGTTGCCCACTCCGGACATCAAAAGCTACTTGAGAATGACAGATCCCGATGACAAGTTCCCTTCACTGTCTCGAGGAGACGATAATCCGGGATTGGTGAGTTGCCATCGTGTACACTTCGAGTAGATCTTCTAACAAGTTTTCCATGCAAAAGCTGTCGACAAATTCCGATGCCATTGACTTGGCGAATTCGCGAACGCCAAAGCCAGAAACTTGGAACACGCATAACCGCTATCGCTCATCTCACCAGAGCATGCCGCAAAATGGATTGAATCTGCTCCGCATGGACCAATTGGGCAGCCCTTCTTCTGGAGAGAAGCAGACTAATAATCCTCGCCACATGGCTAGACACTCCCTGGAACTTAATCTTCTGTACGGAGAACAAAAGTCTCAAGATACAGTCGTGTCGACGGCTCCATCTTCGCGTCCGCTATCGCTGCAGGCTCCCTTCTCGACGACTGATATTTCCACACTCAGTTCCAATGGTTTCGGTCCCGCCATCGCCTCTCCTACAGCCCATTCGGAGCAGTTCCATCAGCACAGCGCCAGCATCAACCGGATCACCGCCGGCACGAATGGTACGTCTGCGAGGGATTCTCCAGATCATGAGGAGCCGAAGCTGCCAAATGGGCACAATCCAGTCCCTTCAAGTTTGCAAGCTAACGCTCCGCCATTTGGCCCACAAGTCCTGAACTCTGCCATACCCCCACAGCCTCTTGGATCTGCCAATGCCCTTCCTAACTTTCAGAACTCATTCTACAACTATAACCCGCAGCCATACATGACGAACACGTTGCCGGTCAATGGCGGCCCTCTTCCCAACTATGCTGTCCCCGCGCCAACCCCATACCAGGGATATCCGCCGTACGGAAACTTCCGATTCCCCGAATCTTCTCCTGCGCGCAATGGAAGCTCTCGTCGCAATGGGGAAACGGAATCGTCTCAGGTGTCCCGCTTCAGCAATGTACCATTAGAGAAGTACCGCGGCGAGATTTACAGCTTGTGCAAGGACCAGCATGGTTGCCGCTACTTGCAGCGAAAGTTAGAAGAGCACAACCAAGAACACGTCAAAATGATTTTTGATGAGACGCACATGCATGTCGTGGAGCTCATGACAGGTGAGTTTATGGCACTGGACGTTGAGACCGTCGTGTTTGAAAGGCCTAACCCCTCCCAGACCCGTTCGGTAACTATCTCTGTCAGAAGCTTCTTGAGTTTTCCAACGAGGAGCAGCGGACGACCCTCATTCACAACGCTGCCCCGCAGCTGGTGAAGATTGCGCTGAATCAGCATGGTACCCGGGCCTTGCAGAAGATGATCGAGTTTGTGACAACTCCAGAACAGACTCAAACGGTGATCCGTGCTCTACGGGACCGTGTTGTCGACCTTGTGCAGGACCTCAATGGCAACCATGTGATTCAGAAATGCTTGAACCGCCTCTCCCCGGAGGATTCTCAATTCATCTATGATGCCGTCGGAGCCAACTGCGTCGTTGTTGGAACTCATCGTCATGGCTGCTGCGTGCTGCAGCGTTGCATCGATCACGCCTCGGGAGAACAGCGGGCGAAGTTGATTGCCCAGATCACGGCCAATGCGTTCACTCTTGTTCAGGACCCCTTCGGTAACTACGTTGTACAATATATCCTCGATCTCTCCGAGCCCCATTTCACCGAGCCGCTGTGCCAGAAATTCCTTGGAAATGTTGTACCGCTGTCCAAGCAGAAGTTCAGCTCGAACGTAATTGAGAAGTGCCTTCGCACAGCTGACTATCAAATGCGCAAGAAAATGATCGACGAGATGCTGGCACCTAATGAGATGGAGAGGATGTTACGGGACTCCTTCGCCAATTACGTCGTGCAGACTGCCATGGATTTTGCGGATCCTGAGTCTCGCAGCCGCCTTATTGATGCCATTCGTCCGATTCTACCGTCCATCCGCCAAACTCCTCATGGCCGTCGTATTGCGGGCAAGATCAACGGCAACGACGGATCTGGGCGAAACAGTGGCAATCATAGTGGGCAGGTTACCCCGAATGAGATGCTGCCGCCTTCCATGCAGTTGCCTCAGAAGCCGTTCCTTCACCAACATCAACCACACCAACAACATCAGCAACAGAATTCCCTTAACGGTTCGGCCGGGCATTTGCAAGACAGCGTCGGTGGTTCAACCCCTCCTAACAGTTCGGCGTCTGCCGTCGCGGGATTCAGCACGCCAGTGAATGGCTCTGTCGATTTGGGAAGCGGTCGGTTCTCGTCACCGCAGGTTAATGGAGTCACCTCTCCGACTCAGGCTCAGGTATATCACGGAAATGGGTATTTCTGAGCTCTCAGCGCTGGCTATTCGACCGTCGATTTTCTCTCCGATTTGTACTCATATCGATGACGATACGACATGATGACTTTTCATATCCCTTACATGTATATCCACATCTGACACTTTTTTTTCTTATATTCTTATGCTTTTCCTGTACAACGAAAGTTTCTCATGTCGATCTGCTGCATTACGATGGCTTGATGAGCTCCAAATGCAGAAGTGGAGATGCATTGACCATTATCTCGGAGTGAGACGTTGCACAGTGGTGTTTTGTCATTCTTGCTGTTGTTTATTCTTTTGTGTTTGTTTTCTTATTGCATTTTCTGGTACATTTCCCCCCTTTTGTTGATGTCTAGCCTGGTTACCTGCATGCTGGCCTACTTGCGAGGGGAATGCAGGAGTGCAGCGTGGGAGCTGAGTGAAGAACCCGGCCCTTCGCTTATAACCCGTTGCTATCAATATATGGGCTGTATCCCTGCTGCATAGATTTAGAAGTGTACTCATATGAGCTTGTATCGCAATATCATATACCGTTATGAATCAACATCATTTGATCTTAACTGCGTGAAATTACAGCAAGAAATCAAGTGTGCAGCACGAGACAGTCAGCTGTTGACTCGAGACTCCCTCGACGACCGGTATTTCCGTCCGTCGGCCGCGTCGGTTCTCCATCGGAGATTATCACCGCAGCGCATTACCAGAACGTCGTCGACTTTTGTTTCGCTACGCCATCCTGGAACGCGGTGCAGCACAGATAATTCGCGCGTTCCTAATACGACATACGGCATGCCCTATGGTCATTAAAACTAAATGAACTGAGAGGAATTGGGCGTGGTGCCAATGGAGAGGATTGCCAGCGGCTTTTGCTAAGCTATTTTGGGGCTGCGTGAACTGAGTTCGAGGTCCGTCACAGAGAACACGTACGGCCCGTTCGCCGACTTCAGAGCAAAGGATTGAATCGATGATCAGGATCACGAAGGAGCCTTTTTCGGGCCCTTGAGTCGAGCAATTCCCCATCTCTCCGTATCCGCATTGCCATGGCTGCAGCTCAACCATGACGAGTTGCAGCACACAATAGGTTACAGGCATCGTACTCGGGTTGATTAGTATAACCTGATAATCGACTACATGTATACTACTGAATTATACTTTCGACCATCCGCGCTTAGTCATCATCGTCAACCGCGTTGACAGTTGACGCGGAGTGCGCGTTCTCGACCGAATCTCACTGGAGTCAGTCGTAATGTCGCTACGGCCGGCAGAGATCAGTCGCACTCTGAATCGAAAATGGCCCTGCAGGGAGCTTCAATCCCGCCAGCTGGCGGCTCTACTTAGTGTAAATCGCCTGTCCAATCGCTGATTCTATTCGAATCTCGTCGCGCGACGAAGACGATGCTGATTGCCTACGCAGCCGCAGGTTCCCAGCGCTCCCACAGTGGTGGTCCATGGTATTTCAGCAACATGCAAGACCACTCTTACTCGCGCCGTCTTGTCCGAGCTTGCTGTTCCCCATGCGATTATTCGTTGCTCGGAATGCGTCACAGGAAGGCACCTGTTGACGACTATTTTGCTGGAGATCTTACAGGCCGTGGGAATGGGGGATGAATGGCAGCGATTTGGCAAGGGAAAATGCAAACATATCAGTACATTGGTGGTGCTCCTAGAGGAGATATTCGCGCCAGGCAAGGGTGTTGCTATGGATAAGTTCGTGTTAGTGTTGGATGGGATTGATGAACAGCGGGAGGCTTCCCACATGCTTTTGTCTGGACTGGCTAGGCTGGGCGAAGTGGTTCGTTCGACTACGGAACGCATTTTGAGCAGCATAGTAACTGACATACGATGTGCTAGATTCCTACGATGACCGTGGTGCTCATTGTCAGCACAACTCCGCGCCCGCTGTTCCTTCAATCCTCTGGCGTTGCCCATATTTCTTTTCCGCCGTATACACGGAACGAAGCAATTACTATTATCACTGCATCCGATCCGCCACATGTGGACGGCTTGAACCGGGATCTCGCAGCCAAGTTCTACCCGCAGTTCGTATCGACGGTGTACGATTCCCTTGTCGGTCCCACAGCAGGCACGATACCATCTTTTCAGTCTCTATGCGAGAGACTCTGGCCGCGATTCATTCGACCCGTCGTTGACGAGTCGCCGCCTGGCGGCGGATGGGATTTCGCAAGACTTCTCGTGCGGAACAGATCGATGTTCCAAACCCAAGGGGAGAACATGCTCGTCCACCATATTGTTTCGGAGGAATATGACGGCGGAAAGAATAAGACCACATCATTTACTTCCAAACAACCACCATCGCTCCCGTATTTCCCGTCCCTGATCCTCACAGCGGCCTACATTGCATCGCACACACCTTCCCGCCTCGACACGATCTTCTTCTCAAAATACTCATCATCGTCACTATCGGCGCGGAACAAACGTGCCCATCATCGAAGGCGACTAAAACGCCTTTCTCAAGCCCAGCACGCAATGACTGACAATCCCGAGGATACGCCCAAGAAACCCGGCGCGAAACGCGTCAGGACCCGCATCACAAAGAACACCCTCACCTCAGCTTTCGCCACAACCGACAGCTCCACAACCGCTACGATCCTCGCTGCAAGGCCGTTCACACTAGAACGGCTAATAGCCATTTACCATGCCATAGACCCCAACCCACCGCCAATGACCGGTGTTGGAGGAATGCCGGGCACCGGTGGCACCATACCCACCGCAGATGCCATTTACGCGGAACTCTCTACACTTCGCAGACTCCGTTTAGTAGTGCCGGCTGTTGCGTCGACTAGCATGGCGGACGCGACAGGTGGGGAGAAGTGGTGCATCAATGTATCGGGGGCATGGGTTGAGGAAATAGCTCGGGGGATTGGCGTTGAGGTTGGCGAATGGTTAGCAGGAGGTTTGGATTAACCGTAATACATAATGTGGAATGGAATGAAACGTTAAGCATCCAGGCGATTGCATTCCTTGGGTGTCATCGGTCTATTCATGCCATCTACTCCGTACATGCTAAAATACCATCTTGGATCTAGTATTTAACACGTCCACTCCTCCACAACACGCCCACAACTCACCACAATTCTCGGGCTCTGCCAGTGTCCAGCTGGATATGGCCCGTTTTCGAATCGCAGGCTGGCGATTGGGAGGGGATACCGATGTGTCGACATGGACGATGGAATCACCTTCCCATTAACGAGTGAGTGGAGTTTGACAGAATTCTGGTCGGTGACTGCAGAGTCATGAAAACATGAGTCGTCAGTTCGTACATTTGAATGGGAAATAATATGCTGGAAAAGGGGTGGATCGTTACCGCTTGCTAGGACGCCCATTTCGGGATTGACGTCAATTCGTTGCACGTGGGAGTTATTGTGATGGTCATCGAAGACGAGATATGGTTTCGTTGAGGTATGTTGGCGATGCCTCTCTGGACGTGGATAGGATTGCATGCCGTTTTGCGGGAGACGGAGGTCGTACATTTGGAGCTGGTGAAGCCGTGCGTTAGATGGAAATCTTCCTGGAAAAATATTTGGATGTGGTTTATGGGGAAGAAGGGGGAGACGCACGGATTGATATCCTGCTACCACTATTCGGTACTCGTCAACTTTACGAATTTGTCGAACCGAGTGTGGGTGCTGTAGCCTCGTGACTTGTCCGCCACTCCGGATGTCTCCGAGGTTGATGGACGAATTTCGGAGGCCGCTCGCGACGACGTTCGGTCCCAGCCATTCGATAGCTAGAGTGTCAGAAGAGCGTTTCTGTTTCCGCGCCCCATGCCGCATGGAGTCACCGTGTGCAAATGGCCTCCGGTTTAGGTGCCATTGCGCTTGGTTGCTCCGAACGGTGTAGACTCCCTCTGAGGTGCCAATGGCAAACATAGGCTCGTCGCTTTGTGGTCGTGCCGCAGAGCACCATAGCGTGGCCGTATCCTTGATCTGGCTGAGTCTGGGCACACCTATCCTTCGTCGTTAGCCGTCTGGCAACCAGTCCCAAGAATGCTTGCATGGTGGTCTTACGTTCCGTATGCCATGGATAGTCTATTGACCCCTCTGGTAATCGGCCTAGGGCGATGAATGACTGACCAGAAACATCGCCATGTAGTGTCGCCCTGCAATGGTCAGCGCCGTCATCATCTACTAGCAGAGTTGTGGCCACGTACACAAAGTGTCCTCGTTCCCCTAGCGTCACTGACGACAACTCCTCCTGTCAGTCCATGACTTCCCATGATATAGGGCTTGCTTTTGAACTTACTTCATGCGGAATATTGTAGTGAATCGAAGCGTTGTCGATATCATACGACCATCGGTCTCCGTTTGATGCTACTGGGGGACACGCTCTGCGAAAGTCAGCTCCACTGGTCCTAAACCAGGCCGTCCTCAAATGCACTGACATGATGCCGGATCCAGCGAGCCGGTTTCCGCCTGGCTAATCAGTAAAACCCCGATGCAATGACATCGACAAGAAAGCGAACAAACCCACCCATGACAGCAATCCCGGTCGAATCCTGCCTCGCGAAATCCATGACCGTCTTCAGGTCGTTCGGGTGCTTGTCAAATTTGAGCACCTCGTAACGTTGCAGGTGGACTGCGAATACGCCACTTTGCTCCGACTTCATCACGAATCCTGGTGCGCATGAAGATCCGATCTCCGTCAAAAGTCTGCTGTGAGAGTTTGCGAGACATTTTGCTTTGACCACTCTTTCTTTGCGAACACGTTCTTGAATGCGTTGCTCATGTTCAACCCGCTGTTACGATGTTAGATATGTAATATCCGAAAATAGACTTGTAGCGTGCCTCTGCCTCGACTTTGCGTTTCTTGACCGCGCTGGCCGAGTATTGCGAACCTGCAGGGGCCACATTATCGGCCTGGATACGAAAGTACTTCTTCTTGACGGGATCTGGCAAAGTAGATGAGTTTCTGCAATCGTGGATATCATAATACGATTCGGGCGGGCATACCAAAGTAGAATCCCGGGATTTGTTTAGTGGCCATCGCCACAGTTTCTATAATGTCCCGTATGCGAGATCAAGGTCCTAGTTCCTATACATGTATCCGATTCTCTTCTGATGAACCCTGGCGGTGCTTTCGAACTACTCCAGAATGGTGGCGCCAAATCTGATTCCTGTGATCGCCTGCTGGGGAAGACTAGATACCAAGGCATCAATCCGCATCACTCATTTCAATCAGTCAAGTTAACCCTGAATTTCATAAACCATATCCATAGCAAGCCATTGTAAAGGTTCCAGGGAAGTTTGATGATGGTCGCGAAGATCTCGCACATGACGTTGGTCGCGAACATTTGATAAGGATAACACCGGCGTAGATCATTGGCCGAAATTAGTTCAAATTGCGCAAAGTTTGCTCTTCAAATCTCAAGTTGATCTCAAAACTGAAATTTGTACGGTCTTGAGACTAATTGCTATTTCAAGTAATTAAAACACGAGATGAATGCCGTACCTCACCTGGATGTTTCCAGCATGATGCTTCTGTTCGACCAAGTTGGACGTTAAGTTCCAGCTCTATTGTTGTTCACGTCAAATCGTCAATAGAGCTTTTGATTCATTCGCGTGAAGCAGCTTCGCAAAATTCTATTTACACAATTTATCATGGAACCAACCAACCTCTCTACTTATCATGCCTGTCTGGCTTGTAGAAGCGCACATCGACCTTCTGGTCACCGAGACTCTCTTTAGCTTTGAAGGTCACCGTCTCTTCAGGAACAATGTCGGCAAGATTTTCCTCGAATTCAACGTCGTTTGCCTCCAGTGTCACTCCTTTCAATGGCCTGTCAGTCTGGATCCGTATCGAGTCATCCACACGGTCGACTCTCAGATCGGTTGGGTGCTGAAGTTTGACATATCTGTGGATTCAGCGTTAGCATAGGCCACACTGAATCTTTGAGCTCGAAATTGGTGCCTTACTTCAGAGGTTCGGGCCAATTGACGTAGCGCGCAATCTGCTTTCCTTCTAGGTCGAACAGATACGCCGCGATTACGACTCGACTGGGATCTTCCACGTCGCTCACTTTTGGAAGGCCGAACTCGACAAGGTCGGTGCTCCGATTGGATGTGACTTGCACCAGGCCGTGGTCTTTGTCATAGATCTTGTTTCCTGTGATGACGTCGAATGCTTTGACATGCAGTTTCCCTTCGATGTCGTTCAAAAGGAAGCTCGACACCCACAACTCAACAACAACAGAACGATCAACTAGGGATGTATATTTATCCCGGCGTGTCTCGCGCACTTCACGCTTCATGCCAATGATGACAGGTGCTAGATGCTGCTTAATGGCATAATATGACAGTTTCGGCCGTAGGTAATAGTCAGCGATGGCCCTAAATTGGTCAGTTATGTCGATTCTTAAAGTAGGTTAACCCATACCATGATGTTACTGGCCAGCAGTCATTGATCTGCCAAACGAGAGCTCCAGCCGTGTATTCACGACCTGGCCCTTTCCAGTTCCTGCGCCATACTCGGTACGCCGTCGAGAGACAATCCGCCTGCATGAGTTGGGTCACGTAGACGTAGTCTTTGAGAGGTCGAGTGCTGAAATCAAAATTCTCGGCAAGGTATCTTATCAAGGTCAGGATTCTCCTTTCTGACGGATTGACGAGACACATACCCAGCCAATCTCTTTTCGTGGCCATCAGCTTTGTTGTGGAAATCAACGGTTTGAGATTGCGCGTAGAGTTCATCCCGCGATTCCTCGGTGATATAGGACTCGATTGTTTTGGCATCAGGGAATGCTTCCATTCCAAACTCAGATACAAAACGCCCGGATAGCTTGTCGTAATTCTGATATCGTTCTTGCGAGCCGTGCCAAACTATTTTCCATCAGTTTTAGTTCAAGTCACTGGGTTTGCGGGCGTACCATTCCACTGGTGGATGTCTCCCACTGTAGTATCACTGGTATCCTCTCCGCCGTACGGGCTGCCAAAGTGATAATAGGTATCTGGCACCAACTCCTTTGTCACATCAACCAAAATCTTCTCGTATATGTATCTAGCTGGAAAGTCCGTCTCAAGCCAGCTGTCTGGGTCTTTGTTTTCCGGGTCATATGTCAGTCCTTCGGATTCCCGCAACGAATAATCTTCATTATTTCCCGCGTAGATCACAATAGATGGGTGGTGTCGCAGTCGTTTCACGTTCGCAATGGCTTCTTCTTTGATAGAGTCCCGAAGCGACGAAATCTTCGCTGGGTAATTACCACAGGCAAACATAAAGTCTTGCCAGATCAGGATACCCAATTCATCCGCTGCATCGTAGAAGACATCTTCTTCGTAGATGCCACCACCCCAGACCCTATTTCATTGTCAACTTATTCTCATGAACAGGGTCACTGCACTTACCGGACCATGGCTTGATTTCCATCGCGAACAATTTTCAGCCAGTCATAATATTTCTGTTTCCCAATTCTCGGAATGAAGTTGTCTGCAGGGATCCAGTTTGATCCTCCACAGAATATCGGAATGTTGTTGATTTCAAAGAAGAAGGATGTGCCGGGGGCATCGTTGAGCTCGCGCTGAACTACCCTCGCTTTACGAATTCCAACCCTCTTACTCGAAGCATCCAATTCCGAGCCACCCTGCAAAAGAGTAGCCTTTAGCTCATACAGAGGCTGCGAACCGTATGACGTTGGGTACCAGAGTTCTGGCTGAGACACATCAAGAGTTGCTTGAGCATATCCTCCATTGATCTTAGAGGACGACTGCTGAACAAGCTTCCCATTGAGAGACAGCTCGAATATCACCTCTGTGGCAGATCCTTCAACATCTGCTTTGGCGACAACTGAAGCAGAGTCTAGAGAATCTGCCACATTAATGGTGAAATACAGGTCACTGATTTTGGCGTTGTACAACTCAAGCCAAACTGGTCTCCATGGCCCAGCGGTCATCAAAGTCGGACCCCAATCCCATCCCTAAGGCAATTGTCAGAAACTGCAAAATTCTGGTCGAATAGGGCAACATACGTAGTGATATTGTGCCTTGCGCACGGCCAATCGACTAGCATCGCCATTCCAAAGTACCCATTTATGATCCGGATACTGCTCTTGGATCTTCTTTCCCAAGATCAAGGCGCTGTCAAATGTAATCTCCAGCGAGTTTTTGTCTCCTGCTTTGACCACCTTCGTGATGTCAACTCGCTGTGGGATAAACATGTTATTCGACTTCAAAATTTCGTGTCCATTGACAACGACAGTTGCAAAAGTATCCAGGCCGTCGAAATTGAGGACGACCTTTTCGTAACCGCTAGCATCTGGGACGTCAAATTCGGTGCGATACAGCCATGTCTTCTCACCAACCCATTGGACAAGCAGTTCATTTTTGTCCAAAAACGGATCCGGGATCTTTTTATGGCGAAGCAGGTCCAAATGAACATTGGTCGGAAACTGGGCGACTGGCAGCCATTCTGTCTCCGAAGCTTCTCGGAACTGCCAGCCTTCATCAATCTGAATCACCACGCGTTTGGAAATATCAGGCATGATCAATGTCGTCAGACACAAAATATCCTTTGATTTTAATATGGTATATAGACCAGAAATTGGACATTTGCTTGCAATGGGTTTATATACTCTCTTGATTGTTGTATGTACCTGTCAGCAAAGGACCAAAATAGACAACGGATATTGCAGAGTTCCGTTTCCAATAGGGAAAGCGGGAGTAAGATCGATAGGAATCAGGAACGTTTGCAGTGTTTGTACGGAGTACTCCGTACTTGCATCTGCTTGCTGGATGTCTTGGCAACGGCAGCGGAGCTTCCGACTTCCGTCATGATGTCTTCGACGATGGAGCTGTTGTCGCCAGCGACTTCAGTCGGTGATTCATCGGTGCTTTTCAACGTTGGCCAACCAACAAATTCCCGACGCTGACTTTTGATATTCTCATGAGGCATTTGCCAATCAGAAGGTCGGGATAATGTCCCGAGGCACAAGATTGGCTCGGTTAATCTGATACTGTGGATAAAATCGTGCTTGATCTGCACTGCCGAAGCCCGATGCGCCGGATAAATGCGCGCAGATCGAGACTAACGATATCAGATCCCGAAGTCCACAATCTGGGGTAGCCAGCTAGGTTCCGATCATCTGATAGCAATAGCTTAAAGTAGCGAAGTTTCCCAAGATTTAAAGCCGTAGATCGAGTAAGACTTCGCTGCTCAGCTCTAGATCCTGTTAGATCTCCGAAAGGATAAACGCAGAGTTCTTGGGCAGGCCAGACGACAAGCTGACCAAGATGAAGTTCACGGAGGGAATGTGGCGCCTTAGAGTAGGTGGTCCATGCAGCATATGGATGGACGTTGATTGACACAAGAATAGGAAGGCATCACAGTTGACTGGATGAGTAACGTGGAAAGATTGACTGTCAAAGATGAAACCGTTGATCTGCTCTTGAATAAAGTGCAGCGCCATCGTGGAGATACTCTCAATTCTCGTATGCCTTGGGCCTGCAGCTGGGACAAAAATTCAGTTTAGAAGCAGCAGCTAATATATCCCTGATCAGCAACAATATCTACCGAATTAACTTCGCCGCTCGAAGGAGTCATCGGGGTTAAGTTTGTTCATTGGTATCCCTCCAGAGGCACTTTTGTCGGTGCGCCATTTTATGGCTGACTCGCTTCAGGGCTGGGGCGGTTGACAACGGACCACATTACAAACTCAATTCGACCACAGGGCATGTTAAGATCGAAAACGTCAAAAATGACAAACTTGTCTACAGCAGTGGCGATCTGAGTCTCACCGTGAAAACTTCCCAGAATGATCTGGATTTTCGCTTTGCCACGAATACCGGCGAAAAGGTCACTGGGCACTCCTGGCGGTCAATTGGATACGTAAGGGACAAGACGACGGAGAAGACAAAGTGGGACGATAGCCTGTTCATTGAACATGAAGGGTACATGCTCGCCGAACTGGATCTAGGGGTTGGCGAGAAGATTTACGGTCTGGGTGAACGGTTCGGTCCATTTGTCAAGAATGGCCAGACAGTGGACATTTGGAATGAAGATGGTGGAACATCGTCCGACCTCGCTTATAAGAATGTCCCCTTCTACATTTCATCAAAGGGCTACGGAGTCTTCATCAATCATCCTGGGAAGGTCAGTCTAGAAATTCAATCGGAACGCACGACTCGTGTCAATATCTCCGTTCCCGGAGAAGAGCTGCAGTACTTCATTATCTACGGCGGCACACCGAAGGAGGTCCTCAAGCGGTATGTCGCGTTGACTGGACGGCCCAGCTTGGTGCCTTCGTGGAGCTACAACTTGTGGTTGACAACAAGTATGGTCTTTCTTGACTCCAATGGAATACTCGCTAATCAATGACCAGGTTTCATCACCAATTATGATGAAAAGACAGTCACCGGATTCCTGGATGGTTTCCGCGATCGAGATATCCCACTTGGAGTGTTCCACTTCGACTGTTTCTGGATGAAATCATACCAATGGTGCGACTTCGAATTTGATAGTGAAATGTTCCCCGATGCCGCTGCATATATCCGACGTCTCAAGGAACGTGGCCTGAAAATCAGCGTTTGGATCAACCCGTATGTTGGCCAGGCATCTCCATTGTTCAAGGAGGGAAAGGAAAAAGGCTACTTCATCAAGGTAAGCAAGCTCGAGTTGGTCCACCTACAGTTGTCTAACTGTTCCTAGCGAACCGATGGAAGTGTTTGGCAATGGGATATGTGGCAAGCCGGAATGGCTGTTGTTGACTTCACAAACCCTAAAGCCGTTGAATGGTACTGCAGTCACCTGCGGCGTTTGATGGACATCGGTGTGGATACATTCAAAACCGACTTTGGAGAGCGCATCCCCTTCAAGAACGTCAAATACCATGATGGCTCGGATCCAGCTAGAATGCACAATTACTATGCGCTGCTTTACAACAAAATTGTGTACGAGACTATGACAGAGAGAGTTGGGAAGTCTCAGGGTCTTCTCTTCGCCCGCAGTACTGCTCCTGGCGGACAGGCTTTTCCAGTTCATTGGGGCGGAGATTGCGAGAGCACTTTTGAAGCCATGGCAGAATCTCTCCGGGGTGGCCTGAGCCTATCTCTCTGCGGATACATCTACTGGGCATCGGACATTGGCGGATTCGAAGGGACACCACCACCAGCACTGTACAAGCGGTGGGTACAGTTCGGTTTGTTGTCTTCGCATTCCCGACTGCACGGCTCGTCGTCTTTCCGCGTCCCGTGGATCTATGGCGAAGACTGCAGTGCAGTTCTCCGCGACTGCGTCAAGCGAAAGATTCTCCTGACCCCGTACCTTCTTCAAGCCGCACTGGACGGGAATCGGAACGGAACACCGTTGATGCGGGCCATGTTCCTCGAGTTCCCGGACGACCTGAATACCTATACTATCGACACTCAATACATGTTTGGCAGTAATCTCCTTGTCGCGCCTGTCTTCAGCGAAGAAGGTACCGTGACCTTCTATGTCCCGCGTAGCGAGGACGACCAGAATGGAAACTGGGTTTCGTGGTTCGACCACAAGAAGACCTACGAGCCAGGTCGGTGGTACACCGAGACTCATGGTTTCGAGACATTGCCGATTCTTATCAGACCCGGCTCCGTCACGCCTATCAACCCGAAACTCAAAGATCCTCAGGGTGATGCATTTGACGGACTGGAGCTGTTGGTCAATGGCAAGATCAGCCGTGAGACTGAGGTGGAAATTGTTGATCCGAGCGCAACGCATAATGTTCTGCAGACGATTAAGGTTACTCCGAGCGCCACTGGCGTTGTTACGGAGCCTGCTGTTAAAGTGACGACGATTTGAGACCGTATTCAATCGATGACAGGACTGGATATAGAGAATGACAAGCCATTTTGCACCTTAGCTATGCTCACTTCGTGACATGTAATTGCTACCCGTTTCTGTATTTGTTAGGGTTTCGGCAAGAATCAGCTAGGGTTAGGGTATTTACTCGGGTTATCATTTGACCCGATGGGCCGAAGGCAAATAGGAAAAAAAGGGTTGATCGGATTAACCGGTTATTTCGGAGTCTCGGACATGGTCTGATGGTTAGCATTGTAGTAAGATGATTTTACGTAGGATCTTAGAGACAACTCTTAATTTGAAACACATCGGCAAGGCGCTACGTGCTGGACCATTAATTACTTGTTGGATTATGCTCATGAATCGTCTCATCATGCTGAAATTGGATGAATGTACATTATCGGTTGATAGGTGTTACAGAGCTTGCTTGAAACGACAAATCAAAGCAGATTAGCGAAAATCAAGCATGCTCTTTGGTGGCTTCCGCTGGCAAAGCGTGCTCTTGGTGCACAGCGACGTCTTTGATCTGAAGATGCTTCTCCTGAGCTTCCCGGATACGTGCATCCAGCTTGGAATGGCCTTTCTTGGTTTGCCAGGGATAAGGCCCGCCGGGGCTGAACATTTCCTCGATTTCTTCGAGAGTTTTGCCACATGTTTCGGGGTAGCTAGAGTAAAACCAGCGTCAATAGAAACGTAAAACATGGCGTTGTTGAAATTGGGGGCATACCTGAGGAAGAACTGAGCAGCTGCGCCAATGCAAAGGAATCCATGAACCAGGAACATCTTCCAGGTAATATTCGCAAAACCCGGTGGCAGATACAGGCCGAGGGCGAAGTTGAAGAGCCAATTGCCAATGGCAGCGATACCCTGCAGGTTGTCAGCGATGTTGCCATACGCATTTTAGAATGGAGTAAATACCATTCCAGTTGCTCGAGTCTCGAGTGACCAGACTTCGGCCGCATACACCCAGCAAACTGGAGCAAGTGTGAGGGCATAGCAGATGATCAGGAGGTAGCTGAATGCGATAACAGTGTGCGCCTTGCTGCCCATCACCCGGATTCTGACGTTGAGGTTTCCGTCTACGCCTTCCGGAACATACTCTCCAGCAGACAAAACGCCCGCGACGACGAAATGGCACACTGCCATGGAAATGGCACCCCAGATCAAAAGGCCTCGTCGACTGGTCTTGTCGATGTAGAAAAAGATCACGGAAGTGAAAATAATGAAGAGCGCGTATTGGACACCGGAAGAGATCAGGAGGATATTACCCTGGAGACTGTGACGTTGTTAGACGACCCGAAAGTTGATTGGCGACACCAGTTCAAGTACGTACTTTGCCATGGCAAAAACATAGACCACATAGTAAGTCATAATGTTGGCACCACTCAGCTGCTGCCATGCCTGCACGCTGAACCCGGCAAACGTGCGCTTCCACATTCCATTCTGTACGAACTTTCGCCAACCCGGTGCCGCTGAGCGCTCTGCAGCAAGGACAGTTGTGATTTCTTCCCATTCGGCCACCACCAATGGATCATTAACATCTCCGTTGGCTTGGATACGCGCAAGGGTCGTGATGGCCTCTTCAGTGCGATCAACCTTAGCGAGCCAACGAGGCGATCGGGGCAAGAACGGAAGGCCCATCATAAGAAAAACGCATGGAACGTACTGCAGACCCCATGCCGTACGGAACGAAGCCGGGCCGTCGATAAAGGAACAACCATAGCCGATGAAGAACATGATGAAAATACCCCATTCGATGGCCAGTTGCTGAATTACGATGATCGAGCCTCGTTTTTCCTTGGAGAGTGTCAGTTATTAACATCCTGAATGGTACTATTGCAATTGCTCACCTTCTTACTGATTTCTGCCAGATATACAGGCACCTGCGAAGATGTGATACCCACACACACCCCGTTGAGGACTCGTCCCGCAATCAATGTTCCCCAACTTGTAACACCCGCTTGGATGCCAGTTCCAATCAGCCACCAGATGCAGGCAAACATGATCGAATCGCGACGGCCGATGCGGTCAGACACTGGCCCTGCTATTGCCGAGCCAATGACAGAGCCAGCTGCCAATGAGGATCCGATAGCACCCTGCAAGACGCCATGCGGGTTATCGAAGAAATCGATGTATTGTTTCGTGCTCACAATTGCCGACATAGAAGAAATGTCGAAACCGAAAAGCATTCCTCCCACCGTCGCGATGATGGCGAGGAAATAGGTATTGTAGATCTTGGGAAAAGTCGGCAGCTGCATGGTGGGCAGTGGTTTCCGACTTCCCGTCGGCGTCGAGTGTTGCAACACAGGGACAATCTGGGTCTGCCTGGTGATTTCTCCGCAATGACCGCGCCTTGATCTTATTTATATAGTGCCGTAGCAGTGGCAGCTCCCCGCATTGCGGGAATAGTGAGTCAGCTTGAGCTATCCACGATGCCAATTAAGCCAATTAAGCCAATCAAACGTCAAGATCTGCTCGCTTTCTTTCCTCCCAACCGCGCAATCTCAAGTTGCTGCGCGAAAATGTCGATCTCCTATCATGATACCAGGATTTCGGCAGCTTTACGGAGTATTCGGTAAAAAAGAGGCAAACTTTTAACGTGCACTTCAGCCCTCCATATTTGCGCCGCTTCGATGTCCCCACAATAGTTGACCCCAGACGGGGAAAAATATGGGGAGCGGGATCAAGCTACGGAGTAGCGCGATTCTTCGATGACACGACGGTGGTATTTCTCAGAGGGTCAACGATCAAGCGAGCAGTATCTGATTGGATTAGGGCTTCTCGACAGGGTCATCACTCAAGAAATCCGGAAAATTCTGGGGCCGAGCTTCAACAGGGTTTATTCCAGATAGGGTTAGTCTATCCAGCAGCAAGCTCCACAATGGTCAAGGTACGTTGACTTGGCGCTTAAATTCAGCCCGCAAAATTATCCTGTTGGAGGAGCTCTCCAGCCGAGGTCGAATTCACGTGGTTCGGTTAATTTCGAGTCATGAAGCAAGTTCGATGGTCTGACCTCCAGAGTTGGCTCTCGGCTCTACGGAGTTAATGGTTGCACTCCGTATGTTGGACTCTGAACCCGGGCCAAGCATCAGGCGAAGCTATCTTTAAATTGCCGGGGCCCCATGGAGAACCTCCGCAAGCTTTGATTAGGATTCATCGATCAGGCCGACTATGACCAATTGTGGCATGATGGCACTTTGGCTGCTGTCCTTGACTATGCCGGTTTAATAGCCGACCTACGACGCTTGGTGTTGGAAAAACCAACGTCCCAAAGCATGCGAACTTGAACTTCGGGCATTGAGCCTTGTCTTTTGGAGCCGCGCTCATATGACAAGACTTTATCGACGTCAGATAAAGCGTGGCTCGGTGTCACTTTTTTGCAGATGCTCATTATGCAGCGAGTCTTGCCATGATCCCTTATGTTGTTTTGGTCAACTTACGAATTCAAAACCGAGCATCACGTCATACATGTCATGCATCAATTATTGCAACGTCTCTGGACTCTCTGGACGATGTCATTGCAATCCGCAAACATAGCACCAATGCATTCAGCATCGGTAATTGAGCATTCTTACTCATATAAATCGGCCTATCCGTTTGATGAGCCCAGGTGTTCATCGAGTCATTTTCAGTTGGCAACAGCGCCACACAGGCCGTGGACTATGCATGGACCGTAATGCTGTGCAACCTGGTCACCAACGGAGGAAACTGGGGCTATTACGGCGATATACGGTGAATTTCTGGAGGTTTACGGAACATTTCAGCATTATCTTCCAGCTTCGTGCTCTCAGCAAGGTGCTGAGCTCTGATCCACAGTCTTACGCTGACATTGAACTTATCACAGCGATGTCATCACTGGAGAGTTGGTTGTCTCAGTGCTGACATGTATTGGGAGATTCGAACTTCGGCCTGCCGTGAACAAGCTTCGTGCCAAAACAGATGATAGGTTACTCGGCGGCCCGACGTCATAGCACGAAGAGCACCATGTGCAACGAATGTTTCAAACAGCACAAATCAAACGAGGGTCCCTATCCGTCGTGTTGACGGCTCGAGTACGGCGGATTTCGAACATGGTAGGCCGGCCCCTCCCTGCATCCCAGCATGCACCTGCTTCCCTCGAGTCAATATCAGCGGGCGCTAGCGCGTCCTCGACGATGTAGAAGTTGGTCGTGATCCAATTCTGCAGGCTTCAATATTCGTTGATAGAAAAGGATATTATCCTTGAGCAAGGATTAGTAGCGAAATTCGTATTCGTCTGAGCTCGATCCGATCAATCTACCAATTTTTGGCCACCATTCTACCATCAATCGCCCACACCACACAGCGGAAGACGGAAGAAGATCAGAGTATACCGCATCTCACTGAAGTAGTTCATTCGCATACAGTCTACTGCTGGCATTGATCAGTTTGTGGAGTATAAATGAACTGTGATATAACTGCCTATGATTACAGGAGTCTTAGGAATCACGATCAATTTGCAGACGTTATTGATAGGTCTGCATCAAAACAGCAGCAGTATTGAGTTCATTCGTGATCTAGTTGATAGTTAGAGGACTAGAAAATTGATTCTGTCTGCATGGATTTGTGACAGCAGGAATTTTAACGATAGTTTTCTTGTTCGTATCACAAGTGAAATCATCTGATGCCATTTATACTCACAACAGATTCCGTCAAGATGCACTGATAAAACTGCTCTTGCAATTGGAATTCCAGACAAGTTTGTTATGCGGATGATTTGATTTGCCCTAGAATCAATGTAATACTTCTGAGGAAAAGAGCAAAGAATGCGCGGATAAGTTTCATTTCCAGTGACAACAGTATGAGAGCCACTTGTTGAAGCGAAAGAACATGACAAAATCACAGAATTAGAGCTGAGATTCGAGAATCTCTGAGCACAGCTTCATCAAACTCATGGACATGCAGCAGGCAATAAAGGAGAGGAGAATCAAAGCATCTCAACGTCGTGATCATCGCGCTGCAGCTGGAGAGGGAAGTTTTCCATATTACCCATCGTGATCAGATGACCTCCACCACGTTTGCGCTTGAGCATTTCGACAAGCGGCGACACTAAAGGATCATTGTCTGATTCAGAGCCATTGTTCGCATTTGGCTCTTCATCGCTGGAGTCCATTTCGTCTGCCGTTCTCTTACGGCTGCTCTTCGCAGGTCTGGGTCTGATGATGTCTGTCATGTTAATCGTCTTGTTGGTTTTGGTAATTCGGTTTCCCGTCTGGTTGGATGTCATGAAATTCTTGGACACGAGGTTGTGAACTGGGGAGTTCTGAGTCGAGTCCGGAGACTCGGAAGTCTCCGTATGAGCACCCTCCACAGAGACTGATTTCACAATACAATCGTATCTTTCCGCGCTGTTGCGTTAAGAATTAGTACAATTATGATCCAAGAGGAGACTCATCTCTCAACTTACGCCGCACTCTGGGAGACAATGTTCAATTCCTTCGCGACTGCCGCCCAATCCACCTATGGCATTTTGTCGGTCGACATAATCCCTCCAATCTTCGACTAATATGTAAAGAAAGCATTATACCTTTCCCTTGACAGAATGATTCACACATGAGATCAGGAACTGGAGTTGTTCCTTTGGGATCATTGGTACCATGGTCGTTGGAATCAGGGTTTACAGGGTCACGTGAGACTGTGTTCTCAGAAAGTGATCCTGACGAGAGCCTGGGACGAACGTTCACCAGGTTGAAGACGGAGGCGCTGATAATGCGTCAAAAATGAACTGTGAAATACGACAATTGTGGGATACAGAAGCACCGGGGTTGGGAAGATGTGAGGAATGGAGAATTGTAGTTGACGATGAGAAGGGAAGGCAAGTGATCTGAAAGAAGGAGAGAGAGAGTCACGACAAGAAAAAGATAAATCCCATCGTTACACGAGCTGAACATCTGTCGCTGTAGCGATGTTGGTTTACTATCGCAGGTTCAGGAGGTGACAGATGATCAATCCTCCTTTCCAGCACTGGGAGGCTTGCTTTGCGCTCTCAGTCCCTGGAGACTAGGCACAGTAGCAGCAATAGTAGATAAATGTACATTGTATTCATTAAGAACATACACACTAGAATGGTATGAGTCGCAATTTTGTTACGGACGAAGAAGGAAACGAAGATAGTAGCAAGAGATCAAAATATCGGATGATCCAGCCTGCTTCGTTCAGGATTAGCAGACAAGCAGGATCGGATGACAATACAAAGGGAAATTCAACGTTTTGATTTGTTGACTAGGTAGTTATCAGAATAGATTGATAAGGAAGGGACAGACGAGACCTCTGGAGCCATAGCTATTGAGCACTTCACTCGGAAGCGACTCCATTGCTATTTTCTAGAACCGGAACAAGAAAACTTATACTGTGACTAGAGTGTTCAGTCTATCGATATACTCAGTGGAAAAGGGAGTCTAGTCCACAGACACGGAGAAGACATCGGACTAGCGTGCGAGAAGTTCAAATATGCGATGACATTCAGCAACTCGATGATTCAAGCAAGCGTCCTCCGAAACCCGTTCAAGTCCTTAATGTTGTTCGTGGAAGAGGTTTTGCTCACGGTATCCAATAAAGCAGACTTCTTTCCCGGAGATATGGGCTTTGTTCCGTTGAAAGCTTGCTTGCTGCTGCTTTTAGCGATCTTGGATGGCAATTGGCCTTGGAAAGCGAGTCTGTGTCCGACGCCAAATGCTAAGACTTTGCCTTGCTGTAATCAATACTTCTCATAACCAGACTTGGGATTGGAGGTTGCGGTGGCCATGTTCCTTTTTGATCTTGTTGAGCCGGATGCGAGTGGCATTGTGGTTGGTTGTGCCAATGGCTTGAGTAACTGCAGACAAGTCAACCTACACAAGCAAACTAATTGTCAACCATAAGCTATCCAACAGCAATTCCATTAACTTACCTTGCCCTCTGGTGTCGATTGCTTTGTAACACTCTCAAATTGAACAAAAGTCTGCTCTGCTTGACTCTGGGAGTCGCGGCAGGTTCGGAAGGGGGTGTGTTACTGTTGTTGACCATTTTGACGTATGTACCTTTTCCTCGCACTGCTTGCTATTGGAGTCTGTTCGAGGGGCGGAAAGGCAGCGGTATGGAGTGGGAGACATGCGGACTGAAATTTGTAAGTTGCAGAATAGGATATGCTGCCACCGAAAGGCCAAGAGATGCTTCGAGCACAAGTCTCTATTTACATGAAATGTAAACAGGAGCTGTTTATGTTGCAAAAGGATGTGAGAGGAACAACTAAACTGTGAGTATGTGCACGCAACTCAGCGGACTCTGCTCGTCTGAAGGTGAAATGAATTTATGCTCCTTCTGATTAGGTCGACGGATAATGCCACAAAAGCGAAAAGTGCAAAATTCTCCTCAGTAGGGAGCTGAAGCGAATTGAACAGCTTGGCTGCGCCGAAACTGCCTGGCGTCAGTTGCCGATTGACTCCGTCAAATACATAGACACAATAACCCTAGCCCTAGGGTTATGCGCAGACACGGTCATTACAATAATCCATACCCTCTGCTTCCAAGTCATGGTAGCTGGCAATAATTGACGTCGAGGCCTGATATAAAGCGACGTAATCAAACTTGTAGGTGCCTAACTGGGAGGTTGAGATGATATTGCAATGCCAACAGGGCATACGTCGGTCCTGACCCCCTGGCCATTCACTCAAGAGCTGTCCAATGTCGTCTAGAACCAGCCACAAGAAAAGTCTTTCTGGTCTTGTGAGCACCTTGCCCCAGCCAAACTGCTACCAAACTGCCGGACTTATCCATAAATGCCTCTCTTCTCCGGGTCTCTGGGGACGATTACCATACCTCTGGTGGGCTTGTGACACTTGTAGGGGCATATTCAGGGGCAAAGCAAACATGAGATGGACCCATATAAAGGTTTCAGAGTCAGTACATTAGTCATTTCAGAGTGTCATCGCCAGTAGAATCCTACAGGCCATCTTTTATGGCAACATCGAAAAGCAAGCAAAATAGGATCGTGTGATATAGAAGGCAAATCTGCAGGCGTGAAAGCCTTTTGTGTTGACAAGTATTTGGTCTGTTTGCGTCTGAAGTCTCGCAAAGGCAACAAAAACACACGCTTCGCACAATTCAGTTCACATAAATCTTGTTGTGTCAACAGAGGTACAAAGCCATACACCTCTGCGTACATTCCATTGTCTTAAACTTGTCCGTCTTATCGCTTTTACATCGTCAGGATCGAGCATCTTATTTATTTCTGACCTTTTTCTGCCAGAGAGAACCTGCATCTGAGAACGCTCAACAGAATTGCTAACCGATGGTTAGAGATCAAGACGTGTCTCACTTGCAAAATACTCAAAGCAACCTGGTCACGGCAACAATGTCCACTTCTCGTCGGAACAAGGCCCTGCCTACTGAGGGTCAGACTGCAAGGTTTCTGTATGCAATCCTGAAGCAACTCGACTTACGGCCAGTAAGTTCCGTCCCCGTCATAGACTCCAAGGCCGACTCCTGATATTGTAGGTGAATTGGCATGCTGTGGCAGCCGAACTTGACATCTCCAATGGCCATGCTGCTCGTATGAGGTACTCTCGCTTTAAGCAGCAAATGGAAGATCTGTATGGTTCCGAGAGCACTATCACGCATCCTGCTGCCAAGAAACCCTCAAACAAAGGCAGCAGTGCTGGGAAAACCGATGCAAAGAGTGGAAGTGCCAGAGGTGCTGGCAATCCGTACCAGAAAATTATGAGTAAAGTGGCTCCTGGAGGTGTACACAAGAACTGGAAGAAGGCTCTTGGCCCTGAGGATTTCGCTCCTAAAGCGAGCAAGAAGACGGAGCCGGAGTCCACAAACGGTACTTTCACTCTCTCCATGCCAAAGCATGAGCCTCCATCGGGAATCTTCCGTCCGCCTGGGAATGGCATGTTAGCAGCTTTCCCTCAGAACATGCTTTCGGCAGCATCGACTCACAACATGGAACCTGCATATGTCTGCCCTGCTGAGTTGGGAGTTTTCCAGCAAAATCAAGGCACACAGACAATGCCGGAGTCCATCCTGTATGACAATCCCGGAACTTTCCCCAAGCACAGCCAGGATTTGGACTGGAAGCCGATGGATTATGGATGTTGCCCACAGCCTTACCCCCTCGAGCCGATGCTTCACGCGGGAGCAACAATGGCAGGGGAGAATGGAACATCCAATCCTGCCCGGAAAACCAAATTCATCCACTATCAGCCACCGCGTTCCCAAACCGACGGCCCCGACTGGGACCTGTTCGTCAAGGAAGAACAAATGGCTGACGGAAGCACTGAAGATGAAGAGGAAAGAATCAAAATGGAGGAGAAAAAGTTTTCAGCCTCTACCTAAGTGAGAAAGGACGGAAACCCGCTGCGTGTGATTCGCTGTGTGAGCTGTTGCCATACGCTTCTTTTGCTCTTCTGCCTCCTTCTCGATTCGGTCGTTCAGAGTATCTATACCCCTCACTGTATTCTTAGGAGTTCGTGCGACGGATTACCTATCCTGGCGCATTGTGTGCGTTTCTATGGTTTTCATGCGTTCGGTTTGGGCTCTGAAGTGATGGCTTGCACAAGCTGTGGCTAGCTCTTTGTCTGATAAGATAGGTACAGTTCATTCAGGGCGCGACGCTGTTAATAAAAAGGTATTGTTTCTCAACCCGGTATCTTTCAAAGGCGGTGGCCAGCTTCGTAAGAAAGCTCCCTGCAGAACATGTGCCATTACGAACAGATTAGAAGATGCTGGATGCCAAAGAGGATTCATTCCATGATCATCGCACGATGCTTGTTTCTGATGAAAGATGATACAAACGACGACAGTCATGGACGGATAGTAACAGATGGCTACACTTTGCTCACCTAGTTCCCTGGATGCTGCTCTGGAGCGGCACTCGAAGCTTCTTTCATGCGCTGTCTAGCATGTCTATCTACAGGAAAAGGCCATGTCGTGATCCATTGTCATCGCTTTTCCTCCGAAGTGGCCATCTGCTGCAAAAAGGCTTCTCTTAAATCAACCACAATTCTCTCTTTGCTTTTGTTGTCGACATGGTTCACGAATCCGGCACCAGGTAAGACACGACAACTACCAGAACAGCTCGTACTTACAATACTGATCTGAACCATTGGAAAGCCGGCAGGGGTGATTTAGTCGTTACTATCAGTACAAGAATCGGAGCATCGGGGTGCCGAAGTAGCACGGAACAGGCACTTCGAGTCTACTCCCGGAAAACAGAAAACAACCACCATTCATAACTCATGAACACTGGGGTATCTTCATTGCACGTGAAACTAGAGGTAAGGTAGGTGCCAGACCACCACAACATGATGAAGACGAAATAAACCTATATATCCGCCATGACACTCTGAATGATATTCTTTTTGTATTCCCGTAAAGCCGCTTCCTTTCTCTGCATATACTGCCGTAATCGTAGATAGCGTTGGCGCCAAGTCCCTTCCTCGTCGGGTCCATATGGGTCAACCAAATCATGTTCAAGTTCCAAGTCAAGTGGCTTGGAATTCTGCCTCGTGTCATGATTATCGTTCGAATCAGATTGGAGTGAAATGTCCGTCAGGGTGCCATTCAAACTGATGTCGCTGCTGACTCGGACGTTGGTCTGAATCGAATAGATAGGACTTGATACAAAACTGCCAGCTAGATATCCGGTTTCGGTTGTTGAATTTGTGACACTGACAGTCAACGAACTTGGAGCAGTATTATCGATTCCAATCTTTTGGCCAATGCCGAAGAACATTGCACAGAAAAACATCAACATCGGTAAAGGAACTCCAGCGTACTTTGCTCGCAGCTTCCGCACAGCGGCACGTGCGAGGTTTCGAGCTTCCGGAGCTTCGATAGGATGTGATCGGCCAACTAATTTTGCATGCATGATTTCGCCAGCCAGGGCATGAATGATGCGTTCAGTCGAAAGATTCTCCGAAGTTCCTGTCGGAGACCGCTCGGTAAAGAATGGCGACATAGATGCAACATCGCCAAGATCTTGAGATGGGGTGTTGGACGCAGCAAAGGATTCGCGGCGTTCTGATGGCACAGTTTCGTTCGACATTCTGGCTTCGTCACGAGCCGGTGAGGCAGTAGTCTGGGGTGTTGCCAGGCGAACCGGTCGGCCTGGATTCTGTGGAACTTGCAAGTGTAACTTTCCTGGTCGTGCGTTGGCTGTCGATTGATCTGTGCCCTGAACCGTAGTTGTTTGGACAGTCGACGGCGATTTATCAACCCTCAGGAGCGGTGATGATCTGTTACGTGAGTTGTCTGTTGACGACGGGCGCTGCACAGGTTTTACTGGAAAGAAGGAAAATCCGCTGCCAGGGACAGAGCCTTTGCTCGGCGGTCGGCCACGCAGTTTCCCAGTTATCGACGCATTAGTATTCGTCCATGCAGAAGATACTGCGGGTCCATGACGCCGCCTGTTGCGAAGCTTTTCTCCCGACACTGGAGTTATCGCGGAACGCGGCTGTGTCTCAGCAGCTGCCTCAGCCGCTGTATACGTTCTTGGAGTCACCGCGGATCGAGGATAGCCGGGAGAGTGATCTCTAAGCCAACGAAAGTCCTGGTCGCCAAGAACGTCATCTCGCGGTGCACTGGCTCCGAAGGATGATGCTGCTGCTGCCCACGGATCCGTGGCATCGGTGTCGTCCGGGAAAGGACTGAATGGAATAGCGCTTTGTGGGAAGTTCGTGGCATGGGCAGCAAGAGAACCGGAATCCCACACCGCCGCGGACGTATCAAGATGGGGCCGTTTACGCCGTTCTTCTTCAGCTTGTCTGTCTTCAGCCCGTTTCCGGCCACGTTTAGGCCTCCACTCAGGAACCAAAGCTCGTAGTGCCAGGTCATCTTCCAGCAGCACTCCATCCCTCATCTCGCTTGGCGGACTGTCCCGACTAGGGATTTGTGCATAGTACACATGAGGATGTCCCAAAAGATATTCAAAAAAGGCATCAACATGCATTGCACGCATCCATCGCTGTCTGTCGTCAGTTTCACCGAATTTGCTGGGTAGAATTGTTCTCATTCCAACCTTCAATCGCACAGCATACTGCTGAACCTTTTGCGTACTTTGCTTCTTCTCCAAGGACGGCGGCTCAACGCCAAGTTCGATGGCAAGCTGGATCCATGTCTTCAACTCTTTGCGATCCAATTTACGGACCAATTCCCACAAGGTATAGATACTGAAGTTTTTCCCGTCGCTGCGCGGTGGGTTCCGAAAACATTTTCGAAGTTCGCCGGTGTCGACAGACGCTGGAACGTTAGGATTGCAGTACAAGATAAAAGAAACATATGCATCGTCAATGGTTTCATCGGTTACTTCTCGAGGAGGAAGTACGCGGCGCTCACTTTCCTCCACGGCGTCGACAAGCACTCGCAGTTGAGGTCTTGGGGCAACAAGTGGTGGCGACATTGAATGAACGGAGCGAGGTCCGGAATGAGCTAACGAGCCATACAGCGAGCCTCGGGGTGAAGACTGCGCGCTTCGTGGTGTCTCCTTGCGATACAGCGGTGGGGACGCTGATGCCGAAACGCGAGCACCGCTGGAGCTGCTGCGGCGGAAGGTTGATTCGAATGATGTTGAATATCTGAACTGCTGAACCGCCGTTCCGTTTGTCACCTCCCGAGACTGGTCACCGGCATTTCTAAAGGAAGCCTCCATTGTCTTCGCAAATTCATCAGATCAGCTTTCGTACTCAGCAGTCGCTCGATTTACAGTGCACGATATGTGTACACCCTTACTTACAGTATGGTACTTTGATGCTTGCCGTCCAGCAAGCCAGTATGAATATTCATCGCACGAATGCCGCCCTCATGAATGTCATCGTAGTTAATCAAAGCAACTAGAGAAGACTGGGGAACCTACAAGCAGCGGAGCTTGATCACCCCCCAGCATCTCGGGATCTATTTTAAGAAGCGGCTGATGGGCATCACGAAACACATCTGATTGGTGAAAACTCTGTAACTTAATTTGGAACCATCTTCTTTCAAAAGGCACTAGGGTTTAGGGTTGTAAAGTCATGTGATTTGCCCCACTTCTCCCTTGCCTTATCTAATGCCGTATCTAATCGATAAGGGTGAGCTAATAAGCAACTACGGGGCATCCGATGGAAAGCCGAAAGTTACTTGGCCTTGATCTATCGACCTGGATGACGATGCGATCAGTGCCTCTTCCTCTTCGCGATAACTCCCGTTAAAATTATTCGTTTCTCCTTGCTTGTTCATCTGCTCTCTCAGTCGTAACCCTCGGTCTCGTGCCTGCATGCTCTGCAGATGCTGGCTCATATGAGGCCGTCGGACCGAACCCCCAACCCAAGAGCTACATCTGCAGTTTCGCTATCATGACGAGATCCGTACAGTCGACGACACCGTCACGACCTGTCCGTAGCACTCGGAATAATGTGGGGTCTTATCAGGAAGATTCCTCGACGGATTCAAGTTATGATACATCCGAGACTGCATCGACATATCGCACCAGACGGCGCCGCCGGCCCAATGCGGATCACTCCATCATTGACAGGCCGCGGCGCTCAACTCGCCCAATGAGATCTTATCGCGAGCCGTCCTCAGATGAGGATTTGGATCAGGTCATCGCCCGCTATCCGGACATGATCGTAACGGCAGATACAAATCAAAATCGTCCCCGGCAGCAGGCTCTCAGGAGGTCGCCTCGGAAAAGCAAAAAGACGGCTGCAACGGATTCTCCGCGGAAACGCCGGCGTGTGGAGGCAACTCACACGGTTTCAGCTCCGGTCGAGGATGATTCAAATCGTCGCATCCCACCGTGGCATACGTTGCCATACCACATACTTTTTGACATCTTCTTCAGGGCATCACATCCTTTAGTGGACGTGCCACAGGGACTTCCGCGGCCATCGATAAAATGGCTTCTCGGAGTTGCTCTACTTTGTCGCTCGTTTGCGGAACCGGCTTTGGCCGCCCTTTACCACACTCCCGTCTTGATACCGGCATACAGAGCCCATAAACTTATCGAGCTTCTTTCCCAGCCACCGGGTTCGACATTATTTAACTACGCAAGCAAAATACAAGAACTCTGGGTTGACGTGAGGCCAGTGCTGACCACCAAAGCGGGACCAACCTACGGCTACGTTGATTTGACCAAGATCATAGAGAAAACGCCGCATATCAAGACTCTTCGGTTGTTTGATAGCCATGACGTACATCAACCTTTGATGGGACTGATTCATCCCCCAAAATGGAAGTATCCGGACTCGCTATTTGATTGCCTGAGGAACAACCAGGTCCGTCTGCACTCGTTTGATTGGAATGCCAGGTTCATGGATTCAAGCTCGCTTGTGGATACCATGTTGGCGCGCCATCGCGAGGAGCCGTTCTCGACTCTGCGAGAAGTCAAGCTGGTTCAAATTGTTTCTGATGACGATAGTGTTGACGAGTCCTCACCTCATCTACTTGAAAACCGCTTGGGCGCTGCCCTGTGTGCACTTCCAGAGCTCCGCCGCCTGACCTTTGTCGACTGCTTTGCGGTCAACGAAAGGCTACTACCGAAACTTCCCCCGACATTGCATTACTTGAATATTGACAGCTGCGATGACCTTGTCTCCCAGAGCCTCGCGCCATTCCTGGCTAACCAAGGAGGGGAGCTCAGAGAATTGGTCCTGAAGCATAACCGACACCTGAACATGTCGTTTGCTGTACGACTCGCTGAGTCCTGTCCAAAGCTAGAGCGATTATCAGTAGACTTTATCATGCACCCATGGCCACCATACTACACTGGCGCTCCTCACTTTGACGATCTCTTTAAACCGGGCGAAGTTCCGACCTGGCCCAAGTCTCTTCAAGAAATTGAGCTGCTCCAATTAAGACAATGGGACAAGGAGAGAGCCGCGGCGTTTTTTGGTTCTCTCGTCGACGCTGCTCCCAACCTGAAGGACCTGAGAAAGATCGTGATCAGCGCAACAGTGCAAATGGGCTGGCAAGACCGAGCGTTGTTCCGACGGCAATGGATCAAAAAGCTTGAGCGAACCTTCCTGCGTCCGGACGACTCGCCAGTGAAGAATTCTCCTGACAATTCCGACGCCAAGAAACAACCCGAGACCCGACGCCACTCAAGCCGACGCAGCGCACGCGCCGCGCGGAAGCGCCTCACCGAGATGGACGACAGCGACATCGATAGTAACGATGCCGACGACGACGCCAACAGCACAACCAGCAAGGCCGGCGGCGCTCCCGAGTCCGACACCAACGGCGGCGGCTACATCCAGGGCCTCTGCCACACCGTTGCGATCCGCATCGACAACCTCCGTCCTACAGAGCAGCAATTCAATGAAAACGATTTCTTGAATTCCGAAGACACCGATGAAGACGAGGAGTGGGACGGTCACGACTGGGATTGGGGCATGGATGATGAAGTTTACGAGTATGCGTGGTGAAAAGTCCCCTCTTACTTCTTCTTGCTATCATTTTTTTTTTAAACGTCCTTATCCTCTCTTCAATATTTTTCTCTCGTCCTTGGATTCCGTGGGTTACTTTTGTCTGGTTCATGGGCTGGAGCTGGTTGGCACTATTTATTACATGTCGGTTAAAGAAGGATGGTGGTATGCTGAAAGGAGGCGTTTTGAAATTGTTTGTTTGAATTTGATGAATTGCCACTTGATTTCTTTGCTGCTTCGTATAATGTACACGATATTTGATGCCGATCAAAATTTCTATTCAAATAGGAGTTAATTCTCTATTCAGCTTGACCTGGTATCTTTGATGATGATGTCCTCTGTGAACCGTTGACAATGGCCGGAAAACAAAACGGCTCGAGGTGATATCAGGTTATCCATGGAAATCTCCCGTGTATTGACCATCCAGATCTCTCTAACACACTCTAATCTATCATCTAGTTTGCAGCTTTTACAGCAATTCCTCCCAGTCCTTTTTCAATCATCTCCCGTAATCCTCCTCCTTCCCATGCCCACTCCTCTCCCCGCTCCCTCATCACCCAAGCCAAGGTATCGCCAAACGTCTCACCATTATCCCGAAACCAATCCTCCCCCAACGAACGCACGTAGCTTTCCACCTGTTCTTTCAGTGGAGCGTGGCGTTGGAGATAGAGGACCTGTCCCGGGTCGAGCTTCAGCATGTCCTGCACCACGTAGTAGTGCGGGATCTCATCGCCCCAGCCTTCATCGCCAGGGTCGTGGAATGGGTCTGCGCGGAGCTTGAGTGCTGTTTGTGAGGTTGTCTGTTTGATGGGCGAGTGATGGTAGTATGTGTGGTATGCTGAGGTGTTGTCCAGTTGGTTGCCGTGGTACATCCGGCCAAAGCGGACATAGTTTGGCCGCGACGAGAATTGGATGTTGAAAGTCAGCGGCTGGGTGGTGTCCGGGTAGCGCTTGCGGTATTTGCGTTGGATGGTTCCGTTGCTCGGGCAGATATTGTTCTGGATGACGTCCTGGATCACCATTCTGAGATCCTCGATTTCTGCCAGCTCCTCTGTGGACCAGTTGTGGAGTAGCTGCGCACGTTCCATAATCACGCTGCGCTGGCAGCGCGTGAAGCGGTCATATGCCCGGTTGTGGAAGGCCCGGTGATAGAGCCAGAGACGATAGACCGCCCTGCGGAGACGATACCGCTCGTCGTCTGTGAGAAGACGTCGGTTCTCATAGTCTGTTTTCCACTTCTTGAGCGGATAGATTTCCTCCCAATGCTGCGCCACACGGCCAACTTCCACAATCTGCCTCAGCAGCGGCATGGACAGCGCAGCGTGACGACGCACGTGCGCGGGCTGGCTCGCATTCTGCGTGACCAGTTGGATAATGTCCTCGACAGGCCCAAACTCTGCTTCCGCTGCGCCCATCAAAAGCGTGAGCTTCTGCGAAGATTGGAAAATGCGGCGACAGCGGCGATTGACGGCCGCTAGGTTCAGGACGTCCAGAATGGTATCACAGGATCGGAAGATATGGAGCACTAGCTCCGCGGGTAGATGGTCGAAATGCATGATGCCGCCACGTAGCAGCACGCGCTGATGACAATGACAGAATGTTTCCCCAGCGAGGATCCCGTATCCTCGGCAAAGTTGATATTGTTAACTGGATAGTCGAACTGATGTTGCCCGCAACGTCGTGAGAACTCTGTTGTTAAAGAGTTGAAAAGCAGCAAGAGATTCAGATCTAACACATAGACAGCTTCCTCGTCGCGACAACACAAACACGCGTGTCGCAACGATCCCAAACCACGAAACTATCAAGCAGCCACCCCTCCGTTGGCGTTCACGGCATCACCATACTGAAACGAAGACGCAACAGAAACGGCCAAGAAAACATTGGACATCATTTGCAGCCCCGCAGGGCTACCGGCAACCGCCATGGTGCTATCACAGCGAGCTGCAAAAAGGGTTTGGAGATTCAGAGACGTTTGCAGGGATGGCCCCTTTTGGCCACGCGCAGATATGGGGGTTTACATAAGCAGGTAATTTATCCCTTTACGGTAATTTCCGCCACCGTCAGTAATTTGATAGTTGCCGTACCTGGGAGGCACAACGCCATCAATCGATAAATGCATTCTTAAGCTTGTAGTATTCCAAGGAAGACTCGCGCAGAATACTTGGTATATATAGCACGAATAATCCCTATTGTTCCTCTGAATATCGTCAAAGATTCTCAGAAAACATAGCGTCAGCTTAAGAACTGCATTTATTCAGGAGTATTTTACCCAGCTTGAGGCGATGAGCAATAGACACTGCCATCATTGTCAAGTAAATTACGCCGGATAGGTTACTATGGGAATCACGAGACTGTATATTACGCTGCACTGGATAACGGAACAACACCTGTTGGATTGGGATACAAGATCTCAATTCCAGTGGCCATTCTATCAGTCCGTCGTCCACATTGCAAAAGTCCAATTCAAAGATGATGCATTTTCCCAAACGCCAGACATCCTATTATGTACATCGCGCCCCAGCATCATTTCTGACAGAATCGTAGAGCAGTAGAACGCAAAAAGACAGTTTAACTGAAAATCTCTTTCGTGTCCAGTGCATCTCGCTTTTTGCCGTCCTCTCCAAGTCCAAGGGTGCTCTTCTTGATGAGGCGGTCTGTGCGCACCGATTGGCGCTGAGCACTGCGCTTCGCTCTTTGGAGGCGGAGTTCACGGCGCACCTGGTTCGGGCTGACGTACTCCTTGTTCTCGTAGATAACCGGGCCACCAAAACTGCCCTCAAAGATGACGATAGGAGTCAGGACGAATCGGGGGCCGATCTCGATCAGCGAAATGTCTGGCCCGTCCTTACTCTTGACGCCCGGCTTCTCATTATCCTCAGGATTCTTCTTTCCCTTGGTAGTCTCCGCCTCCCGAATCTCATAGACTCGAATCCAAATTTTGCCGTCCACGCCGAAGACACCAATAATGCGGTCAATGAACGGCTTCATACCCTTGACGCCCTTCTTCGGCACGCAGAAGACACTGCGCAGCATTTCCCGGATCAGGCCACGATACTCACTTCCGGGTTTGCTCATATCAGGTCCATTCTCATCGAAGGACCGATCAAACACAACAAGGCCGCGCCCACCCTTCAGGCAGTTCCCTGCAAACCCGGTGCCCATCTCTCCCATGGTATGCAAATTGGTGACCGAGAACTTGACAGTTGGTCCATTCGGTGCGCGCGAGAGCCACAAATATAGATCCTGACCGCGTTTTCGAGCTTCGAGGAAGAAGACGACGTTGCAGGAGTGAAGCTCAGCAAGCGAATTCAACAAGAGGTTGTAACCACCATTCTTCTTCGTATCGAGTTTGCTCTCTTTATGCGTATGCGGCAACAACGCTGTCAAGTCATTGAGGAGATGTCGATGCCTATCAGATGCCCAACATCAGCAATCTGCGAAACCCTAAGCCCATTTGGCGCATTCCAACTTACCGATGTGTAACACCTCTTGATGTAAGCATGAGGATGCGCGTTTTCGGCATCAACCCAGACTTCTCCTGCTTCTGATCACCTTCCCCTTGCGACTCCTCTTCATCCTCCTCGCTGTCACTGGTGTCATCGTAAACTTCGCCCATATCGACGTCTTCCTCAACATCCTCGACCGGCTTCTTATTCTTCTTTTTCGAAATGGATTTGTACACCGAAGCCATTTTGTCGACTGTGGCAGAAGCCTCGACAAGAACCAAGGCGGCCGAGATATAAGCAATTTAATGAGATTGACTTCGAAAAGAACAGTCGACTTGAAGCTCTAACATAGCAGCAGAAACGGCAGAAACTTTTGCGATCTGTTCCTTGACCGCCCAGAGATATCAAACGCTATTCCGTATCAGGAATAGTCAAGACGTTGACCCACAACGCTAAATTGACTCTTAGATCACGTGATTTATTTGGCACGATGTGCGAGAGAATGCCAGAGAGCTGAAAGACAGAACGATCAATTCATGTTTCGAAATACGAAGTGTGTATCACGTAGATCACATATCATCAATCATTTGACAAAAAAGACATAGTACAGAGGGAATAGACTCCAGATGAGCACCAATGAAACGCTTCAAACACTAGGGATTACTCGAAGATTGGGCAAATTCCTGTCTTCCGTCGGGCGTAGCTCGAAATGGCCCGCCGACGAATTGCGGATCGGTCTGTGAAGCACGCGGCGGTTCATTACCAGGCAATTCGCTAACGAACGGCGCCGGCTGTTGCTGTTGATTCGGCGTTTGGGTCTGGGGGGTCGCCGTGACATTCTCCTGGGCGGGACTTGTCGTGGAACTCTGCGTGGACAACTTATCAACGCTGATAGAAGTGTCTGGAAGCTCAGCGATGAAAGCGTGCGAGCTGCTCTGGCTTGTCGTGGTCGGATGCGCGGATTGACCAGGATGGCTCGGCTGCTGCGGCGCACTGCTAGGTGTAGGGCCTGGAGGATAAGCTGGTGGTGTTGGTTGTCCGGGGGTGTACGGATAATGCGGTTGGCCTGCATGGTACGCGCCAGGATGAAAAGCACCAGGCTGGCCAGGTGGCGGATTGGAGTACGGCCCTGGCGTACTTGGGTCTTGGGGAGCTTGTGAACTCGGTGACTGCGTCACAGGTTGGCCAGGACCGGGCCCATATGAGTTCATGTGCTGTGCAGGATGTGGAGGCGGAGGCGGAGGGGGAAAGTTGCCCTGTGGATATGCGCCATGGGGAGCTGCACCATGCGGTGTATAGGGTGGAGGTGGTGGGAACGTCTGGCCGTAGTGCTGTTGAACAGGCGTGCCGGCACTGCCCGGTGACTGATAACTCGACGTAGGCTGCGTCGTAGGGGGAACTGCCGGCGGTGGACCCTGTTGCCACGGAGTTTGTGGTGCTCCAGTAGGACTCGAAATAGGATGCTGATTATAGCCGGCAGGCCCTGGATAGTGCGAAGTTGGGCTGATGGGTGAAAAAGGGGCCGACTCTGGAGGTCTATATTGCGGGCCCGATGCAGGATAAGGTCCCGGTTGCCCAGGGTAGCCATAAGGGGGTTGACTTGGCGGGCTCTGAGCATCTGTCAGTCAAAGAACGCTGCCACATATGGACTGGATACCGTACATGGAAATGTGATGAAAGTCCCGTCGAAACAGGAGGGAGATTTGTCGCTGATGCATGACTTCCATGTTGGCTAGGCTTATCGTGGAGGAACTGGTTGGACAGCTTATTCAACATGCCTGCTGCCACCTGGGTTAATCCACCGAGTTGGGGATTGCGCTGCGAATTGCTGAGGAAGTTCTGGAAGTTCTGTAGGCAGTCTAGTCAGCCATAGGGCATCCAAGTGCCATGATTCGATGCCAGTTTTCGTACCGAGAGCCCAGCCTTCTCAGTCGCTGAGGAAAATAGACCTCGCAGCGTATCACCGGTTGATTGATGCTGCGGTACTGAGCTTGTCTGCGGTCCCGATACGGGCGGCCATGTTGGACCAGAGCCGATTGACGCGGGTGTTGTCGAGGGACTGAGGGGCGCCGGTTCTGTTGGGACCTCCCATTGTGTTTTGCCCGTGACTCGCTGCACAAAATACCATCGTCGAGAGACTCCTTCCCACTGCGCGAGCCTAAAATCCAAGCAGCCTGGTTAGAGACATTAGGATTCTAGCGGTCGCGTAGGAAAACTAACCATCCCTCCGGCAAAGGTGGTGGTGGGGATGAAGGGCCCGCGCTGTCAGCGGGCGTCTCGTGGGCCATGGTTCAGCCGTTCAGCTGCTGTTAATTTCTATTGATTGAGACAGCCGTGGCAGATTAGCCTCTCAGAGAGTGATGTCGATGTGGGGGAAGAACGAGCGACAAAAAGCAGCGTTCGCGCGTGCTGTGAGAAACGAGGGGAATTGCTGCCCTCTGGTTCCCCCGATGGGCAGCTATCAGTTCCGAGAAAAAGTGGCTCTGGCGCCAGAAGTCAAAACGGCCCCTAAGACGCGAGCCGTGCAGAGGCTCTCTGGATGCTCGCTTTACGAGGTGCTCAGCCTCATGCTCCGCTTCCATCGATCATTCTATAACAGAAACCCTGCATTCCACTTTGCAAATTTTCACACTGGAGAAGTTTCCAATCGTCTACAGAATTCATTCTTCACATGCCCACTATTTCATTTTGTTCGTGACGAGATTGTCCTTACTTTTTTTTTTTTTTTTTTTTTATTTCTCTGCAATCCTCATTTCCAACTCAGTTCGGCCGACTATTTACTATTAGTAATTCAAGCTAATGCTCGATCGCTCGACAGAATGTCATTAGCCTTCAGTCTAACGTCGGAGCCGAAATTACTACCCTCAATGGCCATGATGCCTCTTCGGTTTCCAGAACTTGACGCCTGTGTTGATGTTGTGCTTCTCGTCAATGGGGAACGGAGTCGTGTAGTCATAGGTCGGCTTCAAATGGCCCCAAGTACGTTTCACTTTGTGCAGAATACCCTGCCCAGCGGAGCACCTCTCGTGCCCTGTGAGTGGAACATTCCAGTTGGGCGTGGGATCGTCGGAGAGAGGCCCCGGATAGGTGTGGTTGAGGTAGAGGTTGGTCGTATCGACTTCGTAATTGACATATCCGGTCTTGTCCGCGACCAGCTTGAAAATATTGGCACCGCAGTCCCAGCGACCTAGAGAGGGCAGACGCCAGTTTGCAGACACCGTGGAGATGGCGGAGTAGTGGGTGTAGAAGGTATCGTCCTTGGTTCCCCGGAGTCTGCGCGGGACAGCACCACCCAGGAGGAGGCTGAACACGCGGTTGGGGATAGAGTAGGTCCCCGACTCGTCGAAAGTCAGCAAGATCAGCGTATCCCTGGTCAGGTATTTATTCTGCAGCAGAGGCGTAAGCCAATCTAGTGACCATTTGCCGGAGAAGGTGATGTCGGTGTCATGGCCGTCGTTGGTCATATTGGGGGTGACAAATGACCACTGAGGGAGCTTATGTTCCCTGAGATCCTTCTCGAAGGATGTAAAGTTCTTAATCTGATGGGGACGGATATTGCTGTCGGTGACGGAATTCTCAATCACGAGAGGATTGTGCTTGCGGACATAGTCGTCTGCTCCTGTTTCTTGGTTCTTGTAATAGAAGCCCTGGAAACCGGCGTGCGGCAAGTGCTCCTGGTACTCGCCCCAGGAAATCCCGCGGGTGTCCAGCAGGTCCGCAACGGTCGAGATATTGGAGGGTAGCTGCCAGAAATCATCATTATCCATGCCGAATTCATCTCCCACTACGGCTGCGACATAGTTTGGCTCGGATGGGTGAGTGATTGCCCAGAAATTCGTGAGCGTGATGCCCTGCTCTGCCAGCTTCTTCAGACTCGGATCATTGGCGGCATCGTCAAAGTCCTATTTCCGACGAGGTTAGCCGGTTCAATTGTCAATCGCAAGTTGCCCGTCGAAGACACTGACCGTATTCTCCAGCCAAATTTGGATGAACCGGTCAAAGGCCAGACCCTTGACGTGGGACGTCGGAGAAAGCGGCACAGCAGTGGCACGAGCTTTTTCGATCTCCTCTGGCGAGGGCTGCGTCGTTGTAATAGTCTCGGCCGACGCCAAGGTGGCGGCCGCAATGAGCAAGACGGCACTGAGCTGCATTATGGAAAGCGAAGTCGCAACAACCTCTTTGCTCAAATTTATGTGTTCAATTGCTCCTCGAAAGAGATGATGCAGAAGATCAAGGGATCAACTCTATATGTATCCATGGCCATCTCCTCTCGCGGAACAAACAGCAAACGCATACATAATGACGGCTAGCATCTAATATCGATCCATTGATGCCATTGGACTGTCTACCGAACATCACTGTAGCATTGGCCGGCCAAAGCAACTTGAACGCCTCTCCAGGCCATCCTAGTAGTCGATGGTAAGCGAGCAATGTCACGAGGGCCACAGTATGCCTCTCACTCGATGACTTCAGTGGGGAGAAGAACAGTTTGCAATGGCCACTGGTGGTGACCAACAGGGTAGTTCATTTGAAGGAGCCTGTCAGCATGCTGGATCGTCGAACGGGACTCCACAGAAGATGCTTAGTCGAAATAAGATGCGTTAGCGGCTGCTTGGTGGATAATATCTGCCGAGCACGTGCGTTCATTCTCAGATCTCAAGTGTCCATCGCAGGCTCATCAGCCCATCAGCATCGAGGAATTCGCCATCGTCGGGCCGTCCGGGCGGATAATAATATTGTTTGAACGGACCTGATCTCCAGCGAAATACTGTATACAATGCACTCGGAACATCCTTGTCGGCATCGATATCCGGCCCAGGCTTTCAGTCAGTTGTTCAAAAATCGGCTAGTATGCCGATGCAGGTTGGAATGCCTGTAATTCACATTGCCGACTGCGGGGTAAGTTTAGAGAAGAACGTCTTTCGAGCAATCGAAGCTCAAGAAATTGATGATCACTCCCAAGTTTTGGCCAATCTGGACATCACGGATGTTGATATCATGTTGGACGGATAGAAATCATGTCTCCATCGTGCGAGTGCTCAAAGTTTCTCGGTACGGAGACCTAAAAAATATATTCTCTCCAAATGGTAGTAACTACAGGTAGGAGTAGAGGTACCTTTTGTTCACAGCTTCAAGAACTTCGTGAATAAATCCAACTTGAAGAAGCTAGGGCCATCGCATCTTGCAAATTTGGTTGCTTTAGGGCTTAAACAGCCTCAGATTGTTCTCTAAATTTCGCTGAACCTCGGTTGGTACTTGGGAGTTCGGATGCCTCCTCAATCACAATGTCAACGTTACATCGGCTAGGCGTCCGTCGGCGAGGGGCGAGTACATCGTCTAAAAGTAAAAGATGGCGCCAATTACAAATCTACGAAACACTTCATGGCAGAGAATACGAGCTGAATGATCTCCAAGACGCGATGGGAGTGTCAGTTCCTGAAAGACTGCCATTGTGTGTACGGAATAACTCCGTACGAATCGCTGGCGACGGGCGACGGGAGAGGATCGGGGAGTGCGGATCGCAGTTCGTTGATTCTCGGAATTAATTAAAAACACCAAAATGATCGTTTTAGGTTTTTTAGCCCTAATCACGTGTTACACTAACCTATGATGGCATAACCTGGCCACAGGAGTCCTCAGCGCTACAGACTCGCGGGCTCCGGCGTTTACTCCAGAGGCTAGTCCGTAGTTGGCCCGAATATTAGGTTATCAGGTATCTATTCTACTCCTTGCTTGGACGACTTGAGGAGCCCTGTGCACTCGAAGCTAATAAATAGGCACCCCGTACGGAGTATCCCTTACACAAAAGCCCTAATCACTGCAACATGAACAGGAAGGATGACAAATACAATGGAAGGTACTCTGTACTCCGCACAGCATGTAGCTGAAGTAACCATTGCATCAATTGAATGAGAGCACGAAAGTATTTTTTTTTTTTTTTTTCTGAAAATATCAAGAGCCGAATTGATGATGTGGTTGAAGTGATGAATCACAGCACAAAGAGGAGCGGACCATCCGCATCTGGCACCGTTTGGCCTCCTCGTAACTAGCGTATTTCCATTTCCGGCCTGGATCGGACAATAATCTGCCGGGTGGATCACGGCCGGCCTGGCCCCGTTTCTGGTATTCTCGGCGAACACGAGATTCCTGCCAAGAATTCCTCGTTGACCTGAGCTAACTGGATTAGGGATCATTAAATTATCGTAAGCCTGTCCGAGTATTTCAGCCAAGGGAACCGTGGCCGCAGAGGAATGAAAAAGGATCTTCTGAAACATGGCAATCTAGCGGGGCTGCCTGGGGCCAACTCCAGCGCCATGCAGGTCATTTGCCATATGGCAATTGGCGACCAGCGATGCGCATTCCCCTTGAAGACTGGGGTGCATCCCACCATCGGCACTCCGTACGGTGAGATCCAGACAGAGATTGGAAGAAACGCGCTCCTGGTCTCTTTCTTAGGTAGTCATGGTTCGGCCCTATGTAACTCCCCAAAGTTGAGCCTGCTCTCCAGTCGGAGTCCGCTGTAAGAAGAGCCCAAACTGTAATTCCCGAGCTTCTTATCTGGGTATAGCGAGAGGTACAGCGCGCGGCAAGGAACGCCGATGGATTCCACAGACTCTTCCAAATACGTTAAGCTTTGGCGACAAACTTTGCGCTGAACCCTCAACCAGTCAGCCGCGTGGAGTTTAATCGCCGCCGAATCCATCGTGCAGTTTGGATCGGATTTCTGAAAAAGGGTCGATTCCCCAGTCCAAGACTTTCAACTCCACAGTGCAGAGTCCACCGTTCGCAGAGGCTCCTGAGTCCTGTTGAGTCCACTGCGTTTCTTCGTCTTTCGCAGAGCATGGCCCTGACTCTCCACGCCAGCTCATCGGCCGAATTTGCATCTGAACGACTTCCTTAATGTCGAACCGTCCTGGGTAGCCTCTACCCCTCAACTTTCGCAGAGACTCACCCCCTATGTCTCCATCAGGGCCACTATGGCATACCCTGGCTGGTCACACAGAAGACATGGGGCTCTTGGACCCAAGGGACGTCGAATACACGGGTGAGAGCAAGTACAAGGCCGCGACCGACTTGCTTTCACTGTCGAAGACACATCGCAATGGCCTCATTGCCGTCTCAACCCTGGCCTTGGTGTCGTTGGTGTCGACACTGAGCATGATTATCCTCGTGACCTACCGACTCATCTTTTGGGAGCGATACACCAAGCACTATCTCAACTACAGTCGATATGTGATCCTGATCTATAACCTCTTGTTGGCCGATTTCCAGCAGTCGTTGGCATTTATGCTGAATCTGTACTGGATTGCCAAGGATGGGATCCAGATTCGGTCCCCTGCGTGCTTCATGCAGGGCCTTTGGATCCAAGTCGGAGATTCAAGCAGTGGCCTGTTTGCTCTTGCTATCTGCGTCTATTCATTCATCCAGGTGGAGCTGGGATGGAAAATTGGATACAGGAGCTTTATCAACTGTATCATCGGCATTTGGGCGTTCATCGCCCTGATGGCCATTATTCCGATCGCCTTGCATAAAGGAAACCCCTTTACCCTCGCTGGTCCATGGGTAGGTTACTAGTCTCCCCCACGAAATTCGGAATTTTTGGGTTAATTCCACCGTCAATAGTGCTGGCTGGATGCTCGATACGAGACCGAACGTCTATGGACTCACTATTTCTGGATCTTTTTCGCCGAGTTTGGGATCGTCGTGTTGTATACCATCATGTTCTTCAAGCTCCGGAGGCGGATTGCATCTGCCGCCGCGGTGAGACAGCAGGATGAACGGTCACTGAAACGAATTCGACGTTTCGTGTATTACATGATTGTCTATCCACTGGCATATCTCCTCCTCTCCCTCCCGTTGGCTGCAGGACGAATGATGACTGCAGGCGGCCGTACCCCATCAATCCCGTACATGTGTGTAGCTGGTGCGTTAATCACCAGTTCCGGGTTCGTCAACGTTTTGCTGTACACCACGACGCGGCGCGCGATCGTCCTGGATACGGACCGCAGCAACGACCGATCTCAACTGAACCCGTTCCACCACTACGATTACAGGAGCAACCACGTCGCCACGGTCGTCGCAGACGGCAATGTGAATTCGGACATCGATTCCCGCCACATATACGGCCGAGGCAAGACGAGGTCCCATGCGCACACATCTAGCGCCGAGTCAACAGATAAGATCATTGACAATGAGGACAACATCACTCGACGCGACAACGCTCCTGTCACGGTTGAGCTACCTGAGTTGGACCGAGTCTATCAAAAGACGACCACTTTCCAAATCACGACGGAACCGGCTCTTCCGTCTCCCACATATCCTCCGCTGAGTGGCGATCAGACACAGCTGATGGCCTCAACAAACAACAACGGAAATCTGCAAAACGGCAACCGAAGAAGCATCCAGAAAAGCAAACCTCGATGGAGGTGGTTTTAGAAAAGTTTTGCATTTGGGCATTTTTGATTTGGGTGGCACTCTCTGTTTGCATCTACTCCGTACATACGTACCTATATACTATACCCTGGGTGGCTATCTGTGTTCAGCGCTGTTTTACACATGTAAAAAGGGAGGAAGTGTGTCCTTACGAGATATGTACAATAGTTTTTCCGCTCTGTTCCTCTGCTAGATAATGATGACCTGATGGCTCAAGTCATGTTGGTTGAAAATTCACGTGATACAACAACTATGTATCGGTAGAGAAGCCAATCTTATCAGATGATCGATAAGATAAGGCCAACACGTGATTGGTTATCTCCCTATCGGAGGACGGAGTAACGTTGCGGAGAGGCCGAAGGTGATTGCATCAGTCACCTCCACGTTGCCATTCGGAGCTCGACTACCGCTGATATCGCAGTCCTAGTTGCAGCCAGATTGAGTTGTCGGATCTCTGGGCCAAACATCTTTTATATCTTTATCCCTAACGCCCTCCTTCGCCGCCGTCATGGGACCGCATGGCCGGCGTCCCCGCCTCTCCGCAACGGCGATCTGTCCGACTACTCACGCAATTCATCCCTCGGTCCGATCATCAAATGCATTGACCGGCCGCCGATCTCGACGGACCTTTTCAGCTACCTCATGCGCATATCCGACCCTGTCTCAATTCCATCGATCTGACTTTACAAGCCAGCCATACACAGGCACCTATGAGGCCGGCCTACCGACATCGGGTCCGTTGGGATCAGCCCCGGCGTTTGGGGCACCCCGATTTACTCCCAAAATCTTGAAGCAGTATCTGGATCAATATGTGGTTGGACAGGACCGGGCAAAGAAAGTGCTCAGCGTCGCCGTATACAACCATTACCAGCGCATCCAGGAGCTTCGCCGGCGCGAAGAAGAGGCGGCCGAGATGTTAGCTCAGCAGGAACGGAGAGCGGGCCTAGAAATGGGGGGTATGTTCTGCCAGACTGGGAAATGCTTCCAATGCTGACACCCATAGGTGACTACCCTGGCCAGCAACGGAGATATGACGCCGGTGGCCATGATCAGCAATCAATGTTTACACGGTCATTAAATGCTCTGGCCGAAGATTCGCCCCTGCAGCTAGAAAAATCAAACGTTCTGCTTCTGGGACCTTCTGGCGTTGGTAAAACATTGATGGCTAGAACGCTAGCGAGAGTGTTGTCGGTTCCGTTCAGCATGTCAGACTGCACGCCGTTTACGCAGGCCGGATATATCGGCGAAGACGCCGAAGTGTGCGTCCACCGATTACTGGCTGCGGCGAATTACGATGTTGAACAGGCTGAGCGAGGGATCATTTGCCTGGATGAAGTCGATAAGATTGCGACCGCCAAGGTCAGTCACGGCAAGGATGTAAGCGGAGAAGGTGTGCAGCAAGCGCTCCTCAAAATCATCGAGGGGACGACCATACAAGTTCAGGCCAAGCCGGAGCGAAACACACCTCGATCTGGGGGTTCGTTCCCGCCGGGATCGCCGAGTTCGTTCTCGTCTTCTGGGACTGGATCACCGCCTGCGAAGGGCGAAGTGTACAACGTCCGCACCGATAACATTCTGTTCATCTTCACCGGCGCATTTATCGGCCTGAACAAGATCATCATGGATCGCATTTCGAAGGGCTCCATGGGCTTTGGTCAGCCTGTCCGGGCGTCATCCTCCAGCGACAGTCGGTCGGGTGATCCTTCGGCGCTGAACTATACACCGACTCCTGTCCTTCCGGGCTCCGAAGAAGAAGCCCTCTATAAGAAACACCTCCCATTCTTCACCTCTGCCGCGCCACAATCTCCCAACTCTGAGCCTGTCTACTTCAACCCCCTGGACCTCGTCACACCAGCCGATCTTCAGAAATTCGGCTTCATCCCCGAACTTATCGGACGCATCCCCATCACCACAGCCGTATCACCTCTAACGCATTCCCTTCTCCTGCGTATCCTGACCGAACCGCGCAACTCCCTTGTCGCGCAGTTTACAACCCTCTTCTCCCTCTCCGGCATCGAGCTGCGCTTCACAACGCCGGCCCTGCACAAAATCGCCGCCAATGCCCTCGCCATGGGCACCGGCGCACGGGCACTCCGCACCGAGCTCGAGACGATCCTCGCGGACGCCATGTTCGAAGCACCGGGCTCGTCGGTGAAATTCGTGCTCGTCACCGAGGCCGTCGCCGACCGGAAGGAGAAACCCGTGTATCTGGGCCGTGGACAGGGCGCGCGGTTCCACGCTATGATCGCCGCCGAGGAAAGTGAGTGGGAAGCAAAGATGCAGGCGGAGAAGGAGAAGAGCGGAAAACATCAACAATCATCCTCGACGACGGAATCCAGAAGTCGCGCTTCCACGGCAATGGGGGGTGGGACTTGATCAATTTACATGCAAATGTAATATAGGATGACGATATAATGCTATTTTTAACTCCGCGGCCGGCACCCGCGGTATGAAATGCCACGAATCGATCAAACTGGTTTTATGTGTGGGGTATGTAGTGACAAAAGGTGTGAAAGTCAACTATAATACACAAAGCGGCAAAATATTATCTACAAGTAACACGCTTTGTCGTCTATTGACCTGTTAAGGTTTTAAAGGCCGTACTCCGGACCGCCCCCTCCATCAGCGTGTTTCTAGCCACTGCGCATATTCCGCCGGCTTCACATCATATCGTCGAAAAAGAAGCTCAGGGGGTCCAATAAAGTCAATCTGAACCGAGTACCGGAACAATGGTTAAGTATTTCCCTCAACTTTGCTTGGAAAGGGGGGAGGAAGACATACATGCTGCCACTCCAGCCATCGCTTTTGTACATTCGTCGAGATTACGATTGTGAACCGTCTGTACAGCGGCGCGTGGAGAATCGCCCAGCCAGCGAAGAATTCGCAGAGATGGTCCGTATCACGCGCCTCCTGGGTCAATCCGCGCGGGATGTCCTCGGAATCGGCCTCGCTGCGGGAGCCGTAGTTGGGGATATCGGCGAGGGAGATGATGGGGGACTCGAGGAAGGGGTTGAGGAAAGGATCGAGGTCCTCCGGGGCTGCTGGGTATTTGCAGGCTGTGCATGTCCTTTTTCGACCGCCTTCAATGGCGATCTCGCCGATAAGCACGGCCATGACGACGAACCTATATACAATTTTGGTTATTTCTTTTGACCATTCTTGATGTATTAGTTTTTGCGGGTAAAGCCTACCGTGGATCTTCGTCAAACTTGGACTCCAACCATGCCATGATGTTGGGCCGTAGCATCAATTTCCATGACCCTGGAGCTTTTTCCCGCACGTAGTCGCGGAACCATGCAAGGATCACGATCGCGTTGTCCCGGTCGTGTAGCATGACGTCTTCCGTCATCAGGAACGCGCCACCGTGAGGGAAGAGTCGTTGAAAGTACGCCTCGCCTTCCATGAATTTAATCTTCCTTCCCAACGATACGCTCCAGAAGTTGAACTGTAAAGTGCGAGTCATCCTCGCAAGGCCCCGCAGATCATGAAAGTCCACAAAACTGTGGTGGAACTGAGAACCCAGTCAGCTAGTCCCATTGTGCAGTGCAAGTTCCCAGAGGACATACTATTGCAACTCCCTCGGGTGATTTGGAAAACTTGTCCCAGTCGTCGCCCTTGAGATTCCCGAGTATAATCACGTTGTGGTTCTCTAAAAATCTCCACAGGCGCTCAAACTCCCCAGACTTGTCCTTCGGAAAGTGGAGGTAGAACAAATTAGCATGCCTCTGACGGCCTGAGTCGCTGATAAAAGACAGCTTTTTGAACGACATCCCAAACCGTTGCGCGAAAAGCGCGTCCCAATCGACATGCGGGTCCGACATTTGAGAGCCATCCAGCGGCGGTGCGTCTGTCATCTCGACCTCCTGAATCATGGGTGTCTGCGGTGGCACCACCAGTGATTCCCGCTTCGTATCTACCGGTGCTATTTGAGGCATATTTCGACGTCGAGGGTCTCGCGCTGGGGATATTCGCGTGATGGTCGAGGTACTATCAACAGCCATGCTGTTTCGTCGGGGAGTTTCGGGATCTTGGCGCGGCGTCGGTGGGATTGTTGCCTTAATGCTGGGGTCTGGGCGTCTTCCAAGCGTTGAATCTTCATGTTGGCGATTGAACGGGTCCTCATGGTCGGGAGTCTTTGTGACTTGTACATCTGGTGTCTGCAGGCGTTGAGTTTGTGGCGATTGTTGCATTGAAGCTGGCGACTCCGGGACCCGCTTTTTCGGGCTCGCTGTCTTGGAAGCCTCCGATCCAGACGTCCCTGCATGCTTACCAGCAAGAAATCCGCGCGTTTCCTGCCTCGTGGGTGACCCAAACCGGCCAAATCGTTCGGGCCTTGCAAGTCTATCACCATCATCATTGTCCTCTTCCCTCGAGTTTCGTTGAGGCCGGTAGTCCGGACGAAACACGTCAAGCGGCAATCGGAAACCATGCGCCGCAATATGCAGGGCACCGTCAGGGTAACTGTAAGAGTACCGATCCAAGAACCCAAAGCTCTTCGAACCAGCCGGGTAACACAACAACGTCAGGGTGGTAGAGTAAGGGACGCGAAAGATAGCAACAAGGTCCCTTTCCCGAAGAAATTCCGCAAACCTATTTACAGCTTGGTCGGTATCGGGATAGCCCACGAGACACCCATTGAACAAAGTGTCCTGACCAGTCTACATACCTTCTTGTTAGAATAATTTCAAAGTAAAAGATTCGGCATGATCGCTTACATCTTGGGTAATCGAGTTGTACCGTTCAATATCGCACAGGTCGTCAAAGTGCACCTCAATGCGACTCTGGGACTTCAAGGCGTAGATCGTTCGCCGAGCTTCCATATTCATGTTGCACAAGCGAACATCCCCAATCTCCTCCCTGGGGTCTCCATAAGAGACTTGGCAGAGAATGTCTCCCACGTTCCACGTCCGCACTTTGAATGACCCTAATGGCACCGTCTGTTTCATGTGTTCACCAGGTTGCGGTGGTGAATCTTGTAGCTGAATCGGCGGCGTTGGTAGGGAGAATCGTCTGCTGCCTGAATCGTTCGTTTGGTGGAGGACCGGTGACTGCGGCAGAGACGCTGCATGCGGGCCCTCTGAAGGTCTTTGCTCATTGTGATTCTCCACCTCCTCATGAATCTCGCCATCCTCATCACCTTCCGATACAAAGAGGCCATCATCCGCATTATCATTCACTGACACATTGTTTGTCTTATGTGACGGTTGCAATCTAAATGGCGTCCATTCAGACGGACGTTGCAACTCCAGCTGTGCAGGACTTGGATCAGGCTCATTTCGGGCTGCTTTGCCAAACTTATTTCTGGACATTTTGCTCCATATTCGACCCGGTGAACTAACAGCTGTTGGTGATGCGGCTGTTCGCTCTACTCGATGCTTCGCGACCACATGTGTGATGTCCCGTCTCTGGTGCGGACTCTGAGATTGGCCAAAAGAAACAGCTAGGGTTGGGGAAATCTTAAGTCTTTCAAGCCGGGGTCGTGTTGATGTTGCATTAAATTGGCCGCGTGGAGCGGTTGGAGCTGTAGTGGCGGGTTCTGCGTCCGTTCCAATCGTTGATGCTCTTCTCACAAGGTTGGCAACTTGAGAGCCACCATCGCATGCCGCACTGGGAACGTCTTCCCGCGGGGTTAGGTCCTGGTGGGTTGAGGCCCCCGTCGCCGTTGACAACACAGGAGAATCCGAAACCCGTCGCGGAGTTGACCCAGGTCGCTCGGTAGCAACGCCGTTAACGGATGAGCTACACTCCCGATGCATCACCCCTAACGGTAACCGTCTGGGTTCGACAAGATTGCGTTGATCGCTGTCGGCATCTTCGGTAGAGACACCGGGCGCTACACTGGTTTGCTTGGTTCCTTGCTGCTGGCGGCCTTCGCCACTCTCCGATTCAGAGATTTCCATTGGGTCAGAAGCCCTAACATCGCCGGTCGGAGAGTCCTGCTCCTGCTTGACGGGCGGATTCTTGTCGCTCCAGTCATTGAACTTCACTTTAAAAGGAAATGAAGGCGTCAAGGAGCTATGTTCATTGAGATCAGACTCTTTTTTGATGGCGATGGCATGACGAATACTATCATCCAAGTTCTGCTCGGCGCATGTTATGGTTTTCTCCACATGGTGTCCCCCTGGCGGTTCACTTGCTGCCGCTGCATTGCTAGGAATGTCGTCACCAGGTACATTGGTTCTCCCAGCTGGATTGCCAGATACTGTTCCCGGAGGCCGCAGCACCATCGTCCCCCCCAAAAAAACCTGGGTTAACAGACTCAACCCTTTTTAGCACTGGATGGACCTAAGGCGGGGCATCGCAAACAAGGATATTCCCCGACGGTCCATCGCTACCGAAGGTAGCAATGACGATCTGGATCACTTTGGCAAGCTAACTTCTTTCTTTGCTGTAGCCAATCCCTATCGATCGCGACTTTTTGAAAGAGAAATCCAGTTGAGCTTAGGTCAGAAATGGGACGAGTACGTACCCAGGTCTTGGCATTCTACTTGTCAGAATGTCAACTGTCATACATTAGCTGAAAGCTTAATTACGAGTGAACTATTCCCAATACCTGTGGGTTTACAGTTCGCAGCCGCTGACAAATGACCGGGAGCATCAGAAATCTAAACTCAAGAGCCTCTAGGCAAAAAGGCGGCTCGTGAAGATCGGCCTACTAATGTTACCGGTGGCCTGGATACAAATGCAACCCTGTTAACTCGTGTAGCATATCCATGCTGACCCAGGGGATTGGGTCGGTGTTACCATACAAAAAGAAGGTACTAAAAGAGCAAGGGATATCATTAACATTCGCTTCACCGTCATCTTTCCAAGATATGAATCCAATGAGCTATGAAGACCGCCAAGTTCCAAGCGAAAACTCGAGAGCCGTCAAATAATGTCACGTGATTAGGTAAGCTGGACTCCAAAGTTCGAGGGGGCGCAGTACAAGTATTTTTGTCTCATGGAAGCGTGTGTTGTCCATCAGCGGCATAGCACTCTGTGCCAATGCCATGTTCCTGAGGTGTAACGGATGTGGCGTCGCTGGGTGCTATTAAGAGGACTTCGCCAGAATGGCGACCGGGGGAGATAAACGCCCATCCCAAATAAATAGCCATCGACTGTCAAGTTCGACCGATATTACCGGCTGAGTAAGGCACGCTTCTCCAACTCAGAACCCATCAGCTGAATCAATTGGGCACACCATCTCATGACATATCGAACCAGACATTGTCCAATGCAGAACTGACGAATGGAATGAATACCGTTGGCATAATGGCTGGCTGAATAGGGTATGGCTGTCCTATATCGGTTTTCCCTTTCGTGCCAAGACCTTTTCCATCCGCGCCTTCATCGAGTCGACCAATTTGTTGATTTCCCTGGTGGTGAGCTTGTCCCACTCCTCCAAGACGGCCCTCTTCAGCTCGATTTCATTCGCGATGTATCGCTTCTGGAGCCGCTTTTTCAGAATGAGGAGTACATCCTTGAAAACATTGAGGTCGGAGGATGACTCTGGGTTTCGCAAACAAGGAAGGTTGACCGACTCCATGAATGCTTGCACCATGCTTGGCCCATTTCCTGAGTGGTCATATGCGCTGTTCGTTTCCTCCAAATATATCATGCGTTTCGACGTTGCGACGGGCTGCACATGGGGACGCACAATCCGGGTGATAAAATCCTGTTGACTCATGACACCATTGTTGCTACCCTCCACACTGTAGAATATCAATGGGCTCTTGTAATCGTAACCGACCATGCCCCAGCAGTGATAGATGGATTTATCGGCATCCTCACGCGCTTGTAAACAGTCCTCGCACAGGCGTTCGTCCCTCCGACTAAACACCCTCGCCTTGCGGCTCGCACCCAAGCCGAAATTCACAACGTCGCTGAAGAGAACGGAGCGCCATTCATTCTGCCAATGCTGGTGCGCGAGAGCGTATTGCATGCGCGTTTCACGGGCCTTGCGCGTGAGCCATTTCTGCTGACACGAGATACGTTTACAGTAACCCTCCTTGACCATGTGATTGCGTATTGTTTGCATGTGGACCCCCTCGACTCCAACCGCCTGCCCGAGCTCCTCCCAGGAGACATCCCCGTTTGAGCTCTCGATCAACTGGATCATCTTCTGCAGCAGATCGTCACTGATTTTCCTCGGACGGCCGCGCCGATCTGCCTTCTTCGAGCCGGGATCCGTCTTCTTGACTACCTTGGCATCTTGTACTTGGGGCTTCTGTGCTGCCTCGGCAGTTCGCGTCGAAGCATCCGGCTGAGACATTGGTCGAGATACTTGGCCCCCGACCTTTCGCATGTAGCTATAGGCGCCCATCATAGAATCGAAGGAACTGATTGCGTTTAAATGGGAAGCTTGGGTGTTAGAGAATGACGCCATGATAGGGAAAAAGGTTCGAAGCCAGCGGAAGGGTCGCGTATATATGCTCCCAATCTCCGAGTCGCGGCTCTTTTTCTTTTTTTTTTTTTTTTCTTTTTCTTTTTTTCGTTTTCGCGT
>NW_027192337.1:0-46198 GCF_041956635.1 Thermomyces lanuginosus | reverse complement strand
TTTTTTTTTTTTTTCTTTTTTTTTTTCCGCGCGTTGCGGATCCCAAAGCTTAATGCACGTGATAAAACACGCTATACCTAAACGGGACAACAGCCCAGTGTCACTTTACACAGGCGACAAGTGATCCTTCAGGCAGAGCAATTAGCAGCTGCTCCCTGACTCTGCCATTCTCTCCTGTATTGCTTTCTCTGAGTGGTAAGTTTTGCTTATACATGGTCTTTTGCTCGTCCTTACGATTGACAACTTTTAGTCACAGCAAGCAGCACGTCCTCATACGGACCGATCAAAAAGGACCCCTTTTAAGCCACTCCGACTTCCGCTCTTTGAGACCTTGCCAATATTGCCAGTGTCAACATGGCTAACGACGAGTATGATGTGAGTACATTGATTTCTGTATTTTAAAAAGGCACTGTTAACGTCCTGTGTGAAATTTTATAGTTCCTCTTCAAAGGTACTACTATCACTCCCACCTTTGTCCCAAGACCACGTGTCGTCATCTCCGCAAGACCGTGATCGCTGATTCCTCCCAGTCGTTCTGATCGGAGACTCCGGTGTCGGCAAGTCCAACTTGCTGAGTCGTTTTACCCGGAACGAATTCAACCTTGATTCGAAGTCGACGATCGGTGTTGAGTTCGCAACTCGATCCATCCAAGTCGACTCTAAGACGATCAAAGCGCAAATCTGGGATACTGCTGGTCAGGAACGTTACCGAGCTATTACTTCCGCCTACTATCGAGGTGCCGTCGGCGCACTGCTTGTCTACGATATCAGCAAGCACCAGACGTACGAGAACGTTACCCGGTGGCTGAAAGAATTGCGCGACCATGCGGACTCGAATATCGTCATCATGCTCGTCGGCAACAAGAGTGATTTGAGACATTTGCGTGCCGTTCCCACCGAAGATGCCAAGCAGTTTGCAAGTGAGTACAACTCGGAGGATCTGTTCCATAATCCGGATGCCTAATCATCGCAGGCGAGAACAACCTCTCCTTCATTGAGACGTCCGCCTTGGATGCGAGCAACGTAGAGCTTGCCTTCCAAAACATTCTCACAGGTTTGTCTTCGCACTTCAGTTTCCTGATTAGCTACTAATTGTTGCAGAAATCTACCGCATTGTTTCCAGCAAGGCTCTGGATAGCGGCGAGTCCGGACAGAACCCGCTCGGAGAGCGTCGCCAAGTGGTCGAGATTAGCAAGACCCAGGACACAGAGAACAAGGGTGGCTGCTGTTAAATGGCCGTGCTGAACAGGGTGGCCGCACCCGCTGCTACGACCCTTCCCATTCCCGCAGTTTAATCAGGTGTCTGTGGTCTATTGGTGTCTCGCGTCCTTAGAGTTGTGATGTCTAATGAGAATGGACATGATCCGATGGCAAAGCATGAACCGAGACCTTTGCCAGACGCTTTTCTTGAGGTTACCTTCTTGTACTCCTGAGGAGTACTTATTTCTGCGTCACATTGCGATACTGGTCTTTTCTCCCGATTTTTTCATCTTTGTTTTATTCTTCTTTATAGTGGTTCGTTGTCCTATACAGCTCTGAATGGCATGCTTGTGGTGCGCACTGGTTGAATTCCAATATGCAAGGACGAGTGCATTTGACAGTCAGTGATAGGCTGGCGAGCCCAGCTCTTAGTCGTATGCTGAAATTTTTTCTGGTCTCCAAGTTAATCATACCGTGTCAAATACAGTAGTCTCTCAGAATACTTGCACAATTGCGCTGTTCTTGTAATCAGGTCACCCTGTTTGACTTTGATACGGACAACTTCTTGCACGAGCTGATTAGCGTAATTACGAGGACACCATTTGTCACGTGATGAAAGCGACGTTCTGAAAAAGTAATACCGTCCGCGGCGAAATAGTCTGCCCATGTTGCGACTGCGAAGTCTGTTCAGGATGGCCGAGGAAAACGCGGCAAAGAAATTAAAGACCGCCGGTCCTTTGATCGGAACACACAAGTATGTGACTAGCTTCCAGGACTACTTTCATGGTTACTCCGAGGCGGACGTGAAAGCTAACAGGACTGTCAAGTGGCCATTTCCACGCTGACGAGGCGCTCGCGGTGTACCTCTTGCGCCTTCTCCCAGTGTACCGGGACTCTCCGCTTGTACGAACGCGAGACCCGGCGCGTCTAGCTGAGTGCCATACCGTCGTCGATGTGGGCGGCGAGTACGATCCTGCCCGCAATCGGTTTGATCATCATCAACGCTCCTTCTCTACCACCTTCCCGAATCACAACACGAAGCTCTCCTCTGCGGGGTTAGTGTTCATGCACTTTGGCCGCGCCATCATTGCTCAACATACGTCATTGCCATTGGACGATCCAGGTGTAGACTTGCTCTACGAGAAGCTGTACTCCGATTTCATTGAGGCACTGGATGCCAATGACAATGGTATCAGTGTGTACGACCCAGCCGCTGTCTCTGCAGCGGGTCTGGAGAAGCGGTTCAAGGACACTGGAATCACTCTGAGCTCCCTGGTTGGCGATTTCAATTTCGCGGACCAGAACGGCGGGCAGCAGGACGAAGACGCTCTGTTCGAGCAAGCAAGCAAATTCATTGGTGAAGTCTTTCTCCGAAAGCTGCGGGATGCCAGCTCGTCCTGGCTCCCAGCACGTTCAAAGGTGGGCGCAGCGTATGAAGCGCGCAAGGCTGTGCACCCATCTGGCAAGATTATGGTTATTGAGCAGAGCCGTGTGCCATGGAAGGAGCACCTGTTCAACTTTGAGAAAGAAGCTGGCGGTGGTCCTGAGCAGCAAGTCTATTATGTGATCTACCCTGAGAGCGCCGATGAGAACTCCAAGTGGCGGGTACAGTGTGTGCCAGTGGCTGAAGGCAGCTTCGAGTCACGCAAGCCGCTGCCGGAGCGTTGGCGTGGAGAGCGCGACGAGAATCTCGATAAGATCCTTGCTGATGAATCAGTCCAGGCTGGCTCCCCCTCCGTTCCGTCTGGCGCAATATTCGTGCACGCGACGGGCTTCATTGGAGGGCATCAGACCCGCGAAGGAGCGTTGGCAATGGCCGTCAGAAGTCTGGAGGCATAATAAAAAAGAGTTGCTTACTACATCCGAGTACTCCGTAGTCATTCTGTCTTCGTTCTACGGGACGTGGAGACGCTTCCATGCATTCAACGATGAACCCTTCAGTCCACGATTGCCTCGGTACTCCATTGCATGCATTCCACCATCACAAATACGGTTTAAATTAGCATAATGACTCGTAAAAGAACCACTAAAGGACTCAGGAGTCCGGAATGCCTAAGGGATTTGATGCTGGGCAGAACTTCGGGTAAGTCAATTTCCGAATCCGGTAACTGACAGTAACCGGGAAATTAATTTCACGTGACTCGAAGCTTTGCCCTGCGGGCTGAACCTTAATAAACTAACTTCTGGCCAATCAGATGACGCCATTCTGCATGTGCCCCTGAGCAGGGAACCCGAAAGAGGCAGTAAACTGGCACATGGGTTGCATGCCAGCAAATGGCCCCCGCTTATTTTTGGCTCTTAATTCGGGCTGAACGTTGAGAGAGACCAGCACTTTTAAATGGCTTCAACGCTTAGAAACAACATGCAGCCATTCAGATCTCGCACCTGTGCCAAGTGCTCGCTTTAACGGCCGGCATGTGGTATGGGCCGGGGCTAGCGTCCCCATTCACAACTGCCGTGGGCGGCGAAATGTGCGAATGATGGCCTGTTGATACCGAATACAGTTCACTGCGATTAACGTTGGCAGCGGTGCAAAATGGCCCCAGCGGCCTTAGCCTAGCCCAAAGGCCGGTCGTTCGGCTTTTGTCAGCCGAACGGCACTGTGCCCTTGTAGACACCATGCTACAAGGGCGCGGTGTCTGACCTAAAAATACCGTGGGCTCGCGATGGCGGGGAAATGAATAAATGGAACGCTGCATGAATGGGGTGTCCCTAACAGCAAGATTTGGCATTCTGTTTCGACATTTTGGAAGCAGCCCAGGTCGATCCGTGTGATCTGGGGACAGAGCATGAGAAACAATGCTCTACCTCAGGCCCCTGGATATCATTGCCTTGGCAGGAATTGCTCTGGCAAAACCTTCCGCCGATTATACCCAGCATGTCAAGATCTTCATGGGCACAGAAGGCGGGGGCAACAACGCTCCCGTCGCGGTCCGTCCCTTCGGCATGGTAAAGGCTGGCCCAGATGTGTTCCTTCAAGGCACAGACGCCTACTCGGGCTATCTGCCTCAGGGGAATTTCTCGGGGTTCAGTTTGATGCATGAACAAGGGACCGGTGGTGCGCCAAAGTACGGAACGGTCTCTCAACTGCCGCTTGTGGGCGAAGTCACACAGCCCCTGTCGAATATCACTGTTGGTCGCTTGCAGCCCGATGAGGCAGAGGTAGGGTACTACAAGGCCGTAACCAGCGAAAACGTCATCGTGGAACTAGCAGCCGCCGACCGCGCGGGTATCTACCGCTATACGTTCCCATCGGAGGGTGCAAACAATATTCTAGTAGATGTTTCGCATGTCCTTCCCTCATTCCGGGGACAGGGATTAGAGCAACACTATGACGGTGGCGAGATTGCTATCTCCCATGACGGCCATTACGAGGGCTTTGGAATTTACAACAACGGCTGGAACAGGGCGCCGAATTGGAAGATCTACTTTTGTAAGCGAATTTCAGCAGATGTGCTTGAATGGGCTGACCGCATGTAGGTGGATATTTCGAGGAAGATGCTGTCATCAACAAGACCTTCAAGGGCACCGACGCTGACGGAAGCATCGAGACTGACGGGAGAGCTTCCTCGACGTCTGGAGCCGTCAGGGTTGGGGCTCTTTTCACCTTCGACAAGGCCAAGGTGACGTCCCGTGTGGGCATCTCGTGGATCTCAACCGAGAAAGCTTGCAAGAATCTCGAAGACGAGATTCCCGCTGGAACGTCTTTCAGGTCTGTAGTCGACACTACGAAATCCATTTGGAACTCCAAGGTTCTTTCAAAGGTTACCACATCGGCCACAAACCCTGAAAGCTTGCAGCTGCTGTACACCTCTCTGTACTACATGCATCTCATTCCGACAAATCAAACCGGTGAGAACCCGGGTTGGAAGTCTTCTGAGCCTTATTGGCAGGACTTTTTCACTTTTTGGGTGAGCTCACTTGTTCAATCTTTGATCTATTTACAGTATCTGACTATCGCAGGACACTTTCCGTTGCAGTACTGCTCTGTGGCATGTCCTTCAGCCAGAGGCGTATGAGGAGCAAATCCGCGCGCTGATTGATATCTACCGGCATGATGGATATATGCCTGATGGGCGGTCCTCTAACTATAACGGCCGCACTCAGGGAGGCTCTGACGCGGACATCGTCCTCGCGGATGCGTTCGTCAAGGGACTCCGAGGTCGGATCAACTGGCATGACGGATACGCGGCGATGGTCAAGGACGCCGAGGTGACGCCGCCCAACACCAACCCCCCTGACCCCATGGCGCCAGACTCCTCGACCAAGGAAGGTCGCGGTGCTCTTCCTGACTGGAAACAGTACGGCTTCATCACGACCGACTACACGCGGTCTGTATCACGGGCAGTCGAATATGCATACAACGACTTTGGCCTGTACCAGGTAGCCAAGGGGCTGGGACGCAGAGCTGACGCAGCAAAGTATCTGAAGAGGTCACGCAACTGGCGCAATCACTGGAATAAGAACGCCAGTGTCGGCAATTACAGTGGATTCGTCATGCCGCGGACGAAGTCGGACTTTTTAAACTATGACATCCTGAACGGCGGCGGATACTGGGGGGATCCGTACTATCAAGCCAGTCCGTGGGCGTATTCGTTCACGGATGTCCATGACGCGAAGCATATGATCGAGCTCATGGGCGGCCCGAAGGAGTTTGAGCGACGACTTAACACGACATTTGAGGGAGATTCTGCTGCGGGAATCGGGCCTCTTTTTGATGCCACAAACGAACCGTAAGCTTCCTACTGCATTTCTCTTTTGGCAGAAACAGAGCTAACATACACAAAGCATGTTCGCCGTCCCCTATCTCTACAACTACATCAACCGGCCCGAACTCTCCGTCCTGCGCTCCCGCACTGTCGCCAAATCCAACTACAACACCAGTCCTACCGGACTCCCGGGCAACAGCGACGCCGGCGCCATGCAAACCTGGCTGCTATGGAACATGATCGGCCTGTATCCAGTCACCGGCCAGACCACGTTCCTAATCCACGCGCCATGGTTCGAATCCCTGACGATCGACCTCGGCAACGGCAAGAAGCTGCACATTACCGCCAAGGGCGGCGATGGCAACGGCGACAAGGACTACTACGTGCAGAGTCTGAGAGTTAATGGTCGCAGATGGCATAAGTCGTGGCTGACTTGGGATGATGTCTTTGCGAAGGGGGGAAGGTTGGAGTTTGAACTCGGTCCGAATCCGGTGCGGTGGGCGACGGGGCCGCTGCCACCGAGTCCGGCGTCATGACCTCACTGTTTCCATTCGTTTCGTTCCTTTTATTCTTTTTGTTGATTGGATTTTCCGTCTTTTTATTTGCTTTTTCATTTTTGCTTCCGGAAATAGAAGCATCTTCTGCATTCATGTACATACTAATCTTGTTAGCTTTGCAAGATTTCTATAGAGACAGCATGCGAGCACAAGCAGGAGTGATACATGTCCATGATTTACCCAAGCATCGTACTCCGTATATATTCATGGTCATCAAATACACTAATAGAGCTATCGTTTTGTTGCGGGCTCTGAAGCCCATTACACGTGCAGCTCAGCCGTCTTTGCCGACGTAATAAAGTCCTTGTACTTGTCCAGCTTAGCCTGAACCGGACCATTGGGGCTCAGGTATCGTTCGACGATCTCAGCCGAACGACCAGTGAAAAGATTCGGGTCGAGAAGGGAGTCAATCTCATCATGGACGGGTTTCTTCAATCAATTAGCACCTGTCTTACCATAGGATCTGAGGAAGGCAAGGGATGCTTACAAAGTAGTCATTCTTCTTGATCCTCTCGATCAAATCATTCTTTCCGCCCTCCATCTTGACCACCTTCGCGGCCTGGTGGGATAGGACTCGGATCTGCTCGTGCGTCTCCTGCCGCGAGTAACCGTGCGCGACCATCTTCATGATGATGTTCTCCATCGCCATGAAGGGAAGCTCCTCCTGGAGCTGGGCCCCGATCATGGCCAAATACGGCACCAAGCCGTCAGTGACATTGTCGAGGCTGATCAAGATCGAATCGGCCAGCAGGAACATCTCAGGGATGTCGATCCGGCGAACCGCGCTGTCGTCGAGAGTGCGCTCGAACCATTGGTTGGCATATGTTTCGTTGAAGTCCGTCACGAGATTCTTCAGTTTGCGGCCAAGGGAGCAGATGCGTTCGGATCTATGCCACCCAAGCTCAGGTTAGAAACTGTCATTCTTGATGGGCCACTGTAAGCATATACCGCATAGGGTTCCGCTTGAAGCTCATGGCCGAGGAGCCGATCTGGCCGCTGGCAAACGGCTCGTCAAGAATCTTGTCATGTGCCATGTGACGAATATCCTGTACAATTTAGCAAATCCGCATGTAATACCGGAAGATCCGTTGAGAACTTACGGTAGCAATGCGAACCGCAGTCGCACCAAGTGCGGAAATGGCATTGGCAACCCGCAGATCCACCTTGCGCGTGTACGTCTGCGTCGAGATATCGTAGACACCAGGGAATCCCGCCTTCTGGCAAAGAATCTCATTCAAACGGTCAATTTTGGCCCGGTCATTCTGGAAGATCTCCATGAATGACGCCTGAGTGCCGGTGGCGCCCTGCGCGCCTCGGAATCGCAGACCTGCCCGGACGTATTCAATGTCCTCCAAGTCCATGACCAGGTCTTGGATATACTGTGCGGCACGGCGGCCAAGGGTAATCGGCTGCGCGGCCTGATAGTGACTACATCAGTCAGAACTCCGCCGATAACGTCACAGTTAGATAAAAGACATACGTAAAGCCCAGCGTCGGCAGATCCTTGTACTTCAGGGCAAATTGAGAGAGGTTATGAATGACCTTTGCCAACTTTGGCAAGATCAAGTCTATCGCATCCCGAATGAAAATCAGATCGGCATTATCCGTGACCTACGCCGTCAGATCATTCAAATCAGATACGAGATGCGAGGGACCTACAAAGCAAGACGTCGCGCCCAGGTGGATGATTCCCTCAGCGGCGGGTGCAACCTTTCCAAACCCGTAGACGTGGGCTACTCTATCTCAGTATCAACTCTGAAAGACACTGCTGGAGCTACCAACCCATAACGTCATGACGCCGTCTCTCCTCTTCTTCTGCAATGACCTTGAAGCTCTCATCGGTGACGGTCAGGTTCGCGCGCATTTGCTCAATTGCCTCGTCCGAGATCGGGATTCCCAATTCTTTCTCCGCCTCCGCAAGCCACAGCCAGAGCTTTCGCCAAGTCGAAGCCCGGGTACGTGCAGAGAAGAGCTGTTGCATCTCGATACCTGATTACCCATCCATCAGCTACAATTCTGACCATTGCCGCGAATTGAGAGAGATGGGAGCGACATACTTGCGTATCGAGACGCCAAAGGCGTCTGGTAGATATCGAACTTCGACATTTTGTCTGAACGTCCGGGAATGAGTTGAGAATTGGTGACTTCAAGATCTTGAAAGTTTGAAGCAGATCTCGACTTTTTTCTCTTTTTGCCGGTTTGTTCCCGTCGATCACATGGAGGGGCTGCTTTCCGATTTCGGAGGCGGTGACTATTTTCGGATGGCACTCGCACCCGATTAGGCTTAGGGTTAAGCTTAGGAAGTGGGGTCTCGGCACGTTTGCAATGTTTGTATTAGTTAGTATTTCTTATCTCGGAATGCGCTATTCCTCTGCTTCCAGAGCGGCCATGAAATAATGTCTGCACCTTGACATTGAGGCTCAATCGACCTTTTGCGCCATGCTACTGTAGAGTTATTACTAGATGAGATGGCCCCGATATAGATTTAAGCATATTGCCAACGTGTTTCGAGTGTTCAAACCACAGCGTTGTCGAATCACGTGAATATCAATGAGCTAGGACAGCAAGCGTTACTATTATTGCTCAATCAATAAACAAATCGAACCCAAGGGTCAATGCAACAAGAAAAAGACGATTGCATTATGCCTCATCTGAACAGGGAATCGCAGCCAGCAATTCTCCTGGAATGTGGCCTTCTGCCATGTTACGCTGCATCTTGATCCGGTGATGTCATTGGTTGAGATCCCCTCCTCCTTGTCATCTCCAAGAGCTCCTCCAGCTTGGCTTCGGGGAGTGCTCTTCAACTTCGTTGATAAGAGCCTGGCAAGTCTCTTGTTGCTGTCTTCTCATTGACCTGATCTCTGCATTTTGTTCTTCACGGGCATCAATCATGGCAGAACCCGTTCCGGACGGCACCGGTCAGTTTATCACTCATTCCGTTGATGAGCCAAACCTCATCCTCTACTAGGTGTGCTGCAATTGGATCCCTGGCTCGAGCCTCACAAAGAGGCCTTGAAGGCGCGATACAATTATGCGCAGAGTTGGATCAAGCGGATTAATGAAACGGAAGGGGGATTGGAGAAATTCAGTAGGGTCCGTTTTCCATTCGTGTTTCCGCTGTTCCAGTTCGTTTCTGACCAGAAGCAGGGCTACGAACGTTTTGGTTTGAACGTCAATGATTGCGGCGACATTACGTACCGAGAATGGGCACCGAATGCGGTGGAAGCACATCTCATTGGGGACTTCAGTATGCAAGAAACGGAACCATGGTTCAAAACAGCGCTGATGATAGTAGATAATTGGGATAGAAGGGCAACGCCGATGACAAGAGATCCATTCGGCGTCTGGGAGGTGACGCTACCCAGCAAGAACGGCATGCCCGTCATTCCCCATAATAGCAGAGTCAAGGTACGACCGGCACACGTTTGTGTTATATACTTACAGCTCATGAGCGTAGATCACCATGGTTACCCGCGACGGAGAAGTCATCGACAGGTTGCCCGCATGGATCAAGCGCGCTACCCAAGATCTCAGCGTCTCTCCTGTCTATGAAGCAATTTTCTGGAACCCACCACCAGAGGAAAAGTACGTCTTCAAACATCCTCGCCCGAAGCGGCCTGCCAGCCTGCGCATCTACGAGGCGCATGTGGGAATCTCTTCCCCTGAGACAAAAGTTGCCACGTACAAGAACTTTACTCAAAACATGCTTCCCCGGATCAAGCATCTAGGATACAACGCCGTTCAACTGATGGCGATTATGGAACATGCCTACTATGCTAGTTTTGGCTATCAAGTGAACAACTTCTTCGCCGCAAGCAGTCGATATGGTACGCCTGAGGACTTGAAGGAACTCATTGATACCGCCCACAGTTTGGGGCTGGTTGTTCTTCTGGACGTCGTTCACAGCCATGCATCCAAGAACGTCCTGGATGGGCTCAACATGTTCGATGGTTCAGACCACCTATATTTCCATGGAGGAGGAAAAGGCAACCACGAGCTATGGGATAGCCGTCTTTTCAATTATGGCAACCACGAAGTCCTTCGATTCTTGCTGAGCAATTTGCGGTTCTGGATGGAGGAATATCGTTTCGATGGGTTCCGCTTTGATGGTGTGACGAGCATGCTCTACATCCATCATGGAATCGGGACGTATGTATCGCGTCCCATGCATCCCATTGATATGATGTTCACAAAGGCTAATGAGAACAGTGGATTCTCTGGTAACTACCACGAGTATTTCGGGCCGGCAGTTGACGGCGACAGCGTCATGTATTTGCAGATCGCCAACGAGATGCTACACCAACTTTATCCTGATTGCATTACCGTGGCCGAAGACGTGTCTGGAATGCCGGCGTTGTGTGTTCCATTTTCCATGGGCGGCGTGGGTTTTGATTATCGTTTGGGCATGGCCATTCCGGACATGTACATCAAACTGCTGAAGGAAAAGAGGGATGATGAATGGGATATGGGAAATCTTGCCTATACGTTGACCAATCGTCGATATGGTGAGAAGACGATTGCTTATGCCGAAAGCCATGACCAAGCGTACGTTGTGCGCCAAGTTTTTCATTCAAGGAAGCACAACTAACTGCATAGTCTCGTCGGCGACAAAACCATCATGATGTGGCTATGTGACAAGGAACTGTATACCAACATGTCTGTTCTCACTGAACTCACCCCTGTCATCGACCGCGGCATGGCCCTACACAAGATGATTCGGTTAGTCACGCACGGTCTAGGCGGCGAAGGCTACCTCAACTTTGAGGGCAACGAGTTTGGCCATCCAGAATGGCTCGACTTCCCCCGAGAAGGAAATGGCGATTCCTTCTGGTATGCACGTCGGCAATTGAATCTCACGGAAGACCATCTCCTGCGCTATCGGTTTCTCAACGAGTTCGACCGCGCCATGCAACTCACAGAGGAGAAGTACGGTTGGCTGCAAGCTCCACAGGCGTATGTCAGTCTCAAGAACGAAGTCGATAAGGTCCTCGTCTTTGAACGAGCGGACTTGCTGTGGGTGTTCAACTTCCATCCCACGAAAAGCTTTACCGACTATCGGGTCGGCGTTGAAAAGCCTGGAACGTACCGCATCGTGCTGGATACGGATGACCTGGAGTTTGGTGGCCACGGCCGAAATGACAAGGCGACGAGATTCTTCACGACCGATATGCCTTGGAATGGGCGGAAGAATTTCTTGCATGTCTACATCCCGTCGAGGACCGCACTGGTGAGTTCGCGGACACAGGATAAGTCATGAGGCCTCTGTTGACGAGAGCAGGTGTATGCGCTGGAGGAGACGTTATAATATATCCTAGCCAACTGAATGACGTATTCACTGCACCGCTGTACTCCGTTTATGGGCTGATTACCTGTTGCTGATGCTCCATCATCCCTATCTTCTCCATCTACATAAGCCAGCTTATATGAACAACGAGGAGAAAGAACCTCAGCAATGCAAACGACTCGATCCATGACAGATGGCCCTGAACGTAGTGCTGGTTCAGTGTTCTCACCATTTACTTTCTGGTTTGATAGTGAACGTAACAGGCAAAGAAATGAGCGCGTAACAATCCAATCTTGGTTCAATAATATTGATCCTCTTGAGAGATTGATATCTTGTCATCATGGTCGTCACAATCAATTCGGTGATGCTAAGTTCTGAGCTACCTGAACTGGCAACTGATGCCATTATTATATCGTCTGATCCGTTTCTCGATCTCGATCTGCATCATTTGATGCGTTTTTAACGCCAAAACGATAATTGGACACGTGATTGATTTATAATTCTGTCACGCTCTTGGGACTCAATCCTCACGTACCTCTATTCGCACAACTCCCACCGAAGGACCCAACTAACAACAGACAGCAATCCAATTCAAAAGATGGCTGAAGTGGCTCAACCCACTCGACCTGGTAGTCTTCACCGACGGCTCACAGGTAGACAGACCCCAGCGTGGCACAGGGCGGGATGGGCCATAGCATGGGGTGATGAACACCCAATTCAGAGCTACCGGGAACCTGCCGTTGGAACAGGCGGAAGTCTTTGACATTCGACTTCATTCAAACCCTCAGCATCGGCGTGTTCAGAGATTATGCAGCACGTTTCAAGCAAAAGTTGTATGAGGAGGACGGCAATCAGGCCGTACACACAATATTGGCCTATTGCTAGTGCCAGAGGGAAAAAAAAGTCGATTTCCTTCAGTATGTAATCCCCGAGCTCGACAAGGAGATGGACTCCGTCTACAGGATCGAGAGCTTCAAGTCTGCCAGCTTGAATAACCTGGAGTCATTGAAGGATGAGACGATGCCTGAACCGCAGACGACCCTTCTGACTGTACAAGAAACAAGCCCGAGCTTGCTGAAAGTGCTCTGTACACTTACTAGCACCGATAATCGGGCTGGCTTCATCGTGCTCTACACGTTATTTGGGAACCTGTCATAGCACGACATAAGAAACAGGACAAAGTATGCAGCTTAAGGTCGGCTTGCACTTGCATGCCTCTGGCACGCGACGCCATTTCATCGAGCTTTTCCACAACATGAGAGTGTGCTGCTCGTACGACGTGATTTTGAATAACATCAGAGAGATTTCCAGGATTGCAAGCAAGCAGATTGTCGCGATCGGCAAGCATGCCAATACGATCACGGCATACGACAATTTTGAATATACGATGGGGGTCCAGCAGCAACATGTTGATGACAAAAGCACGTTTCACTCTGTAACTACCGGACTGGCGTTCAACGGCCAGTATATTCCGCCGAACGGATTGAGTCAAAGGATGCACAACCCGAGCTTTGAACTCGACGTTCAAAAATTGTTTCAAACAGATGCATTTATTGCAGACGAGATCGATTTTTCAGGTATATGAGAATTCCAGGACACTTGCTGTTGGCATACTAAGTAATTGCTCATAGTTTTCCAAGTTTGCTGTTTTTGAAGCGTTGCCGTTGGCCGTCCCTAATATGGTTGGCGGGGGTTTTTTTTTTTATTACAAATCGAAGACCCCTACAATTTCCATCATCGACCGGTTGCAGCCGTCCCGAACAGAATATCAACCGTTAAGGTTTATGGACATGGTCGAGAGCACGAATGCTTGGGAACATTTAAGATCCTTACTGATATCTCTAGTCGTCAATATCAATAGGACGAGAGTCATGATTTCAAGGAACGGCTCCACCTCTTCTATAGCGACCAGCAAACTGTCGCCCGAATCTGATCGGTTAAACAACGACGCCGGGAGTCAAAGAATGCGTTTGGCCGATTCGGTTGGGTCCTTCCTATCCCGGCTCCTTTCCATTTAAAGGTGCTCTATGTTAAAATAATCCATAAACATCACTACTTACAGAAACACGAAGATTCGCCGACCACTTTGGCGTTCATCCGCGACGTTCTGCGTCGTAAGAAGGTGCAGATGGATAATGCAGACCTCTTCGCCCTGGAGGAGCTGATTCTTCATACGAAACCGGTCGCACCATGAGCCACAGCATGCTCATGCGCGGGGAAGATCGGCGAAAGCTGGAACTGGCGGAACTCTGCTGCATCCGTCTCCTGGAAGAGGGTCCGACCTCATGCTGGCCCATGCTCATCGACCTAGATAACGGCAAATAACGGCAAAACGGACCAGGAAGGTGGCATACGCTACGTGGGCGTGATGCGCCACAAGGACCCCCTGATCTGCACGGTGGACCAGGGGGGCTTCTACTTGTTTTACCGTTGGCGCATCGCGCACGAGCCCAGCCCCCAGTTCCATAACCGCCGGTACTGGTACGATTCGCACCTGCTTAAGGGCAAGGATGCTGTCCGGCCCCTGACGTACGAGACCTAGGCGAAGTGGATCAGTGAGGTCTTCGACGCGATCGGCCTGAGCTCGTACAAGACCACCTGTTAACGAAACCTAATTCATTGATTGCACGACCACCCGGATCCGGATGCTGTTGCCGGATCTGTTCTCCAGCTGGTGCCACTTGTTCTGAGGCACTGAAGCAATAGTTACTGGATCTATTCACGAGGGGAGAGGCGCTAGGGCGCGATACGCCGAGACTCTGGGTGTCGAGGAAGCGCAGATCCGGCGCGCCTGCCACTGGAACCAGGATGCGCTAACCAGGTGTTACCTGACGCATCTGCCATTCAAATCCCTTCGGGCGATGGCCGGCTTCCCGCAGGAGGGTCAGGGCAACTTCTTCCTGGAGCGGGCGTAGGTCACCCCGCCGGAGACACTCACTCGGACCATCTGGCCTTGGGTGGACGACTGGCAGGCGTGGTTCCGTCCCCAGCGCCCGGCGAACGAGCCCCGCCCCCCGTGTATCGCTCCGTTCTCCATCGGTACGGGCCTCCGGCGCCGGAAGAGAGGGACGTCGCGTCGCAGAACTTCCTGGCCCAGCTGGAGCAGCTGAGGACCACCATCCTGCAGGACTCGGTCGCCCTTCGCGAGCAATTCCCGGACCACGTCATGCGGTCCCGTCCGGTCTTCCACGGCGCCGAGTACGAAGACTTTGCAGCGAGGGTCAAACAGACGATACAGGAGCCAGAACTGCCGCAGGGTGCTCTGTTAAGCCAGGCGATGCCGGCGCTCAGGCAAGAGTTCAAGTTCATCCGGCAGAGCCTCACGGACCTACACCAGCAGATGACCGCTGGACAGAGCCAGGTGACCTGCGCAAGAGGCTTTGTGAGATGTTTGACGTGCAACTGAATTCGGAAACTCCCAAAAAGTCGGCGTCAGCCGATATACACTGGAGGCGGAACGCGTGTATCCATCCATGATAAAGGGCTCTGTCCCTGATCTCAGTCTCGCAGGAGCCAAAAATCTCCCACACAACATCGACCGGCTGAACGAAGGGGGAATGTGTGGACGTGGACGTGGACGTGGCCGAAACCGACGATAGCAGTGAGAGCGACAAGTTCTTTGGTCCTTCGGGCAGGAGGCTATTGAGAATCTCGAGGAGGATTTCATGTTCGAATACGCAGAATCGACCAAAAAATAATTTACATGCAGCGGAAAAAGGATTACACGATCGGTCATCTGGACCAAGAGCAGCTATGAATGCTTTCTCAATCAGTCGAGGGAGCACCGACTTATACTCCTCTAGCCAAGGCCATTTAGCTGCAAACTGACAGAACTTCACGGATTCCATCATTGAAGTGCCATTGTGAGCCCATTCTTTGATACTCTTGTCTGGCAACAAGAACTCTTCCATAGCCGCTCCGCTGCCGTGATTTTTACTGGGTAGACACTGTTTCTTTATTGCGCCATTTCTCTAGTTCAGCGATGATCCTCCTCTTGATTTTGGGTCGTGTCTGTGAACCCTCCAAATTGGACCAATTTGACTTTGGAGGCGGCGCGACATTTGGAAGTTCTCCCCGTCCGGGATCGCAGTGAGAGCAACATCCTTTTAATGGCTGTGACCTTCCCATGGGATCACCGAACAACTTAAGAACAGCTTGGCGGAAACAATTCGACGAGGTGAAACATTCCTACATACCCGGCGGGAGTTTCTTGCGTCGCTGCACATCGTCGGGCTCCTTGGTCTTGCTTTGTCGTGATGCTTGGGAGGCTGGCTGACCCTCCCTCTCATGTGAAGCGTCCTCGCTGCGATTCTGCGGCCACTAACTTGACAGTACAGGCTGATTTGGTATGTGATCGCATGGTGGAATGCATCACGGAGGTAGGAGCCAGATGAAGTTTCCTCGGTATTCGCTAAGAACACTCCAGATGGCGGTTTGCGCAACTTGACTATTGACGATGGTTTGGGGTGTTCCGCCACCCGATACCATAAAAGCTACAGCATACGCCAGTTCGTGTTTCGACCCGTTGGTGAACCTTTCAATTATTTCCAACCCCTCGCCATGCCGTTCAAGCGGAGCCTGGAGATTCTGCCATTTGAAAAGGTCGAGACCAGAGACGTCCCAGTGTTCACTGACGACCCGGATTGTCTGTCGAAGACGTTCCTCCAGTCGGCTTCGATCGACCAGACCGCATCGTCGGCACATCGCACCAACATGTTTCCGAACTTCTTGCGGAACAAATTCAGCGAGCTTTCAGATTCTTGAGCCGTCCGGCACAGAATCTGGAATGCAGTAATACAGGACTACGCCTACTCGTACACTGTCACAGATGTGGTAATACGTAGCTACAGAAAGAACCATAGAGAATTTGCTGTAGAGACGGTGAAAAAGAGAAGAAAAAGAGAAGAAAAGGAGAAAAGAGGAGAAATTACGTAGAAGTTAGGTAGAGCAGAAGTGACTGTGGGCTTCGCTAAGTTGTTCACTAACCGAATTGGGAACGATCCCGATCCATCGGAAGCACGTTCTTCCAGTCCGTAGATAGGTTAGGTTGGTAGCTTCTGGCGGTTCTCACGAAGGTCTAGGTCTGTATGTCAGTTGAAAGCGAAGGAGAACGTTCAAACAGCCCAAAACGGGTTGGCATTCTTACAGAATATTGGAGAGGTTTGGAAATCCGCAGCATCATTTGCTGGGTTCGATATCGGAGTTCCGAGCGTTACGATATTGGTTCCAGTTTGCGGATGTGACGTGTCTTTCGAAAATCGCTGATGGTTAGGTTTATTTAAAAAAACCTGAAGTTGGCCACGATTTTCATGGCCATGATCATCCTTTCCTGGGTTGGCGGATTTGAGGACTCAGGTGCTCATGATGCCAAAATGGCTCTCCTACATGATACCTAGTAGGGAGGTTCTTGCTCGATTCTGCAAGAACGTATCAATTGCTTCATCCCAGGCTCTCGAAAACCGCTACGACGCTCTTGCATAGGTAATATTCTCCACTGTTGCTCCAGTTGATGCAGACGAGAGTTGAATGAGAAATCGTCCTTAAGTGTCATCTGTCGAGGGAATGCAAGTCACAACGGCGAGGCCCACAGATCACCCCCCAGAACCTAGATTGCAGCCTTATGTTGCCAGTACGGTATTCAAGCCTTTGTGAAATTTCCTACATTGGTTATCTCTTTTGCCCACCATGGAGGCAAATGTAGTATGCCCGTAGTAGAGGAACAGGAAAACGCTGCCACCAGGAACACACGCTGGATGGATTTCGCCACAGTCATGGCAATTTCCGGCTTCGGCCTCTCTCTCAAACACGCGTTCCTGTCACCCGTCCCATACGATTTGCACGAGTGATACCGTCATCCGCTCAGTCGCTGTCGTCAAGTGCCACCGTCACATGCGGATGGACCCTGATCACGTGACTTCCATTCGCCCGAGACGTCATAGTCTGGAGAAACCTGGAGCTCCTCATCCCCGCGGTGCCCTGCGGGACGCGGAGCGCTGGAACGAGCCCAGGAATTCTCCCGGTCCAAAGTCGAGCGGATTACGCTGCGGTCCGAGTCCTTCGATTCGTGCTCCGGATTCGCCTCCCTCGCGAGAAACGACCTCTTATAAAATTCACAGTTCGTTGCTGGGGGTTTTGCGACTTTTCGACCGTTTTATTCGCGGTGAGAGCTTTGAGCTTTGGAGGCATACTACTACATATCTTTCGACGCCTGTTATACAAACACGACGATTTCTGACGACATCATCGGTCGAGGGTATTTTTCTTTTGCAAGCTGTCGGATTATCCGTGCCGAGAACAGGCTGAGAAATTCAGCCGCCGAACCTGCCGCAGCCCTCCAAGGCGCAATTCCTAGAGGGCCAGGCTAAAGCGGGCGAACTATCCCCACGGAAGCCCGCGACGCTACTCTATTATCAAGCTCCGTTGCTCCGACTGCTCTTCCGTACAGAAGTGGACCTTGTAAGTCTTCCCTTTCCTCCTCCTCCCGTGTCGGCCCCGTCCGTTTCCCCCTTCACCGTTGGCTGGTTCCGGTTTTCCCTCGGGTTCGACGGGCACTGTTCTCCGTCATATATTCCCTATATATTTCAACCCCAGAATCTTGATATCCCGTCGCCCGGCCCGCATCATTTGCGCCCTTATCTTATCCTTTCTGTTTTGCCGGCCCGGATACCCCATGCCGCCCTACTGCTCTCAAGATTGCCACTATTTCTACCGTAGCGCCTTGCGTCTCTTGTCTATCCCGACCTTTCTTGCCTGCCTTTACGCTTGATATCTGGTGGTTGCTTGTGTGAGGACCAATGTCTTACTCGAGTCTTGCAGTGCGCATCTTGAATATGTCGGCAGCAGGTGGAGAGGCCATTGTGCCCTCGAAACTGCAGCTGTCGGCGGAGAATCCATCTCGACCTTCCTCGCGTGATGCTTCTGAGGATGGGAAACAGAAGCAACAATCGCAGTCCAACGGCGCCGTGACGCCGGCGCCGACTGAGGGGAAAGGGAAAGGCATCACTTTTGCCCATCAAGACTCGCTGCCCAAGCTGCCCATTCCAGATCTGGAGAGCACATGTCGAAAGTATCTCGAGGCGCTCTATCCGTTGCAGTCTCCCAGGGAGCATGAGGAGACCAAAGCCGCTGTCCAAGACTTCCTCAGGACGGATGGTCCTCAGCTGCAAGAGAAGTTGAAGAAATATGCCTCGTCGAAGACGAGTTATATTGAGCAATTCTGTACGTCTTACATCCGTGGCCGCAAATTTCATGATGAATGCTGACTAGCGCAGGGTATGATTCGTATCTGAACTTTGATAACTGTGAGTCAGCCCGTCTCTCATCATTGCAGCGTCTGCTGACCGTCCATAGCGGTGGTCCTCAATCTGAACCCTTTCTTCCTGCTTGAGGATGATCCAACCCCGGCACGTAACAATCAGGTCAACCGAGCGGCTTCGCTCGTCAACTCTGCACTGGCCTTTGTGCGTGCTGTTCGACGGGAGGAGCTTCCACCGGATACCGTCAGAGGTACTCCGCTTTGCATGTACCAGTACTCACGGCTGTTTGGCACTGCTCGAGTCCCGACGGAAAACGGCTGCATCATCTCGCAGGATACCACTGCTAAGCACATTGTGGTTCTTTGCCGAGGCCAGTTCTACTGGTTCGATGTTTTGGATGACAACAATGATCTGATCATGAGCGAAAAAGACCTTGCTGTCAACCTGCAGGTGATCATCGAGGATGCTCAACAAACTCCAATTCATGAAGCCGCGAAAGGCGCTCTTGGGATTTTGAGCACCGAGAATCGGAAGATTTGGTCCGGGTTGCGTGACATCCTCACCAAGGATGAGGGGTCCAACAATGCCGAGTGCCTGCGCATCGTGGATAGCGCTATTTTCGTGTTGTGCCTGGATCACATGGAGCCGACAAGTACTGCGGACCTCTGTGCGAATATGCTGTGCGGTACGAGCGAGATCGTCCGGGGCGTCCAGATCGGCACTTGCATCAACCGCTGGTATGACAAGTTGCAAATCATCGTTTGCCAGAACGGCAGTGCGGGCATCAACTTCGAGCATACCGGTGTTGACGGCCACACGGTCCTTCGATTTGCCAGTGATGTGTATACCGATACCATCCTCCGATATGCCAAGTCAATCAACGGCCAAGCTCCGTCACTCTGGACATCGACCAGCCCCGACCCGGCCAAGCGAGACCCTCGCAGTTTTGGCAACGTCAGCACGACCCCGCGCAAACTCGAATGGGACTTGACTCCAGAACTGAGCATCGCAATCCGCTTCGCCGAGTCTCACCTTGCGGACCTCCTGCAGCAGCATGAGTTTGCTTGCCTGGACTTTTCCGGCTACGGCAAGAACTTCATTACCTCGATGGGCTTCTCCCCGGATGCCTTTGTGCAGATGGCATTCCAGGCAGCATACTACGGTCTGTATGGTCGGGTGGAGAACACGTACGAACCTGCCATGACCAAGGTCTTCCTCCACGGTCGCACCGAGGCCATTCGTACCGTTACTCCCGAGGCAGTCGAATTTGTCAAGACGTTCTGGGGTGACAATCCCGCGGAACAAAAGGTGGCCGCGCTGCGCAAGGCGACTGAAAAGCACGTTGCTATCACTAAAGAGTGCTCCAAGGGAATGGGCCAGGACCGCCACCTGTACGCATTGTACTGCGTCTGGCAGCGATCGTTTGATGAGGAGTCTTCCGTAAACGGCAGCACGGACGGATTGGTCAACGGATACACTAGCCCAACCGAAGACAAATCCCAGGTCGGGTCGCCGCGGAGGCCTGAGACCCCGTCTGAAGATGGTTACTCGTCTGGCGGCTACTCCTACACCATGAGTCGCCTGCGCTCGAATCCCCCGACACCCGCCCTGTTCGCCGATTCGGGATGGGACAAGATCAACACCACGATCCTGTCGACTTCTAACTGCGGCAATCCGTCCCTGCGGCACTTTGGCTTCGGGCCGACCTCGGGCGACGGCTTTGGCATCGGCTACATCATTAAAGAGGACTCGATTTCTATCTGTGCGTCGTCAAAGCACCGACAGACGGCACGCCTCATGGACACGCTCGAGTCGTACCTGCTCGAAATCCGCAAGCTGTTGCGGGCGACGAGCCGCAAGACGACCAGTCCGCGGACCAGCCGGGCGCGGGAGATGGAGATGATATCGGAATCTCTGGAGAACCGCCGTGGACGGCTGGTGCGACAGGACGCCAGCATCACGCGGGGGACGGAGACGCCGACGACGGAAAGTATGATGGAGGATGATGGAATGGGAGGATGTAAGTTTTCCCGTGCACCACTTCTTCAATGATACGCCGCTAACGTACTTGCTAGATGGGTTCTTTGATGCGGGCATGCTTCTCCATGCCCTCAAGGGTGTCCAGGAGCGGGAACGAACGCATGAAAAGTCTTCGCGACGACGGCCTGTTGGAAAGAAGCTTCAGTTGAATGATTATTGATGGGCTATGAGTTATGATTTTGATCATCTGAGTGGATGTATAACAGGACGTTTTGGAGTACATAGTGTTATGTTTTCTTGATCATACGAACTTGGTTTGCCAGTTGATAGACGGAAGGATAGACCCAATGCATGCAGTATTGACAGTCATGACGTATGCTCCGCACTCCGTGCTGGTTGGAAAATGTCGTGCATTTGGGCCTGCGGATTGGGCTGCAGTGGGGCCGCACTTGCAGTGTTTCTGCTCGTCTGATTGGCCAATTTATCTGCTCTATCCTAACTGGGTTAGCTCATTGCGTATCGCTCTGCAGATCGTGCGCAAAGTCACGTGTTAGTGATGCCCATTTGCACGCTGTGATGAGAGATACGCGGTTGAATCCTTGGCCGAATTGCACTGAAAAATCAAAAATAATGATAGGATTCTTTTAAATTTGATCCTAGAATTGGCCACTGGTCGATCCAGTGCAATGGCCCCGAGCCACTTTTTCAGCCCACTCCATCAAGCTCACTAAGCTCGAGGCGCCCAGCGGAATGAGCCGAATGACATCGGCGCGCATTCCTCCCCACCCGAATCGGGTTTAGCGCGGCTACCTAAACCGGCCCGGTGTAATTACATAATCTCTCCCAATCGGTCGATCAGACCATGACGGGTATCCAGAACTTTGCCTCCCCCTGGACGAACATCAGCTCAGCAATAGTCGAGGGAAAGCGTTTTCGTGTTCTACCCGGATCATCTCTGCAGCAGGATTATTCGGCGAGAAACGTGGCGCCGATGAATGATTCCTTCGAGCGACCATAAACCCAGAGCGCCGATCGACCGATTCTCGGCAAATTACCGTACGAGTACAACTGATTTGACTCCCGCCAAGAACGGATCATCGACGCCTGAGGCCGAAACCCTCTCTCCTCAATCTGTCTGCGAAGCAAAGCAAGCAAGACGGCCCCTTCAGTCAATCCGCGCATCCCTCCAACTCCGGATCTGCGCGGATTAGAAAGGAGCTGTTTCACGTTGAATCGCAGACGGCAATTGTTTCCATTCATGAGCCCATTGTTTTTGGCTGGGTCGTGATCCAAACCGGAATACTCTGTTCCTTTCCTCTTATCGGACGACCCTCGCCATCATGGCTGACCTCGTCGTCCCCCAAGACGACCAGGCGCCGCAATCTGTAGCCCATCAGCCGCTTTCGCCCGGCCCCGTGACGAATACGACGACGGGAACGGCGGCAACGGCAACGGCGACGGCGAGCAGTAGTCCGGCAACCACCGCAACCAACAGCCTCGCATCCGACACTACGACCACGACTACCGCGACCACCATGAAGACCGATCATTCTTCCGCCGCGGCCGGCCCGTCGAGCGCCGCACTGCCCGTGAATATTACGCCGCCGAGTAGCGCGCACAGCAATAAGGAGGGCATCGTCGACGATAAGGAGCAGCCGCCGCGCCCGCCCAAGTCGGAAGAAGTCTCGGACCTAGAACTCGATCCTAATAATGTGCCGCCCGCGCCCTCGGTCGAGGAGCCCGAAGATGACGAAGAGATCGAGCCCGCTTATTACTCCGGACGGATCCCCGTCTTTAAGCCTGTGAGTCGCGCCTAATAACGTTAGGCTCACCGCTGGCTTAGCCGCTGACCGCTGTCTAGACTATGGACCAATTCCGCGATTTTCAGAAAATGATTAATAAGATTGACAAGTATGGGATGAAGTCGGGAATTGTCAAGGTCATTCCGCCACAAGAGTGGTACGTTATTTTAGTTGATTGCATGACGTGTCTTGAGATGTATGGCTAAATTGGCTACAGGCTCGATGCGCTACCTCCCCTCGACGAAGCGGTCAAGACTATCAGGGTCAAGAACCCCATCATGCAGGAGTTCCACGGCTCCCACGGCACCTACACCCAGGCAAATATTGAAAAGCAGAGATCGTACAATTTGCCGCAATGGAAGGCTCTTTGCGAGGAAAGCAGCCATCAGCCTCCCGCGCGACGAGGCGAGCGACGACGCAACCAGGAAAAACCCCGTTCCACCGCTCCGAAACCGTCCCAGCCGCGATCGAGTACCCCCACGCAGAAGCGCCGCCCCGGCCGTCCGCCGAAGCGCTCCAATATCGCCAAGATCAAAAAGGAAGAGGAAGACGAACCGCGTGTGGAAGAAAATGCAGAGCAGACTCGACCGGAAGGGCCTCCGACGCCAGTTTCTCCTCAATCAAACCCCGTCGAGACGAAGGCGGAAGATCTGAGCGAGGGCGAGTCCCTGCAGCCTGCTGCTGCGCAGCAGACCAAGGGAGGGCAGAAAAAGTCGGTGTCATCAAGACGGAAACACAACACTGGGGCCATGCCCGATCAGGTGGACGAGGAGGCGTTCAAGGACTTTGACTACCGTCTCCACGATGTCGACCAATTCACCCCGGAACGATGCGAGGAGCTGGAGGCAGCCTACTGGAAGTCGCTCATGTTCAATAACCCCATGTATGGCGCTGATATGCCTGGATCGCTGTTCGATGATCGGACCACATCGTGGAACGTAGCGAAGCTCCCGAACCTGCTGGATGTTCTCGGTCAGAAGGTGCCAGGCGTCAACACGGCATATCTGTACCTCGGAATGTGGAAGGCCACGTTTGCGTGGCATCTCGAAGACGTTGATCTGTACAGTATCAACTATATCCACTTCGGCGCTCCCAAGCAGTGGTACAGTATCTCGCAGGAAGATGCTCCGCGATTCGAGGCCGCCATGAAGAGCATCTGGCCGAGCGATGCCAAAAACTGCGATCAATTCCTGCGACACAAGACCTACTTGGTGTCGCCCAGCGTCCTCAAATCGCAGTTTGGCATCACGGTGAACAAGATCGTGCACTATGAGCGTGAGTTCATGATCACATATCCATACGGGTACCACTCTGGATTCAACCTGGGCTACAACTGCGCCGAGTCGGTCAACTTTGCAACCGAGCGCTGGCTGGACTACGGTCGGGTTGCGAAGAAGTGCAACTGCGAGGCTGACAGTGTCTGGATCGACGTCGGAGAGATTGAGCGCAAGCTGCGGGGCGAGCCCACGCCCGAGTACTATTACGAGGGCTACGAGCTGGATAGCGAGGACCAGCTGGACGGTGCGTCTGATCTGTTGACGCCGCCTCGTAGCGTTCCAGAGAAGGCGGAGAAGTCAACACGCGGTCGTAAACGCAAAGTGGAGGGCAAAGATCCCCAGGCGAAGCGTATCCGCATGCATGGCGCGCCGCGCTCGATGCCCTGCGTGCTGTGTCCTAATGATTTTGAGTACGAAGACCTGCTGCCGACGGAGGATGGCAAGTCGCAGGCCCATCGCCGCTGTGCCGAGTACATTGAGGAGACGTCCATCTTGCGGGACGATAATGGTCGTGAGGTAGTCTGTGACATTGACAAGATTCCCAAGGCGCGACGGGGGTTAAAATGCCTGTACTGCCGCGAAGTGCGCGGGGCGTGCTTCCAGTGCAACTTTGGCAAATGCACCCGTGCGTACCATGCCACATGCGCGCTGCTGGCCGGCGTACAAGTGGAATATGGTTCAATTGCGGTGCAAGCCGACGACGGTCAACAGTACTCTGTGCCTAGCGTCGATTTGAAGTGTAAATTCCATCGTCATCGCCGCGCACCGTGGCCGTTTGGCGAAGCGGGCGAGGCGAGCCGGTCGGTCCTCGAAGCGGCGAGCCAGCTGGAGAAGGGCGCATTGGTGCAATTCCAGGCGGACCGGGACATTGGCGGCGCGCTGGTGCTGGAGAATCGCAAGAGCGAGCGGTCGCTGCTGCTCAAGTCGCTGCCTCAGGGCGAGATCATTGAGCTGCCGTATCGGTGGCTGCTGACCGTGCCGAAGAGCAATTTCGCACCGCTACCGGCGGGAATCCGACCACTACCTGCCCATCTGGCGCGCAAAACGACCGAAGCGGAGGCCGACAGCCGTCCCCAGCCGGGGTCGGCATTCGGGGAGGGGCCGGGGGCGCTCCAGTGGGCGGAGTTTGAATGTGCGGACCTGCCCCGCGATGCCGTTCCCGTTCGGGTGTCTCTGGAGAAAAACGAGCAATTATGGCATTATCTGGGGCAAACATCGACCGAATGTAGGGCTCAATTCACGCACAACCCTAAGGTGCCGGTCCACAATGAGAGGTCGAATTTCCTGGAAAGCGCCCGGGCGGGCCGCGCCTTCCCCTCCCAGTCAACCTCCCCCCACCATCCTGAATCAGCAGGCTCAGCCCCTCCCACCCCTTCGCTGCTTCCTCCTTCAGCGCAGCGACGCATTCCATCCTCGCCCGCTCCTTCTTCTTCTGCCATGACTCCTGCCTACCCGCGGCTGACCAGCGTCCACAATGCCCTCCGCCCGCCATACGCACACCCCGCCGTCCTTCCGCCGCAGCCCTCCGCCGCGCCCCTTGCTGTCTGCCCGCCCGCCCTTGTGCGACCATCCGCGACCTCCTTTCCTCCTGGCCACCCCTCCCCCGCCACCACCGCAAAGAGCAAGAATAACCTCATCAAAAATACCAACGATCACAATGACCGCCCGTCCTCGTCCTCCTCCGCCTCCGTCCACGGCCGTCAAAGAAGCAACACCAATGCCAGTCTTCACAACGACACTGCGCAGAATGGCCGCAACGACATTACCGCCGCCTCCTCCGCTGCCACCGCCGCGGCTACCACGGCTGCCGTCCATCCTGGCATCGACGCCACCAGTTTCAACCCCTCGAGCTCGCCCATAGGCGAGCGCTTCAAGTCGGGCGTGCTGGAAATACCCAACAATACTCTTGTCAGTGGACGCGAGATCGTCGCTCGCCGCAATCTGGCCCAGATCACCGACCATGCGAATCTGTTTGCGGGCTATAAGATTGTCAGCCCTGAGCTGGTCGTCGAGACGTTACTGGGCCCCTGGGGGTCGGATCCCCCACCCAATGGGATGGAAAAGCTGGAGATGGTCATGGCCCAGCAGCGGGTGCAACCAAAAGCCGCCGACGGCACCCTCCTGCCGCTCCAGCCCCTGAACATGCGGTCGGCCGAGGTCACCCACCTGCTGCGGATGCTGCGCGTGTCCCTGCTCCAAACCCGACCAGACGTGGCGACGGAGTCGAAGCGTGACAATCCGGCCAAGTTGGACCCCTTCGACCGCTCAATACAAATCGGCCGCATCGTCGGCCGTTTCACCTACTTTGAGCTTCAGCGGGCACGAGCGCCACCGGTGTATCGCTCGCCGTACAAGGCACGCTTCGGCATTGCCGAGTGGGCCAAGAAGGAGTTCAACCTCACGCCGCGTGATGGGCCACCAATGCCCAAGCCGTCGCTCGCAAACGACTTCTTCGCGTCGCTGTCTCCGGAGGATCAGGAGAAGGTGGTGCGGGCCTGTGGGAGCTTTGTACAGCAGCGATTCGCGGAGCGAGAAGCGAGCCACAGCCGACAAAGCTCCTCGTCTAACTTCCGTCTGTCATCCGCGCTGGCCCAGCAGGAAGCACGGCCCGATATCACAACGACGGCAGAGGCGATGCCGACGATCGACCGCATGGATCTCCCTCTGCACGCCGACTCTCCCGGGTCGAGCTTCAGCCGCGCCCACGTTGGGTACCCGTCGTCGGCGGACTTTGGTGGTCACGACCACGACTCGTCCCTCATGCCGCGACACCTGCACGATCACCACGACCTCTTTGGCGATCAGCAGGCCAACACCCGCTTCTGGCAGAACGGGCCCTGGACCGCGGGCGACGGTACCACGCCGAACGAGGAGAACCGGCCATTCTTCGGGCCGCACGAGCGACTAAAACACGACTATGCGTCGTCGGAACTCTCGTTGGGCAAAGGCCCCGGGTCCTTACACTCGCTCGACATGGCCGGTTTCGGCATGGACACGACGGAGGATTTGTGTGCCGAGCTCTCCCCATAACCACCTCTTTTTATCAACGTGGCCGACGTTGATAAGTTGGCTCAGACACGCAAAACAAATGCCCAGGCTGGCTCTTGTTCTCTTGTCCATGATTGTTGTACCCGATGTACCCGTGACGTGACGACGTGCATGATTGGCGTTTTGTTTTTCGATTACCCCCCTTTTTTCCTTTTTTTTAACCTTACGATTTTCTTTACGATGGTGTCGGATCGTTGAACGGTCGACGACTGATAGACTCCTTTATTATTTTTTACAAATCATCCCATCACATCCCATCCCATCATCTCGCAATCATCCATCCCCTTGGAAGATTTTCCCTTGCTTGTCTCATGACAACGCACACACACACACCCCCTCGAAAAGAACAACAAAAAATGAGACTTCCCCCCAAAAAAATAAAAAAAAAGAAAAAGAAAGAATGAGAGAGAGGAAGATTCGGTCGGCCTACTTTCGCCGCCGTTATTATTGGGATGTTGAATCAAAGTGATCAATTGATTTTGTTGTACCATGTTGTGGATATTAGATTTAAATGGTATGTTGGTAAATATTAAAATAACTACCTTGGATTCTCGGTTGAGCTGGTCACTGCCACTGTATAAAAACAGACATGAGTCGTAAATCATACAGAACGTTTCTAATCGAATAGAGTAGACGACTCGAGCAGAACAAAACAAAACAAAACGCCATCAACCGGATCAGAAAAGAACCGCCATAAAAATTCCCAGTCAATCAAGCAAAACTCCAAACCAGACAAATCAACCGTTCACTCATGAGACATGACAAACCGCGTCACTCGCATCATATCGCTCAGAACCATACCAACACGCCCAACAATCAACTCAGAAAAAAAAAAGAAAAAAAAAAAAAGGACCAAAACAGACGATTCGATCATTCATCAGTCGTGAGTCATGAGAACCACATCACATCGTCTCGTTTCATGCAGAAAGTCGTCATAAGAAACTTGAAAGAGGTGATTCACAGAACCTCCCTGCGAAGATATTCGGCCGGGACAGGAGGCACGGGTGGGATATTTTCCTCATTCTCCCGGTTCATGCTGCGGAAATGTTTGTTTTGCTCTGCCGCGGAGTTGTTTATGTTCGCACCTTGATTGATAGCCGCATCGTGCAGGACCCGTAGGTTCGAAGATGAGCGCTTCGTCCGCAGAAGACGCTGATGGGATTTGAGCGTGAGGCTATTCTCGCGTAATTTGGGGGTTCTTCGCCTCCGGTCGGGGGCGGTTGTTGCGATTGGAGGCGGTGGTGGGCACGCGTCACTATTATCATGGACCGGAGTTTGGCGAGGACGAGTCCGAGGAAGTCGAGCGCTGGGACTGTCGTCTCTGGTCTTTTTCCGGGCTTTGGAACGGTGGAAAACTCCGCTGGAGTCTACGTCTGTGGCGCTGTTGGTCTTTGCCGACGTACGGTAATATGGATGATCGCCATGCTCGGCCGCGGCGCCGGTGCCCGTGCTGGCGCCAATCTTGCGTTTGCGTGATGCGTCATCCTTGGGGAGCTTCTTGTTGCTGCTGCCGGTTGCTCGACCCCGACCAGCGGTGTAATGCTCTTTGAGATCCTGCAGCTCCCGGCGAGCTCGCATCAGCTTCTCCTCAAGGTTGCTAACTTGCTTGAGCAGTTTAGTCTCTTGCTTGGGCGGGTTCTGGCCGGAGGACGATGGAAGATCATGGACCTCGCGTGGCCGATCCTCGCTCCGTCGCGGTCGCGACGTCGGCATCGATGGGATCGCCTTCTTGCCTAGCTCTGAAAGGGACTTGAATTTGGATAGACGAGTGGGACGCTGAGGCTTCTCCTCCGCCTTGGTCGCTTGCTCCCCCTGCATTTTCTTCTTCAGCTCCGCATATGCCTTTTCGGCGCGAATCTGGCGTTGTTTGAGTTCTTCCTTGCGTTTCTCTTCTTCTGTTTTGACCGTCGTCTTGGGCTGGAAGGCGGACGCCAGGGCTTTGCCAAAGCGGAAGATGCCGGATGAACGTTTCTCGAGCCGTTTGCCCCGGCCATCATTATCGTCATCATCAGGGCGACAACCAGGGTGATAGAGAAAAATACTGGGCGGTCGCTCACTGACCCGGTCGTGCATGCTGCCCTCGATGAACCGGGATCGCCGGTAACGTAGAGCTGGAGGTGGCTGCACCAGCATGCCATGTTCATCGTATACCGGCTTCGGCGACGGCGATCTCATCAGAGATGAGTCATCATCATTATTGTTGTTGCTCGATGAGTTGTTGGGCTTGGTCAACGATGCCTCTGCACTATCCTCTTCGGCATCGTCGAATCGGCCCGAGCTCTCCTCCCAGGAGAGGCCCTCCGCCGAAAGAGACGTTTCAGTCGACTTGTACTTTTCCATTTCCGTAGAAATGCTCGTTTCATCTGCCATGGTCATGGCGGTTGCTGTGGATGATAATGTCCCTTTGATGCAGCTACAACTGTCGATGGAGGTTGTCTCAGAATCGCTGAGGAGTAGCAGATCCCGCCGAAGAACTGGGTCCGCATGTAACGGGGCAAAGTTGAAATCGAGGTGGATTTGAGGCAAGGACGAGTTTTGGAAGTTGGAATACGGGTGTTTTCTATTTGTTTGACGGTTGATTGTTGATGTTTTGATGGTTGTCTAGAGGAGAGTTTGTTAGTTTGTTGGACGCATGTGATTGCCAAAGTTAAATTGATGGCGTGACTGATTAGGCAGGGGGTGTGCATTTAGAGTGACTTTCGCGCACACACACACAGAAGGGAGGGGGAGATACCTTGGTTAATTTCGCCATTTTGACAGCCTGTCGGTCGATTGGGGAACGAAGATTCAGGTACGGATCTGATGAATTTTCCTCTGATGAATTGTGCGGAATGAGGCAGCCATTTATACCGCCCAAAATACTTACGGCATGCCAGCTGTCAAGCCAGCAAGTCCAGTCCTGTAACTAGCGGGGAAGAGAGGCTCTGGAATGAATGAGGAATCCAAGATTCAACTGCACCGTGTGTTTACCAACATGACAAGTAAATATTTCCCATGATTCCAACTGCAGATAAAAAGCAGCAAAAATGAAATCTCACCATGGAGATTGTGAAGAAAAATCAAAGCAACCCCCTCAAACCACTTGCAGACTTCTCTCTGTTAACTATGTACCCCTTCTCTACCGCAGAAAAGAAAAAAAAAAAAAAAAAAAAAAAAAAAGAAGATCAACGATAATCCCAAAAGTACCGACCAATCCAAGCTCAGTTGCAAACATGTACAAGAAAAAGATACAACCAGGACAAGACGGTAGTTGGGAATTCCGTACATGGTCAATCCAAATCAAATCGAATCAAACCACACATAGGAAATAAAAGCCGAGGGACTGACGGGGATATTTGAATTCACACAAGACGAAGAAGAAAGAAAAACAGCACCTAGGAAAAAAGAGATGAAAAAAGAAACTCAGTTCACGGGAGAGAGAGGAACCCAGAGCTTCTTCCTTCACACAACCTGCCGCATCTTCATGGTCACGCTGCCATCGGCCCGCCGATAGGACATCGATTCCTCCGTGTCGAGCTCGGTGTTGACATCCGCATCCAACGGACCACGCATCTCGCGAGGCACCGGCTCCGCGTCCGGTCGCTGGCCGTTTTGCAGCGGGCGCTGCTCCTCGTGGCCAAACGTCTCCGCGTGCGACCGCTTGGTGAGCTTCGACGCGGTCTCGTACAGCAGCCCCTTTCTCGGGGTGGCTGGCGGCGGAGGGTTGGACAGAGACGGCGGTCCGGCGTTGAGCAGGTCCTTGAGCGACGGCAACCGACTCGGGCCAGCGGGTGGCTTGGGTGCCTCGGTCTTGTGGTGATGGCTGCTGTTCGAATCGGTCGTCCGCTGATGGTGGTCCATCGTAATCGACGGCGGATTCACCGGCTTGGCCTGCGGCATCGGGTGCATCAGCTGCGGCCGATCCTTGTCCGCGCGGTTCGTGTCCGATGGCGCCCGTGAGTGGTTCGGGGCGGGCTGCTGCTTCACCGACGGGAGCGGTGGCGCAGCGTACTGGCTCTGCGTGGATCCAAACGAGAGATGCTGAGGCTGCTGCTGGTAGTTTGGCGGTGCTGGAGCCACCGGCACTGGGTGTTGCGCGGCATGTGCGTACTGCGCAGCGACCTGCGGCGGCGGCGGCGGCGGCGGCGGCTGCTGATATCCGATCGACGGACGGCGCGAACCATCGGGGTTGTACGGGTATGTCGACCCATCGGCCACGGATGAGCAGCTCGTCGAGCGAGGCCGCTCGATCGGTGGGTTGGCGTAGGGGTCCGGCGTGGTATATCGCGACCGCGAATACATCTGCTCTTCGTCGTAGTTCTTGGATGTCTTCTCTCCCCGCCGTCTCATGCGCACGTCTCGGCGAATGCGCACACGGCATCCTTGCTCTGCCACCACCCGGCTCAGAGACGTGCTGGTCTTCAGGCCGGGGAACTTCTTCGCACTGTACACTGTAAACGGCACCGACTTGACCTCGAGTCGGAAATGAAGGAAAGTAGTCGGCGCAGACGGTTGCGACGTGGACGATGGCAGCGACACTGCTGGCATTGGCGGCGCATTCTCGTCGGCATCGCGAGGATCCTTAACCTCCTCGAACAGGTTGAAGCTCAGTCGGTAAATGCCCTCATGACGCACCGACAGATCGGGGAAGATGAAATATCCAGCCTGGGCCGGTCGATCCAGATAGGCGATGCCGGCCACGGGCACGCCGGTCAACACGGGCGTTGGAGGTGTCTGGCCATTGGCGACGCGACCCTGTGCGATGGGGCGGGCTGGTTCGAGGGTCGCATACAAAAAGAACGTGGCATTGTACGTGAAGGTGATATCGACCTTCTGCATATCATTTTTCGGGTCGGATTCGTAAATGCGCAACTCCACAACTGGCGGCGGATCAACGGGGCGACGGTCGGCCGAGGCTGTAGACACATTAGCAATGGAACTGCGATCGTAACCCGGGAAGAAAGAAGCGCATACATTTGGCACCGGCACCACAGGCACGAGCCTGCTCGGGCTGCTGAATGACCTTGAGATTGTAGGTAATCTTCTTGCCAGAGCAAGTCATGCGGCTGACCGAGTACTCGGTCTCATTGTGAGGCGTCACTGGCGGCGGCCGGGTCGCCATGATGACAAGGCGCTGAGAATCTCACGGACTATCGACCAGAAAAACAAAAACGAACAATCGAAGGATAATGGGCTGTCTTTATTCTCGTGCGGCTCGTGCTTCGATTCGAATCGACGATAGACGACGCTGACGATGGTGTTCAACCTCCAACCATCTCCTGCTCCTTCGCCTTCCTTGTCGATTCTCCGACTCCCTCACTCCGTCCAGGTCCAACGGACAGTCGACCACAAACAAAGCCTCTCTCCTCGAGCGTCCTCCCCAGCCGGTCCGTTCGACTGGCGATGTTGAACGACGGGACGTCGAGTTTTTTCTTTGGATGAGAGATCGGCTTCCAGACTTCAGAGAAATCAATTCAGGAGGTGAGAGAGATCAGGACGCAGGAGAGAGTGAGCGAGCCAGTCTAGCCAGAAAGCGCAGCGGCTAGAGCCTGGAGCAGCCCCCAGAAGCGAGCACTAAAGACGCACTAACAGCCAAGCCTAATGTTTGGCGCGATGGAACAGCACACAAAGCACCGGACGCGATTGGACGAGAGCCACACTAGCCTGAGGACTTGGCTTCTGGCCGAGCATGGATGGCTCTAAGTTCTGCAGCCAGAGCAAGAGACCGGATCATCCACTCCTGCAGCGCTGGCGCAGAAACTGGCCCATCTGCTGCATTCCTGGCCATCCCGGGGCCCTGGCTACGGACACACCTCCCAGCCCAACCCATGTCGGTGGACCTCCCATTTTCAGGCTGGTGCAGGTCCTGCAGGAGTCTAGGCCAACAAACTCTACACACAACTCTACTCGCACGCAGTTGAGCACCGAGCTGGCTGACACACCGGCTCTGAAGTCTAACTCCTCTCTGTTCGAAAGCTTCAATGCATTCATTCCGTCATTTCCAGCTCAGTGATCAACTCGAAGTCCACCGCCGGGGGACTGGAGCTGAGGGATTCAACAGGAACGGCGCCACGCACAGACACCCACCGGATGTTTACATGGTTGCACCGGTGCGTCCATGGTCATGGCGCCGCTCCTCTTGGAACCGTGATCGCTCGTCGGGGAGCCCGCTCCCGTGCGAATAGTCAGAGTTAGCGCGATCCTAATCCGGAATCGGTCGAGCCTGCGAGCAGGGGATTGGACAAGGATGTTGATTAATGGAGTTAGTTTCGCTCGGACTGAAAAATGGGGATCCGCCGTGCCCCGTCACTGGTCGCTGGCTCGCTGGAGTCTCTGGCCACCGCTCACGACCGCAGCAGTGGGCGCCTGCGGGATAGCCTGACGCCCTGACCGGAAATTTCTGAGCAAATCGCGATCGCAAGCACTGTCCAGGATTCGTTTCGAGTGGCGAGCTTGTCGATTCCTCCAACCGCTTTCTGGATCGCGCTTTGCACTGAGTCGATTTGGGGCGACACCCGCCGGCCAACTGATTCAGCTCTCACACGCTAGAACCGACAAAAAGTTTGCCCCTAACCTAACCTAGGTGTGAATTTCTCGGCGCAATGTTGACCCGGCAAATTGTCTCTCGCTAACCGCGGTCCGCAGCTCTCTTAACTTTTTCCGTGCAGCCAAGGAATCCAACGCCAATCCGGCTCGGCTTTGAGAATGAGACGAGGTTCCGATGCCTGATCAGGTTAGCAGCACGGCTGATTGTGCACAACCCTGAACGCTTCAAATGAACGACTATGTACTCCGTACATCCAAGATGACCAGCCGATTATTATGTCCCTTGCACCCACACACATATGAATCTGAATAAGCTCAACAGCTGAGGAAAGGCATAGAAGAAAGCTGCGCATTATCGCATGATGAAACACCTCGATTCACAGTGTCTTGTTACCGACGAGTGGGGGTGTGGAATTTGGATTTTGGAAATGGGGACGGGGAGGGGGGACGGATACGGCTTTACGGAACATCCGCCTTCCGAATTTAACCAAAACTTCGGAGATGTCCGGTGTTAAAAGAGCGAGTTTCGCCTCCGCGGATATTACGAAGAACAACTGCCCGTTTGGTACAAGTCCACGTCTCTTACCCTGCTTGTTCCCTATCAGGAAATTAGGGTTGTGCCCATCTGCTCCGATCAGGCACTCAGGCCACAGGGTGTCCATGCCAGGGCGATCTGACAGTGGCCACTCCTGGCGACGGGAGTTGACACATTCCAAACTTTCGGCTGATGATCTTTACTGAACATCTCCAGTTCCTACGCGAGATACGGAATTCAAATGATGAAGCATCGAGCCAGAGCAATTCTGGACTTCTTCACTTTTCGAATCCCAAACTCATGGCCTGCATATGCCGTCCAACCGGGGGATGCATCGCCCAGTTTCCTGCATAAATGCACAACTTGTCAAGCCAGTAGCTTTAGTTAGCTTCTCGTGACTCATGTCCGAAGAACCATACACGGCAACAATGTTCGATTTGCGGAAGGCTTGGATAATCAGGACATCTGTACGGAGTACTCGAATTTTTCAGGAACGTAAATAGTCTAAGGAGATGCGCAATATTTGCAACTCCCGAAACTGCTTCGTTGATTCTGCAAGGCACACTTCCTGGAAGCTGTCACCGCAACCTATCATTTAGACGCATGCTCCTAGCAGTTGACGGGAATGACGGCAAGCTCCAGGGGTCAGGCCGTTGGACGGTTGAAAGGGGTTCGGAACATCGGCAGCTCGACGTGTTGGTTGAATAATTCGATGGAAAATTTCAAATAATTTTCTTGGCAACTATCATTTATGGACTAGTACCCTAATCTACCGGCTCTGTGCTTTTCTTTTATTGGTATTTACTCGCCATGCTGCTTTGCAAATGTAAGGGTTTATGCAGAATCCTGAAATATACAATACCAGCCATCGACTTCCTGGCCAATAAATTCATGCAAATACCCCATAGATACCACCCAGAAACAACGGTAACAATCAGCTTCGCCGGCGGAGCTCTTGACGAGGTGACATGTTCAAAAACAGACTCTGGCTCTCTTTTGCCGCAGATAAGATGACAGATCTAATGGCAGCCGCATAAATGTGCTCTTATGAGCTAGTTAACTCGTAAGGACATAACCTATATGATAATGACAGAGCTTTCTACTCGCCCCGAGGCTGAGATGGTTTGCCTTTACGAGTATATACTTCATCAGGAATCTGCTCTCCAGGACCATTTCTGATCCGGAAAGTCTAGGCTCGCATTTTGGCGTCCTTTCTTTATTCTCGATCAGAAGCTTGCCATTCAGCTTCAAGAGATAATGCAGAGTTCTGACTTTGGCGACTGGCTTTGAACGTGCTGAGAACCTTTGGCGCAGATCTCTGCCTTGTTCCATTCAAAGCTTGAGACCAAATCACTCCGTACTCCCATGCTGCAACGGCCAGACAGCAATGATTCCGAGAAATGCGAGCTGATTATTGCATATGCGACATACAATGACGAACTGCTACCTTTTCCAGCTTGACTATCGGTAACACTCCTTGCTTTGTACGCTCGCTAGTTCGATATGTACTCATAGAGCCCCTTGGTCCAGGCTATACCAGCATTAGTTTCAACACTAACGATCAAAGTACATCAGCCAAGATCGTGCATGGACTACGGAGGAAGCCTCCGCATTTCAACGGTCGGAACTCGGTAATTCGGACCACGACCAGGCCCAGAATTGCCAGTCAACTCGTGCAAAGTTCTTGACTTTGGGCCACATTCGAGAAGTTGACCCGTCACATCTTGGCCGCCGAAGCAAAAGTCCAGAACCAGGAGCAAGCGACAAGGATACGCTTCTGAACGCACCACGTGGGCTGGTGGAATGCTGCATCGCGCATGCTGGAACCTGCAACTGCGACAGCATGCGCTAGCTCGTCAGTCCATGCCATTGGCGAGCTGCCAATGGGCCTTGTCTCAGTAAAATGAAACCGAAGGTTTCCAATAACTATGCCTTTTGTTTTTTTTTTTTTTTGGCCGGAGTCTGGTCCGAATCATCGCGGACGATATCTAATCCAGCAAATTACTCGATATACACTCCGTACGGAGTACTAAGATCAAGAATTGAGTCATAGTGAATGTAGATTATGGGTTTGGAGAACAGTAACGTTGCATATGAGAAGCGATAGCAGCTGGAATACATCTGATTCAGTGGCATAGGCGGTGTTTCTTGAGGTTTGTGTAGGAAAACCAGCTGGAGATATCCAATGGTTATACGCACCGTAGCCATGAAAATAACTGGTTATCAAAACTTCTGGTTATCTTCGATAACCCAATATCAAACAACCATCAATTCCATGAGATGAGCACGATCACGATCGGAAGCTCATGTCTATGGTCGTTTAGGACATCTCAGCGCGGCATAGATGTACGGCTCACGTCTAATACCATGTACGAATAGATCACGTCGTCAGACGAACACCTTCAACGCCGGCATGGCTCGCGACAGAACCTCCCGCCTTCCATCCAAACCTCCTCATCTCGCCGCATGGATCTTCAATCAGTCCTCCCCGATTTCTCCGTTAGACCATTTACGCATATTATACCCTCCTTGGAACGGAATCATATCACCACCGTTGACCTGGTCACTCTTGACCCTTTGGAGATTGCCAAACGCGCCCACATCCCACCCGCCGATGTCCGCCGACTGTGCGCAGATCTTATCGCCGCCTTACACCGAGACCTGGGCTTCACGCCGGAAGGGGACGAGCAGCGTCTCGTTCCCGGTCCGACGAATCGGCTCGACTTGACCAGATGGAGGACAATTAGCACGCTTGACCCTGTCATTGATGAGCTTCTGGGTGGCGGGATACCCACGGGCTATGTGACGGAGGTGACTGGCGAGAGGTTTGCGCACGATACCATCTGTTGAGATACCTGACTGACATACGATGGGCGCAGTGCCAGCGGCAAGACGCAATTGCTCCTCACGCTCCTCCTGGCCGCGCAGCTCCCACCTCCGACTGGCCTGGGCCAGAAAACTATCTACATCTCAACGGAGGCGCCGCTCGCCACGACACGTCTCACCCAATTGCTGCACTCGCACCCTTCTCTCTCGACGCTTACCCCCGACACGGCGCCATCCCTCGAGAATGTCCTCTCCATCACCGCCGTCGACCTGGAGACCCAGGATCACATCCTGAACTATCAACTACCTGTCGCCGTCTCTCGGTACAACGTTGGTCTGCTGGTGATCGATTCGATCACTGCCAATTACCGCGCCGAACACTCGTCCAACACGATGATGGGAATTTCGGCGCGCTCGAGGGAATTGGCGCGTTTGGGCCAGATGCTACGCAATCTGGCGGTAAAGCACGACCTCGCCGTTGTTGTTGCCAATCAGGTTTCTGATCGCATTGACCCGTTGGAGAACTCGGGACCTACGTCACGGCTGCCGCCAAGTACGCAAGAAGGAGTGCCCTCGCCCTCACCGAGGGATCCTCCTGCCAGTCGGGTGGATGGGAAACTCTTGGAAAGCAGCCAGGTTCTCTCGTCTTCTCCCTCACCTGCACCCTCTTCATCCTTTGTCGAAGATGACATATCGTTCGATGGATCGTATATCATTGGCCAACCCGTGCGCAACGAAACACTGAGCCTAGCGCACCAGGAGCGTTTCTTTACCGGATGGGGCGATTCACCACCCGAGGCGCCCATTTCACAGCAACAATCTGCGAAAACGCCGGCGCTCGGCTTTGTGTGGTCAACGCAGATCGCTTGTCGCATTGCGCTGAAGACGGCGAACGACAGCCCTGCCTTGGACGAGGCCGGGACCGTAACGAGGAGGCGGAAAATGAAACTGGTGTTTGCTCCGTGGACGGAGGGTATCTCGCGAACTTCTGATCAAGGCTCGCGAGAGGAGAGTATCCATTCGGAGGGAGCTGCAACTGAACAGCGGGACGCTCAGTCAGAGCGGCCGTCGGAGCCGCCGAAGCACAGACCCCGACCGACCGACGAGATCGAGTTCGAGATCTGGAAGGGCGGCATACGGAGTGTCCCAGTGTCCCGAGAATCTTGAGATAGAAACTTTCTGTACAAATGTACATAGCCAAATAAACCCTTGTGCAAGCTATCTAGTGCCAAGACATACGCCTGCATCATCGATGGAGCACCTTTGCTTGTGTATAACAATCGACGTAGTGCAACTTGTCAGAGGATCGATTTTTATGCCAATTACATCCACCACAGGGATGCTCGCCTGCGCCGGATTGTAAAGTTTACAGCGCTACCAGAAATGGACCCGTCCACGGAGTCCGGGTCGAGCAAGGTCAAGGGTAACGTCTTGTCGGATTGTTCACCGTTTCTTCCGCTCACGGAGCTCTTTGTACGCAGTCGAGTGCACCGATCCTTCCGGACTCTTTGAATCCGTCCAGGCCGTTCTCGCGTCCAGACTGCCCCTGAAAAATCTACACTGGAAGTCCCCGACACGCCCCGCGCGATCGATCGAGTCGCTCAACATCGAGCTCTTCCCCGCGCAGACCGCCGGCGACGACAAGCGACCCGCCTCCAAGGATGGCACAACGTCTGAAGCTGCGGTGCCGCAGCGTCGGCACCAGATCCCGGGCTTGCGCCAGACGCCGTACTTGAAGATCTACCTCCTCCGCTGCGACGACAATGATACCTACAAGTCTGTGTCTCGCCGCGCCCTGCGTGAATGGATCAAGTCGCATTCGTCCTCCTCCGCTTCGCAGTCCGGTGGAGGCGGCGGCCACGATAACCATGATGCGTTTGACTGGTTGATTCTGCATGTTCTTCAGGACGGAGATCCCGAGGATAAAGCCGCTGCGTCCAAATGGCCCGGCCGAGGCACGACTTCGATCCTGGAGAAGATCAAGGCCGACTTCAATGGCTCGTCCAAGAATGCTGTCGACCGTGTCGCTCAGCTCCGGCTGCCCAATGCGGAGGGGAAGCCGCAGGATCCGGCTGTGTTCAACGACCAGCTCAACGATCTTGTGGAGAAGATGAAGAATGGGATTCTGACGTCGTTTGATCTCCGTGTGAGCCAGTATGAGGACGATATCCGCGAAAAGGACTCCCAGCGCAACCTGCCCGGATGGAACTTTTGCACGTTCTTCATCCTCAAGGAGGGTCTTGCCCGGGGCTTCGAAAATATGGGCTTGCTGGAGGATGCATTGGTAGGCTACGATGAATTGATGGCTGGCCTGGAGGCTGCTGTAGCTGGGTTCCTGGCTGGCACAAGTGACCAGCATGGAGGCGGCTTCTTGACCTACGGCAAGGATAGATTGAAGCAGGTCGAATCTGCCCTGGAAGCTCTCAAGAGCGGCGAGAAGGGCAGCGAAAGTCAGGATCTCCCTGAGGATATCATGGGCCCGTTGGACGAAAAGTATTTCCCGCTCGATACGAGTGCCAAACCGTATAGAGATATGATTTTGGCTAGCAACATATCCGTGTTTGACTTTCGCGTTTACGTCTTCTCTCGACAGCTACAGCTGCTCCTGCGAGCGGCAAGAGCTCCGTGGCTGCAACAAAAGGAAAAGATTCATCATGACAAGGCGGACGATTTGACTCGCCTCGCCGAGATCTGCAATCGGGCCATTGAGTTCATCAGCATGGCTGCACGGACGCTGCGCTATGACCTCGAGTCTGGTCTGTCCACGTCGTCGGTTGAGGCCGACGACGCTAGCAAGAAGGCGGTGATTGACAACTTTGTTTCATCATGGATCTATGCAGCGGCAAGTCAGATTCTGACTCAGACGGCGACTTCGTCTTTGACGATACCCGACTCGTCAGCTCACCGATCGCGGCGGGCCACGGTTGGGGCAGCTGCCGAGTCGAAGAAGTTTATTGCCCCCAAGCGGTCGAGCTCGCTGTTGGGGTCCGGCCGCCCGGATGTGCGTGGCAGTGGCACGCCTACGGTAACGAATCCGCCTCCTAAGGCTGGAACTGAGGATCTGGCTTCAGGACGCGGCGAGCTCTTTCAGCTGGCCAAGGGAGTACTCGAGGAAATGGGCCGATATCGCAGCTGGGTACCACAATGGAATGACTTGATGGTTCTCTTTGACGAGACGGAAGAAACAGGAGATGCGCTGGAAGAAGTGTCTCTTGACGACGAGGACTCGTCAAAGACTACCGCGACTCAGCGAAGCCTACCTTCGATCGCGACCCTTGCGGGCATTGACCTGCCCGTTTTGCAAAAGACGCTGGCGTCGCAATCGCACTTTGATACGCTGCGGGAGCAATTGACGGACCAAATCTTCCGACACTACCTTGCCGCAGGTCGGACGCGGTCGGCAGAGGCGGCAATGACGGAGATGGCGGTGCTCAAGTACCGGCAAGGCGACTACAAGACGGCAGCGTCGCACCTCCAGCATCTCGCGTCATTCTATGGCAACAGTAATTGGACCGTCCTTGAAGGAGTGGTCCTGGAACTGCAGGCGCGGTGTGTGAAAGAGCTGGGGAGGAACGAAGAATACGTCCGGACCGTTGTGCGTCTGCTTTCGCAGTATGCGTTGCATATCCAGTCGAAGCTCTCCGAGAGGCAAAAGTCCCTGCTTGGATCGTCGGCCTTCCGTGCCGGGTCGAGCAAGGTACATCCGTACCTGGAAGATCTGCTCCGAGCATCGTCCAGCTTGCAGAGGGAGTTCACCGTGCCGATTTCTAGCTTCTTCGGCGATGTTCAGGTTGATCCGGACATTGTTCACTTTGAGGATCGCGATGGATTCCAACTTCGGCTGAGTCTACGGTTCTTGCTGGAGTCGGAGATTGTGGTGGACTCGGTCAAGGTGCGGCTTGTCAGTGCGGGTGGTCTTGTCTCGAATGAAGTGTGGCTAGAGCGGACAGAAAGCGTGACTGTCAAGTCGTCGACTACAAGATTGACGATTGGGTCATCGGTAGGTTTGCTACTTTCTGTTGTGGGAAATAGGAGGTTAACAGTGAGAAAAGATCTCTTTGCAGGGCAAGTATCTCGTCGACCGGATTGAGCTGCGCGCTGGCAATCTTGCGTTTACACATGGTGGGACGAGTACCTCGTCTGCCTTTCCGCCTGGGTTCCGGGATACAGAGGATGGCGATACCGAGACGAGGCCATTCATATACTGCTATCCCGCGCCGGATGGACTGGAGGCACGATTGTCGTCACCTCGCTACATCAACCTGGAAGAGTCGCGGGCTCTGGAAGTCATCATCGATACGGGCCGGAACGACATCTCCAAGGGTATCCTCCGCGTGCGTCCAGCAACAGCGGGTCTCCGATTACGGACTGCTGATACGACGCTGATCGAGGGGGATATTTCGATAACGGTGCAGCCGGAGTCTGGCAGCATCGAGTTTGCGGAGCTGGGACCGCAAAAGTCGGTTCGATTCCGTGTTCCGTACACAGTAGAAGAGAACCATGCTTCGTTGTCCGCGCGGTTGGAGGTGGTCTACACGACGGACAAGGGCAAATTCAGCTACTCGGCGACCAACACGATCGACGCAACGCTGCCAGTCAGCGTCAACGTGCAGGACGTATTCAAGAAGCAGGCGTTGTTCTCGCGCTTCACTGTAGGCCCGGCGATGTCAGTGCCTCTGACAGTGCTTGGGTGCGAGATGTTCAACTCGGACGCCTACGAGGCTGAAACCAACCTCCGGGGGCCAGTCGAGTTTGTGGTCTTCCCGAAGCAACCGGCGTCGATCCTGTACAAGATCCGGCGCAAAACTCCTCCACCGTCTTCGGACGGGGCGCGGCCTGCGCCTCTGAGACTGGCGGTGAAATACGCCTGTTTGGATGAGGAGTGTCTGGAGGAGGTGTCGCGAGCGTTCCGAGAAGCCATAGGGCAGAGTCCGTTCCGGGATCTGACGCGGCTACTTACGCCGCACATTGTCGAGATCTTCCGCGGGAAGCTGTCCACGTCGGACATGGAGGCTATCGGACTGGTTAGGGAAATCAAGATGGTCCCGTACTCGGCGGCGAAATGGGATGAGGTACTCCAGGGTGTTGGACGGCGAGCACCAGAGGTCGCGGCCTGGCTAGAAAAGTGGCATGTACGTCTTACTTCTCTTTTTTTTTCTCTCTTTTCTCTCTCTGCTCACGACTGACATGATAACAGTCCAACCCAATGCTCCACCTCCCATCACCCAGCCCCAGCAAACTCACCCGAGAAATCGTCCTGCCAGTGGACATCCCCGAAGTTGAATTCGTCCTCACGGCCGAACTCCATCTACAGCTCGACCGGAAACAGCACGACCACCACGTCGCCGCCGTCGGACAGACCATCCCGGCAACGCTCACCCTGCAACACACACGACGCTGGGGCCGCCTCGACACTTCCTCCTCCTCCTCCTCCTCCTCTTCCGAATCTACCATCCGTGAAGTCTCCTACGAACTCCACGCCCACGCCGATCAATGGCTCATCGGCGGCCGCCGTCGTGGTACCTACACCATCCAACCCCAGGATGAGGAAGACAAAGCCCAATCATTCCCAATCATCCTCCTCCCGCAGAAACCAGGCTACTTGCTTCTTCCCTCGCTGGAGGTTAAAGTTTTCGAGTCAACAACCACCACCACCTCCTCCTCCTTCTCCGCATCGGCCACGGCGGCGGCTGCTGCTGGTGCTGCCGCGCAGAGGAAGGTTGTCACTTCGGAGGTGGATTATCGGAGTCGTGCGGAGACGGTCCTGGTCATGCCAGATCTACGCATGGTTACCTTGACGGTTCCGGCAGAAGGAACAACCCACCACCATCCGACGACGATGACAACCACGTCAGCGGGGACGGCAACGAGTAGACCGACTAGTCGGCCTGGTACTGGTGGTGGTGGTGGTGGACATGGTGGTGGTAATGCTCCTGCGGCAGTTGCACAGGTTGTTGCTAGTGAAAGATGGATATATATACCTTATAAACCGTAGCTTGTTGATAATAGAAACGTTTTCTCTCAGTATTTACTTTACTATTTTTGTACATCATCTATATCCATCGCGATTGAGCGAGTTCTAATCTCGTCTATCTATGCTGACGAATATGGTACACCACACGTATACACCACGATTACAAAGACGCAATACTGTCTATGAAAACAACAGCCCCGGAATAACGAAGAAAATTTCACCAAAATAAAAAAAAAAAATGACACACGGAACCAAGACATATATCCCACCCTGGAAAATATTATTTATGACGATTTAGCCGGGGGATCTAACTTGGCGGGAGCCAGGCCCAGCCCGTTCGTGTTGCGGTAGAAAAGCACGCCCTTGGCCTCACCTTCGGCACCCTCGACGGGCTCAACCCATTGGCAGATACGCTGCGAGGTCCAGAGGGCCTTGATGAATCCCCACGGGCCGGTGTGGGCGGCGGACTTGTAGTGCTTGCCCATGACCTTCTTGATGGCCTCGGTGGCCTCGTCGGCGTGGTAGAAGGGGATGGTGCTGACGTAGTGGTGCAGGACGTGTGTCTCGATGATGCCGTGCAGGAGGTTGCGGCCGACGAAGCCGAATTCACGGTCAATGGTGGCGGCGGCGCCGCGGGTGAAGGTCCAAGCTTCATTGGTGTAGTGGGGGAGGCTGGGGTCGGTATGCTGGAGGTATGTAATGGCCACTGTGTGTATGAGGTCAGTTTTTCCGTTCGCGGAGGTGGGAGATGATGAAGTTTTCGACTTACCCAGCCAATGGTTCACCCACAGGTACGGAACTCCGTACCAGACCAGCAGATTGAGCCAGCCAAATCGCTGACCGATAAAGTACAGCAGGGTCAGGGCACCAATCAAGCCCAGGTCGCTGAGGACAATGAGCTTGGCGTCCTTGCTCTCAAACAGTGGGCTCGACGGGTTGAAGTGGTTGACACCACCAAACCAGCCGTTGCGCTTGCCCTTGCCGCGGCCCTCGGGGTGGCGCTCGTGGTTGTCATGGCCCGTGACGTTGGTGAAGAGGTACATGGGCCAGCCGAAAAGCTGCTGCAGGATGAGGTTCAGCGCCGACTGCAGCGGAGTTTCCTCCATGAGCTCTCCAATCTCGTGCACGGCCTTGCCCAGGCGGCTGGCATACTGCTCACGGGTCTTGGGCACCCAGACCATGTCACGGCTGAGGTTACCAGTGGCCTTGTGGTGCTTGCCATGGGTGATCTTCCACGAGAAGTACGGCACCAGCAGCAAGGAATGGCAGATGAAACCGACGGTATCGTTGAGCGTCTTGGATGTCGAGAACGCCTGGTGCCCGCACTCATGCGCCAGCACCCACAGACCCGTCCCAAACAGGCCCTGCAGCACCGTGTACACCGTCCAGAGCAGCGTCCGCAGCGCCAGGCTCGGCACCGTCTCCGGGGTCACATAGTTGTAGAACAGATAGAACGTGCTGCCCAGCAGTGTCACGTCCCGTGCAACGTAGTACAGCCCCTTGGCTGCGGACCGCTCGTAGCAATGGGGCGGAATGGCATCCCGAATCTCCTTGATCGTGAAATTGGGGATCTCAAACTCGTTGCCAAATGTATCCACTAGCTTCGGGGGGGTTTTCTTTTGCTGCTGCTCCGCCTCCGACGCAAGAGACGACAAGGACGTGCTCGACGGTGATTGCCGTGGGCTATCCCTGGGAGACACCGACACTGAACTGGGGGCGGACGAATCGGCAGTGGCATTGCGCTGCAGCGCAACGCGCCTTGGGACGGCAGTCGACGACATTAGACGAAGATTAGACCACGACACAGCTTCTCCTGAAAAAACAACAAAAAGAATCCAGCACAAAAGAGGGACTCCTATCTCAAATATAAAAACGAAAGAAAAAAAAAAAAATTCCCCTTGAATAAGACGAGTACTGGATAACGTTACTCAATTGGTCTGATTAGATGTATCGTAATTTTCAATCCAACTTTGATTTTTTCTAGCCACACGAACCAATGGAGCCGTCTTGTTGGAGGCGACTCGCTGCAGGAAAATTCCAAGGCAGTCAAACGCTCTGGTCCTGTATCCACAAGGCGATCCATTGCTTCACCTCTTTCACGCTCGTCGGCTGGAGAAACCCCTCCTGACGGCGGCGCATACCACATGCAAGCTGGAGCCAAGCTCTGATTTTGCCAGAGCAAAGCCGGGGAATTATCGCAATCATCCGCAACTCTACCCATGGTGCATGCCGTCAGCCTCACTGACATGTGACAACGGGTCCGTCCGTCGGCATGGCTGCATGTGAATATCTGTTTCCTGATTCCTCTCCCGTAGGGCTGCAGAGAGCCGGCATTACTCGACCAACATGTCTGCAAAGATTCAGGCCGCCCGTCCAAAGACGAACAGACAAGTGGCAATGCCGGTGATGGTGAACAATCCATATTGTTCAAATACAGCATCAATACACGCAATCTTACCAGGAACCATATAGCGGGCCAAGGGGCGCTGTGAGGATCCAATCAAATCACGTCATTGTGCATGGACCATCAGAGCTTAACCTATCACATACAGTAAGGATACGAAGAACGTACGGCGGAACTCCTCGACATGTAGGTTTCTGTGCTCACGGTCGTGCGCAGTTCTCTCAATCATGGCAGCTGATCGAGTGGATGCTCACAAATCAATGCACAAGAAGCAGAATTTAGAGCAATTGACCAAGGATCTGACTAGAGAAAAACCGAATTGGATCGTCAAATCCTTCGAAATTAACAGGAATAACAACATACCTAAAATTACCAACAGCAAACCAACCCTCTCCTCCTACCATGACTGCGCCCTTCAACCGAGGCTCAGGCGTCAAGAATCATATGATTCCGGAACAGAATCAAAAATTCAGAAACCGGTCAGGGACGCCAAACGTGATTTGCTTGGATTTTCATACGCGAAAAATTTAAAAAACTGGCTCCTGCAATCATACAGTAGAACCTGCGGTGGCTGTCCCGTCGCCACGATAAAACTGTTGGGGAAGATGAACTCAATCTGTTGAGGCGCCACTTACTCAAAGCAGTAGTGCCAAGCCTCCACTAAGCCCCCCCGCGCCCCCGCCATACGGAGACCTTCCCGAAGCCCCAGTTCTTGGCGGGGAACTCCGTTGTCGGAGCCCTCAAATCGAAGGTTAGGGCTGTGTGTTCACGTGAGCAATTCTTGGCGTCGCGGATGGTTTTATCTGGCTCTCCCAGCATCA
>NW_027192336.1:192121-197664 GCF_041956635.1 Thermomyces lanuginosus | reverse complement strand
AGTACTAGCTTGGCACGCCGCCCATACCCCTCGGGAGGTCACGGGTCCGCCCACGGGAGATCCCGGAGCGACCCGTCGCGGCGTTAATTAGTAATAATAATAATAATTATCTGGCTCTCCCGTCCTTGACTTGTCGTGTGTATATACCCGCACATTCCATTCCTTGCTCCATGCAGAGATTGTATCCTCCTTGCCTTCTAGAACGGCCATTGGCTGAACTACAGGTAGGTAACATAATTCCGTACTAAGCAGCGCGTTATCTCGATGATTGTTCAAATGAATATGCATTTTAGCCCCCATTCAATCTATCTGTCGTACGTATTCCACGGTGGTTAGGTTTTCCGGTATGGACGCGACATGCCATCTTTGTCTTTGCCACGCAGTTGGTTATCGTAGCATATGCCCTTGGATGGAGTAAAAGAAAGAATTCCGCATATAGACGTTAATTCTCGGAGAGTTATTCCAGACTGAGTTGGCTCATGGACGGTGGCAAGATACCTAGGTAGTTACGTATTCAGCCCTATGATTTGGTCTGATAAATATTTATTCCCACATCGGGTGGTTAATAATGGCACTCTTCTGGTATGCAATGCATTGAAAAGATTATAACGCCAGCAAACACGAATACTACCATGCAATTATCAACCGCGTCATTAACATGCGCAAATATATGACGAGTATGTACAGCCTCAACACAAGAAAAACCAATCTCATCCGATCCATCCAACCCTGCAAACTCTAGATGATGACACAGAACAAAACAGAACAGAACAAACGACAAGAACATCATCACATGGCAACGCCCTGGACTTCCGGCCGCTCCGGTCGGCTCCTGATGACCTCGTAGCTGCGGACCATGCCGTGCCAAACGTTCGGCACCAGGTTGCGAAGCCATAGACCGAGGAATAAAAGAAGCATGGGAATCTATCACACAAGTTAGCAAGTGAAACTCGCAACAGTCGTAGGTTGGGATAGAACATACCCAAAAGAAGAAGAGGTTCTTGTCCTTGCGAAGGCCCTTCATCTTCCGTGCTTGCTGCTGCCGCAGCTCTTCTTGCTGGGCCCGCGAAATCGTCTTGCCTCCAATACGAATGCCCGTAATCTCCTTGGAGGAAGATGACAAGGACGAGGAGGAGGACGATGCCCTCTCCTTCTCTTCGAAATGCTTGTCGAGCGCCGCCTCCGCGGCTGCCGTGACGATCGATCTCTTCTTGACTTCTCGGTCGCGGTCGTGCTCGCGATCTTCGGTTTCCTCTGAACGAGGATAGAGCTCGTCGTATGAGGGTGGTTGACTGTTCGTCGGTGATGAGTTGCCGGTGACAAAGTTCCACCACCCATCCTTGCCCGACCACGACGACACAGGCCGATGCGGCACCAAATTGCTGATCCGCCGCATCATCGGGTACGCCTGATAATCCGGTAGCGCTGGCATGGGTGGCAGCGCCGGCAGCGCCGGGAGATTCGGGAATGCCCGGCCGACACTCTGCTGGAACTGATGGATCTGCGCGGCCAGCTGATTGCGCCAGGCAACCAATGCCGCCGGCGGTGATGATGCAGAAGCATCAGGAGCCTGGTCATGGGCGTCCACCTGAACACCGCTATTCTCTTCGCGAGTATAGAACGTCGGCCGTGCTGAATCGTGGAGACTCGACCGGCGAGACGAAAAGTACACGTTCTCGTCTTCCTCGCCAGAGTCAGACGGCTCATCATCCGAGTCCACTCCACCATAGTGGAATGAATCAGACACAGACGACGCTTCCCAGAATGAGCTGAGCGAGGCAGTGCTGCCTGGGGCGCGACGGAGAGACGGTGATGAACCGACGCTCTCGGACCGGTAGTGCCGCGCGGGGATCAATGCAGCCTGGTGAGCAGCCAACGTCGTCGCCAGATCCGCTGGCGTAAAGCCGCGGACGCTTCGCGCCATTGCATCTCCTCCGGCTATCCGGAGACGGTGCACAATGTGCGCATGCCCGCTCAAGGCCGCCAGATGCATGGGGGTGTGCCCGTTCCGATCCTGGACGTCCGGACTGGCGCCCCGTGCGAGCAAACCGGCAACAAACCTCGTCAGGCCAAGGGATGCTGCGTAGTGCAGCAACGTCTGCCCGGTAGCAGACCGAGAGTTGTACCGTGGGGCCCGAGGGCTATCATCCAGATCAAGGAATTCCAGATACGTGAGCATCTTCGAGTCCAGGTCGCTCGTCTGTGCTTGATTCGGCAGATTGGGGGCTTGCCTCTGTCCGCTGGTCCCGCCTTGCAGGTCGTTTTGGAGGTTCCAAAGCGAGCTGTCGCCCATGATCCGTTGCGCCGTCTGGAAGGCGTCCGAAGGATTCCGTAGCTTCTGCCCGAGAATACTCAAAGCCATTCGGTACATTTGTAGCTCTCGATCATCAACATAGCGGAAGTAGTGTTGCTGTCTGGGCATGAAGGTCCGGGGCTGTTGTACCGGTCCGAACGATGGGTGTTCATGCTTGAATACAACTGGCACCACGCCAGGTTGGAGAGCCGGTGGCGTTAGACAATTCAAGCATTTATCTCCCCAGTAGGTGGTTGTTGTGGCCAAAGTGTCGCCGAACACAATCTCCATTCCCGGATGGAACCCGCTGCCGAGAATGGTTACCTCCGTCCCGCCAGTGATGGATCCTTCACTCGGAACGAGTTTATGGATTATTGTCGGCAGACGGTTGCCGGCGTTCGTCATCGGCCACGCTTGAGTCGTCTGACTTGGCGCAGGCGGGATGCTAGGAGTCGAATCACCGAACGGGTTATTCTGGCCCGCGTTGTTGGGCGAACCCGGGCGGCTAGGATGCGCGGAACTTGGGGCGGACATGAGTTGCGGGTTGCTCAAGTTGTTATTGCTGTTGAAGAATGGGTGATTGTTGTCATTATTCGGCGTTGGCGGACCATTGCTGAACGTTCCTGGCATGCTGAACGGCGTTGCAAAGGGTCGCTCGATAGGAGATCTACTGGGAACTTCGAGCTGGGTCATCATTAGGCTGGGTGGCAATTTGCCCGAATTGCTGTGCTTTCGTCGTTTGACAGACGGGCCCTGTTGATCGGAGGATGACGAGCGTGAGACACGCGACGCCCCTATTGACTGAGGAATGGAGCCGGAGCCGGGAGTTGAGGGCGATTGATGAAGGTCCGTGGTCGATTGCGAGGACCGTGCAGAGCCTGGCTGACCAGCAGCACCTGGAGACGACCCATCGGACTTTGACTTGGCCTCGAACACGCCAGCACCGGGAAGTTGCGTGCCATCTGGCAGAGTAGACGTCCGTGCCGTAGGGGTTGCGCTGGCCGAAGCTGCGTGTGCCTTGTGATCATCGGTGATCATGATGGAATTGGTGATGGCTTGGGCGACAACATTATCCTTGTAATCCTTGACGGTGAAGATTACCCTGTGCCCGTTAGCTCGGATGGTCAACCTGTGTTGATCAGTTGCGACTTACTGGAAGCCAATCTTCTCATTCTGATGCCTGCAATAACATGCAATTCGCATCGGCAGTTCTACCTGCATCGCTCCTGTGGGATTGAACGGTGTTGTCTCTGGCGCTCCCCCTGGCGGTTCCACCCAATCTTGGATCTCGTACGTATTGAAGACGATGACGCGCTTGTCTTCATCCTTTTGAAATAGTTCGTCCTCTTCCGGCTTTCTCTGCTTTTTGCGCGAGGCACGCTTTCGTTCGCGTCGAATACAGCCAGGACAGATCTTGACTTCGCCTCCCTCCAACGGCTTCTCATCCAGGTCGGCAGACCCTTCCGTGCCGGAAGCGTTCGAAGAGGAACGAGCTACATTTTCGCCACGCGCTCTGGCAAAGGCCCTCTTCAGCTTTGCCTCGTCTTGCATGGCACTGGTGCAAACCAAGCTCGTGTGCAGCTCCAAGATCTCCGGCGACCGAGTCACGTCGGAACTGGCGAGAAATTTCGGTTTCGAGATGGTATAACTTGGAAGACGCAGCTTCTTGACACCCGGAGGAAGCGGAGTTAATGTCAACCGTATTGGGATCTGAGTCTCCACGCGAGACTTGAGAGACGTGGGATGCACTGTCAAAAGGGGCCGAATGCGGTTTTCAGGATTTGCTGTGTTGAACGACGAAGTTCCAAAGTCAGGAAAGGAGGCTGTCTGATTCGTCGACCAGCCCGAAGGGGAGGGACTCGGACGCGGCGAGGCGGTCTGACCGAAAGGAGATGGGCCATTCATTGAAATAGCCCCAAAATCACCTAGAACCGATGACGGTGACCGCGCATCCCATTGTCCACCAGCAAATGCCTGCGGAGACAATGTCGCCATCGGGGAGGCTTCTCGTGAACTATTGTTATAGAAAGGCGAGCCGGAAGATGCCTTCAGAAGGCAGTCGAGGTTAGCGGCTCTGCCTTGTTTAAACAGGGCACTCGCTGAACTTACCGGACGCTTCAATTTGGACCTGGACGCGCTGGCAGTGCTGGACGGACTCAGCTTACATGGTTGCTCCGAGCTTGGAGGCGACAGTGCCTCGTTCGTCGGCGGATTAGGACTCCTCAGAGCCACTTCGAACTCTGAGTTCAAAACTGAGTTTTTGAAGTCATGATCCATATCCAAATCCGTAAAGCTATTCGGCCCCAAGCCAAATAGAGCGTCTCCACCCGGGGATGCGCCGGGGTTCACGCTCTGCTCCCTTTGGAAACGTGTTGCGTCATCTCCATACGGACCTGATGCGACAGACGACTTGCGCGTATGTTCGGTTGTCGAGTCTGCTGATGACGCGGGACTGAGATTGCTCTCAGTAGAGTCCGACGGAGTATACACGGAAAACTGGTGGGGTCGCTTGAGCGGTTCCGCCCGAGACAACTGGTGATCGAGTAAAGGTTCTGACGGCTCTCCAAGCGTTTCGTTTTGGTGGGTTGCTCGTTTTTGCAGCGTCGAATGGTCGGGGAAAAGCTCATCGAAGTCGATGCTGTCGCCAAGCTTCGGCGACTGGAAATCCTCGTTCAGAAATTCCATATTGTTGTTGGTAAAAATGCCGTTCACATCGTCCGCGAGAATCGGATCAGACGGAGGAAACACAGGAGACGGCGGATCCGGCGATCGCATCTCCAGGCGCAGCAGACCTTGACGGCTGAGAGACCGTCTGCCGAAATAGTGGCAGAACTTTCACAAATAGGGAAGAGGTCGAGTGCGCGCAGCGCATTCAACGAGACACAACGAATGGTAATTCCAGAATCCCGATGGCAGCCTTCTAGAACATTATTACCGCAACCGTCCGCCCTGCTGCGAATGCGATCTCGACCGCGGATATCTGACGGAGGAAATGTCGGTGGACAGTGCAAACAAAGCCGGCGCCAGCGAAGGCGCGCGAAGGGGCTCAAGAACAGTTCAGCGGACCAATGGATACGTCACCCACGCGTCCCCGACCGTCAGATCATCAACTTGCTTGGAGAATTGACGACAAACGGGCAAAAAGGGTCGAAGATGGTGCCTGTTGTCCTCCCTTTGGATGGCAGGGCTGGTTGCGTGTTCAGAAACTGCTCTAGCCTGATTTGGTTTAGTGCGATATGTGGAACTCAAG
>NW_027192336.1:166374-189400 GCF_041956635.1 Thermomyces lanuginosus | reverse complement strand
GGGAGATACGAGTTTGACAACATTGATAACTAAGTTACAAAGTTATCATTCATGAGTTAGTTATTTCGAATTATTTCTCCATTCCTGCATCAAGAGGGGCATGTAGGGCTGAGCTGCAGCGAGCCTACCAATAGAGAGGGGCAATGCCATAGATACGGCGGAGAATAAGTCCATCGTCCTGCCTGGACCACCGAATCCAATATATATTACTTTGAAATAGGTGATAGAAGGGGCGTGCGCAGGCCAGAATATCAGATAAAAAGCAACCAATGGCTTTACCAGAGCCACTGAGGATCCTCTCCCTTGGTATGTTGCCCAATTTCTCAGGTCATTAATCACCTTATCTGACTATGCTCGAGATGGGGGCGGGATTCGGGCCCTTTCAAGTCTTCTATTTCTAGAAGATATCATGGAAAAGATTCGTGACAAGAATGGCCTGAGCCATGTCCCCCGACCAGGCGAATATTTTGACTTGATCGGAGGCACGGGAACTGGAGGGTGAGGTTGACCGTCTAGTTACCGTTAATACTGCCACGTTGACAGACTACATGATACAGTATCATTGCGATTATGCTTAGAAGACTGCATATGACAGTCGATGAGTGTATACAAGCGTACCGCGACATGGCCGAACGTGCCTTCTCACTGAAGCCCAGGTCAAAATCCCCAAGCAGATTCAAACAGAGAATGGCATCCATACTCACATCGAGATCGACTTTGGACATTCCCAATTCATCCTCTTCGATGTTCTCTGCCAAGAGTCTTGAGGATCCATTGAAACTAATAATAAAGAGTTTCTGCATGGAAGCGGAGTGCAAGAGCCGCCGAAACAAAGGCAGCCAATTGCTGGGATATGTCCTCATGAAGACGAGCTTTTTTGAGATGAGACTTGCACGAAAACGTATGCCAGCAAATGCAGTCGAGGAACTCCAAATAGAGTGACTTCATAGGGTGGCCCTAGCGATCACAAGGGATAACTTCGACGCCCCGCCGACCCTTTTCACAACTTTCGATTCATCGACTGCCTTTGAGTCGTGCACCATATGGCAGGTTGCGCGGGCCACATCAACAGCAGTCGGTTTCTTTGAATCGATAAGACTTGGGCGAGATGGCATCGAATATGTCAATGCTGCTTTTGGGACGAACGCAGGCCAGATAAAAGACACGCACATTTTGCTGTGCCTTTTGGAAGGAACAAAATTTCGTCGGTCGAAAAGAAATTTTAGAGCAGCTTCTTACATATATCGCACCGAATGCCGACGCAGATGATTGTCAAAAACCGCCATCGTCGGCCTAGGAGGTGTCGGGAAGACCCAGATTGCACTAGAAATTGCCTTTCGCGTCCGCGAGAAATATCCTGACTGCTCCATCTTTTGGGTTCCGGCAACGGATGCCGTCAGCTTCAGAAACGCGTATAGAATGATCGGTCAGTTGCTGGGGATAGACGGGATCAACGACGACAAAGCAGACGTGGAGGAGCTTGTAAAGAAGACCCTGAGCCATGAAAGCATGGGGAGCTGGCTCTTGATTGTTGATAATGCCGACAGCCATGACCTTTTGAGCGGCAATAACAATCTTGTTGCCCATCTTCTGTTCAACAGACAAGGGTCACCGCTTTTCACGTCACGGAACCGCGAACTTATATTGAAGTTTGGTGTTTCTGCGCTCAATGTTTTCGACGTCTAGGGCATGAGCGAGGTTGACTGTTTCAAATTCTTGGAGACTCATCTGCCAAAGCGCCAGATGAGTGACCATGAAGATACAGCAAAACTTCATGACATTCTGGGTCATCTGCCTCTTGCAATCAGGCAAGCTTCGGCATATATTGCCAAGAAACAGATCACGACAACACGGTACCTCGAGTACTGCCAGTCAAGTGACAAATACATGGTGGAGTTGCTGAGCAGGGGCTTCGAAGATAACCATCGATACAAGGAGGCGCAAAATCCGATTGCAACAACGTGGCTCATCTCATTTCGACAAATTGAAGAGACTGAACCTCTCGCTGCTGATTATCTGAAATTCATGTGCTTCCTGAGTGAGAAAGCGACTCCACGATCACTCCTTCCTGGTGATGCTTGGTCACTAGAGGCAGAAGTTGCCATTGGGACGTTGAAGGTATACTCTTTCATTACGGAAAGAGAGATGCCGGACAAGTATGATATTCATCGGCTGGTAAGACTTGCGATTGCTGAACTGGCTAGGCAGGCAAGGGGAGCTTGAAGGTTGGACGATAAAGGTAATACGACGTGTCGATGAAGTTTTCCCAGACTCTATTCATCACAACAGGGGGAATGGATAGATTACCTTCCACATACTCTGCATCTTCTCGAGCGCGAAACGACTGCAGAAGATAAAAAGGTGGACCTTCTCTACAAATTGGGTGCGTCTTCGAGTTTTGGTTTTAGTATCGCGAAGCAGAATCTGCATATCGGCGTGCACTGCAGCGGCGAAGGAAAAATTCTAGATTTTGGTAGTCTAGACACCCTTATCATCGCCAGCAGGTTGGGTTTCGTCCTTAATCTCCAAGGAGAGCACGAGGAAGCAGAAGCTATACATAGACGGGCATTGGCAGCGCGCGAGTGGATGCTAGGGCCCGACCATCCAGACACTCTAATCAGCGCCAGCAACTTAGGCCACGTCCATTGTAGCCAGGGAAGGTTCGAAGGGGCAGAAGTGATGCATTGACGGGAACTTAAGGGAGCAGAGAAGGTATTGGGACTCGACCATCCAGACATACTATGCAGCGCCAACGACTTGGGAATCGTGCTTTATAGTCAAGGACGGTGCGAAGAGGCAGAGGAAATGCATAGACGAGCACTGGAGGGACACAAGAAGGCGCTAAGGCCCGACCATCCAGACACCTTAATCGGTGTCAACAACCTGGGGTTCGCCCATCATTGTCAAGGACAGTATAAGGAGGCAGAAGAGATGCATAGACGGGCACTGGAAGGACAAGAGACGGTGCTAGGGCCTAATCATCCAAATACGCTCCTCAGAATCTGCAACTTGGGTCTCGCTCTTGATAGTCGAGGACGGTATGAGGAGGCAGAAGTGACGCACAGACTGGCATTTGAGGGACAAGAGAACGTACCAGGGCCTAACCATCCAAGTGCGCTTCTCATCGCCAGCAACTTAGGCTCGGTCTTTCGTAATCAAGGACTGTACGAACAGTCAGAGGTTATGTATCGAAGGGCGGCAGGTGGCTGGAGAAGAAGCTTGGGAGTGTCCATCCATACACTATCAGGGCTGTTGACAGCCTTGCTCAGATTCTTGAATGGAAGAAAGGCACAAAGGATCAGGGAGAGTCCGTCCGAGTTTCCGAGTAAAGTAATTTAAACGAGATAGGGAACAGAGGCCACATACAAGTAGAGCATCAGATTCATCGTTCACTCTACCCATCCCAATAAACTGGCGAACTGCTCATGCGAGACACATTGATCCATCCATCCATGCCGCTCACTAAAGAAACGGTATGGCAATTCGTTAAACTTTGATCTCGTGGTGATATCCTTGTCGGGATACCGCTGTTTTCTCGTCTAGTCTGTAGGTGAATTCATCGGAAGGGACAGTTAAGAAGCGGCCAGGTTGACGATCGCCATATCGACTTGAGATCGGCAACTATGCCATGCCCAAACCCTACATTTGGCGGCATTACAAGGTGTCGTTCTTTTATTCACTAACATTGATATCATGCTTAGTATCTGGACTTTCTTCTCGTCGCTTTTCAATTCGCTTTTAAGCTCAAACTGTGCAATATGTATACGCGCTCCGGTTACTTCGACGATTATCATCTACCATTGGACAAAGGTACCGTACGCGGCACATCGGGGACGAAACAAGGATTGAAAAACCAGATCTCAACGCCGCCATCGTGGACATGACTAGACAGGACAAAGACATCGCGGTCACCTAAGGTATATAACCAATATCGTCTGGCATGTGCGGGGACTTGGAGGACCTTGAGAGTGTTGAACTCTCAGACATCCAAATGGCACGGATGCTGTGTTCTGGTTTTGGTTGTAGTCGTGAAAGATCTCCACACCATCGAACTTAGGGCTCCACTGATAGACAATGCTAGAAGTCAGAAAATTCCAATGGGTAAAGTCGCGATCGTAGAAATAGGGCTGCAACGGACTCCACCGGACGCGTAGCTTGTCGATGGCATGATCATAAATAAGGTCCATCACGTCGACACCACCATCTGCATATCGCGCACGCCTTACCGTCTTATGGCCGAATGTGCGGATGCTGAAGGAAGAATAATCTAATGGTTCCAGGCATGTCGTGTCCACAGAATGTCTCGACAGCGATAAGTGAAATTGTCTGCGGTTGAGCAACTGTTCAGAAGATAGAGTCCACTTGGACTGTTGCACCAGTGGCGGATCCATGTCCATATCGATCTCGAATGTTACCAACATATTCTCATCTGTATTCACGTGCCAGAGCCATAAATCGGTGAATTGCCCTATTTTTTTTTGAATGTGATTCGAGGTTACGTTCCAAACGTGGAGAATCGTCACCGACGACTTGTCTTTGCGCAACCTCTCGCGAATGAGAACAATGTCCTTCTCGAGATAAGTACTGATGGGATAATGATGAAAAGCAGACTTCGCCTTGCACATTGCTGTTTTTTGTGAATATTCCAGGCTGTCATAGAACTGGCAGTCCTGTTGTGAGATGATACGGACAAGGCGAAGGCTTGTCTTCATACCTATCATCTTGATAATGGATAACAATGCAGCGATCGGAAGTTAGAATACTCCGGTCACAAAGAGATTCTTCTGAGGACACTGTCGATGCTTCTCCTGTCTGAAGATCCAATATTGTAACGGCGTGATGTGCATAATAGAATAGCCGTCGGGAGTGATACCAAAACCAGGATATTGCTGACAATGCGAGAAGTATCTTCTTGACAGGCCGGCAATTCTGCAACCCCTATTGCCATCGGAAATAAGTTACGGCGTTGTCGGAAGCTTCGTCAATATCATCTATGTCCAAAAAGGGAAGTGTTTGGCCCAAAGCTGACTTAATTATTGCGTCTCACGAGAAAATAGAATGCCATTGCTTTGAGAGACCTAAAAGGTGTCCTTGTCAGAATTTATAGCAATTGAATATCAAGAAATGAACAGTTTCCTACCCTCTGGCTCCGGAATATGTCTGCTGGTTCCAGATACTTCACGATATCAAGCACAAGCTTGAGAGGAAGTGAGCCGACAATGTCATGTTGAGATGGGAACTGCTCTAAGGGGTACTTTCACAGTGTCCAATGATTCACCCTCTTCATGTCGATCTTGATCCGTATGGGACCTGGTCCTGATTAGCCATGAATATTTCCAGCAAAATGCACATTCAATGTGTGGCATAGGCCTACCTGTCGTGGCAATTGGAGACATCGACTGCTATCCCCGCAGGGGCATCGTTGATGGAGGGATTCATTGTCAGGCTCGACAACTTTGATCAGAGAGATTTATGTAGGGCAGGATTCAGCGCACATAGCGGGGGCGGCATGTGTCAGCCGCATCTGCCGGATACGGTACCAACGACGTACTTTAGGGTACTGCAGATATCAGAGGATTTCTCGAGGCAAGAATTCTCTTCATTCCTCCTTGAAAAGTTACGAATATTCGATGACTCATATTTTAAATCATTCAACCATTCTAATTTGATTTGAGAATGTATCCGGAGGGGACTCATTGAAAGCCAAGCACAGTGCCAGAACTGGCTGTTTCGTTTCGAGAACAGCAGGTAAACTATTTCAATGTTTCCGTCACCATTGAATATCACGCCCATGGGGAACGGCAGGAGTATGTTCACTTTACGTCACGAACTAATACCACCGTATGCGAGAGCATCTACGCAGATCCAACAACTATTCCCGTCGCGGGGGCCCTCAGTGGTGGTTGCTAAACCACAACAGTGTGTATGACAAACTTTGTGCACATTTACCATTCCCAGATCCCTGTATATATTGTTGCTCATGATCCATACAGCAGCGACTCCACGAGGCTATAAGTTGTGGATGCCTTTTAGGTGTGGCTACCGGTGTCGAGTCTCCACGACCAGTTCGTCATCTCAAATGATTTCGACCTCGTGAGAACAGCTGGCCAGTTTGGCTTTCTTCTTCTTCTTTTTTTTTTTTTTTTTTTTTAATTTTTTAATAAGAGCAGAGAGTGAGCATTTCTTTAGGTCAGTCATGAAACGATCTTGGAATATTGGAATTTAGGGTAAGAAAGTCACGTGCGGCAGCAGAACGAGGCAGGTTCGAGACGGGGAGCAGTAGAAGTGCTTATTCTGGTTCCGTATTTCCCGGCCGAAGTCTGAAAGACAGTCGGGAACATCTTTGATAGTTAGCTCTGTTAATGGTAGCTACGACAGATGAATAAGAGCACTCAGCATGACGTAGTCCAGTTACGCTCGATATGACCAATCAGGATGCAGTAGTTTGCCCTGCGATGAAATCCGGTTCAGGCACAAAGGATTCCTCGGGTTCCTGAGGTCTAGAATATCGGATCCTCATAAGATTGATCAATGGACGCAACACAGATGTTCGACCCTGAATCATTAGGACACTTTGAGGGACGAAGGATCGGTGGTGCTAGCAAGATTGGATCGATCGAAACGCAAGCTTCTATCTTGCCATCATCTTGGCAGTGGCATGATGGCCATGTGGAGGAACTGTCAAAGGACTCGGCAGCGATCTTGACTGCTAACATTGTATCATTACAAGGCCGCCATCTCATTTAGCCGTCAACGTACTAGACAGTAAAGTCCACAACGATGATCTGTAAGTTGCCCGAGTCTGCAGAAATATCAAAAGCCCAGAATAGTAGGACTTTATTGAGGTGTTGAGATGGAGCCAAGGGCAGACGACTCATGAGATGCGCCCAGCCAGTCCAGCTTCTTTGTTCTGACTGCCAAAGCACATCGGTTCTTTGACGACTCACTCCCGAGTTTCTACATTTCTTTCTTTACCCCTGCCCTTCAGCGCCTATCAGTATGATTGATGGGAGTGATTCTTTTTGTGGAAGTTAGGTTCTTTACCTAAAATCTTTCTCAGCCATCAAGACTACTAATAAGTCGAAACACTCTCGCACTAACTCGACACATTTTCACGTTTCAGAGTACTCTCGGCAGGGGAAAAATAGTCATGGCATTCTCTACGGTTACAGTTTTTGTTACGTTCCTGGCCTTCATCTCCATAGCTTCTGCTCATGGCTTCGTGACAAAAATCACCGTACTCGGAGATAATAATAAGGAGTACGTCTCAGTCTCGCTAGGTTGCTAACACAGGAGAGATCGCTGACCATTGCAGCTACCCCGGCTTTGACCCGAGCACTCCCAAGGAGGTTCCTCCGGGTCTCGATGTCGCTTGGTCTACTAGTGCCAGTGATCAGGGATACATGAGCAGTTCAAATGCCTCGTATCACAGTAAGGACTTTATCTGCCACAGAAACGCCAAACCTGCTCCAGACGCAGCTCAAGTTCATGCGGGCGACAAGGTGCAGCTTCACTGGACTCAATGGCCTGGACCTGAGGATCACCAGGGTCCTATCCTTGATTACCTCGCGAGCTGCAACGGACCCTGCTCAAACGTGGAGAAGGCGAGCCTTAAGTGGACGAAGATTGACGAGGCAGGGCGCTTTCCCAACGGAACGTGGGCAACGGACCTGCTCAGGAATGGGGGAAACACGTGGAATGTGACGATTCCATCGGATCTTGCTCCTGGAGAATATGTCCTCCGCAACGAGATCATTGCACTTCACTCGGCGAGAAATATGGGTGGAGCTCAGCACTACATGCAATGTGTCAATCTGAACGTCACTGGCACCGGCCATAGAGAGCTACAGGGCGTCTCCGCCGCAGAATTTTACAATCCTACGGATCCTGGAATTTTGATTAACGTCTGGCAAACTCAAAGCCTTTCCTCCTACCATATTCCCGGACCTACACTGTTAGCCGCCGATACCGGCAACGACGGTGGCCATTCTGCATCATCTACCTTGGCGACTGTGACAAGCAGACGTCTTTCCACTCCGAGCGACGCCATGCCCGGGAATGGTTCATACGGTGCAATTTCGCCGCCCCTCAAACCTGCTAAAGGATTCCATCCTGTTTGTAACGCCCGATTCAGACATGGCAGCACTTTCACTTTGACTACCCTGGTCGCACCACCAGCCAGGACCTAAAATGCGGTTATGGATATGCTCTCTCATTGTACGATAAGCATTTCAACAATCTGGTTTCAATGTATTATATTTTCATTTCTCCTTCTTGGGACTGGCAAGTTCCGCGCTAGTCCAGTTGCCTGGGTCATGGCTGGGCCAGTTGGCCAATGTGAGCACGTTGACTCATAACCTATCTTGCTGACTCGAAATGATGTCTTATTTGTCTAGATTGATTAAGTTGTGACTGACTCAGGTATGAATTGTTTTTATGTCCTTTTGTACGGTTTTAGTCGACAAAATCCTGTTGTAGTTTTGAAACTATTGACAGAGCCAAGAATCACAAGGCTGCATCAAGCTTTTGCATGACCCGTCCCGCATTCCCCTCATATCGAAGGAATCACGAGCCATCAGAAGAACAACAGCTCGGTGACGGCTGTTGGGAGAGAGACACTTCGATTTCTCCTTACTCTGTCCCATGCAGTAGTGCCATCCCCGATCGAACTTGTACCGATCATGTTCAGGAAAAAGCCGACAGTGAGTCGACTCGAACCCCGCCGTGCCCCTCACCAAAAGCTACGATCAGCATAAAAAAGGAACGCGATGAGCTCACAGGTTGCTGCGACGGCTAGATCAAAACTCTCTCACCGCTTCGGTCCTCAGATCGTCGCAAGATCGCCGATCAAATCATCAAAGAATACCAGCTCAGCGTCCCGACTACAACGCTCGCAGCGGAAGCCAACGATAATGCTGCTACAAACAATGCGGGCAGTAACGTCTCCGCGCTGAGAAATTTGATACTGCCTGAAAACACTCTTTCGGCTCGGTTCACGACAACAGCAGGTCCGGATCTGCGCGAAGTTCAAGGAACAGTGTATGTTGGGTCGCATCCAGAGTTCAATGGAGAGGAGCGGATCCTGTGGTTCCGCATTGAACAAGGTCCCGGTGCTGATGGACGGATATACCCCACGGTCTACACGCTGTGGCATGTGCCGCGGCTTGTCCCCTTGCTGCATACGCCCGCATTTGTGATGGGCAAGTTGTTCGGCGGTGCGGATTTGATGACACCAGGGTTGGCGAATGGGCCGCCATTTCCAAAGGGAGCTGTCAAGGGTGCGACAGTGGCCGTTGCGAGTTTAGATCGCCCTAGCGTGCCGGTATTCGTTGGCGTTTGCGAGATTGATATTGCAAGCTTGGGTGAGGTGCAGGGAGCAAAGGGTCATGCGGTGCGGGGCGTGCACTGGGAAGGAGATGAGCTGTGGTCATGGAGCTCATCGTCGCGGCCAGGGCAACCGGGCCCAGAAGCTCTGGAGGGATGGAGCGACGACGTTAAGGATGTCGAGAACGCTGTCGAAGGTCTAGCTTTGGAGGATAAGGACGAGGGAGGAGTTCCTGTGGCGCAGGCGTCGGAGGATCAGCCAGAACCTGCCCAGGAAGAGCCGGAAAAGGAACCCACTCAGAAAGGTGTGTTAGATCGATTTCTCGTAAGAGCCCATATTGACTTGAGCAGAAATCGAGGAGGCCTTTGTCAAGGCATTCTTGTACGCCCTTTATCAGGCGAAGAAGGACCACCCAGACGCACCAAAACACGGCCTCTCACTCCCAATACAACCATCCGCTCTGATATCGAACATCATTACGCCGTATCTACCAATCTACTCGCCCCAGCACGCACAGTACTACCAGCTGAAGAAGACTAGCTGGAAAAACGTAAAGAAGTTCATCAAGCATCTGGACAAAGAGAAACTGGTCAAGTCCAAAGACCGCAGCGGCCAGGAAACGGTTATTGTGGATGTTGACTTTGACCATCCTCGCGTCAATGAGTTCGCCCCGTACCGGCTGCCGAAGAATGTGACCGAGAGCGCCAAGAAGGGCACTTCTGGCAAGAAACCTCCGGCACCCAGCGAAGGCGGCGATCCGTCGGTTGGACAGACAATCACCGTGCAGACTCTATACCGACCTACGCAGAAGCTAACGCCGGATCTGTTTCCTTCACTATCTGGGTCCGACCCCAAGAACTACTATAAATACTCCGATGTCTCTAGCCGGCTAGACGAATACCTTGAGTCGCAGGACCCGCCGCTGGTGGTGCCGGAAAACCGCCGCATCATCAAGTTGAATCCATTTCTCTCCAACACGGTGTATTCGGGCTCGCACCCTGATGACAGCGCTGCGCTGGAACGCGGCGAGGTCACTCGGGACGGTCTCCTGAAGCGGATCACGGGTGATACATCACTAATGGCACCATACTACGCGATTCTCAGACCCGGGCAAACACTGTCCGAGGTCAAGCCCAAGGCCGGATCCGCACCCAAGGTCAGCGTCGTGATTGAGCGGCGAGCATCCAACAAGACGGCCACCAAGATCGTCGGTGTCGAGATCTTCGGCATCGTCCCGAACCTCCTGGCCGAGGAGCTGCAGAAGAAATGCGCTTCTAGCACGAGCGTGACGCAAGCCACGGGCGCAGTCAAGGGGGTGATGGAGGTACTGATCCAGGGTGATCAGCGCAAGGCTGTGGAGGAGGCCCTTGGACGACGCGGCGTCCGACCGCAATGGATTGACGTGGTGGACAAGACGAAGAAGAAAAAGTAGTCAATGCATGCTCCATCCCTGGAGGCTAGTTTGGCCGAGGTTACGAAGTCATGTCCTGGATGTACCTAGTACGCTCCCAGTCTGGGATGAGATCATCCAACGCCGGAACAAAAAGGCCCAGAGTCCCGCGGGTTCTCCACCACCGCAAAGGGAAAAAAGTTATCAGATGGCGCTATTCCGCATATGGAAGATTCATTGTGAGGTGTCTTGTCCATCGGCCAATAAAATTTTTCGCCGGGTCCAGCCTCCGTTAGTCACCACTGATTGATAACTTTAGGCGGTGGACCTTGCGAGAGGTTCCGAGCATCGGATTTTGTTTTTTGTGGTTCGATTCTTCAATTCCTCTGAAAGCAGGAGAAATTCAGGAGAAATTTTGTAGGGAGATATTGGCAGTTAATCGTTAAAACTTCGAATTGAGTATTTTATGCTACTCCGTGCTGAGCACTGAACTTGCATGACTCGGAATTTATCGCACATTGTCCGGTTCGTGAATTGGGTTATCTGATCGCGGGTGGATCGATGTATGATGGTGGGCCATGCATAGTCAGAGTCCAGTTTGCTCTCCAGAGGGGCTTCTTCGGCGTCTAGGATGAATTACTTTTTTCTCTTCTTTTCCTCCCATTGAGTCATGAAAGACGGCCTGAATGTGCCGCATTTCCTGAATTGACCGCTTCATGCTGCTGTAGCAGGGAAAAATCCACGCCTCTTTTTTTCATGTCATGTCCGACTCACCTCCCAGCAATGGGCCCGTTGAAAAACGGGAGCAGCCATTGTCCAGCTGGCTGGTTCGTGACTCAAGCTGTTCCATTCGAAGGAATTGATGAACTGACAGTACACAGACGCGGTTGTCACCGCGAAAGTATTTACCCACCAAAAAATCTATCCAGCAAGTCTTTGCCTATTTACGGCTGCTCTTTTCCTCGAATCCGACCCCCGTGGATGTCTTGTTGATTGTGTCGGGTGTGGTTTTCGCCATCGCAGCGGGGATTCCCTTCCCGCTGCTGGGTATCCTCTTCGGCCAGCTAGTCGACGACATGAACTCGGCGACCTGTATTCCAACCGATACCCACACGGCTGAGTTTCTGGACAGTGTGCGTACAAAAGTGTTGTACATTGTGTACATCACCATTGCCAATTTCGGCTTCATCTACCTCCATGCGGCGTCGTGGAGTCTCGTTGGCGAGAGACTCATCCGGCGGCTGCGGAAACGATACTTTCAGAGCCTGCTCAGACAGGAGCCGGCCTTTTTTGATACGTTGCCGTCCGGCGATGTCGTCTCGCGGCTGGTATCCGATATCGATGTCGTTCAGTCGGGAACCTCGGAGAAGGTCGGTGTATATATATCCACGCTGTCGTATTTCGTCGCCTCGTATGTCGTGGCGTTTATCAAGGTACCCGAGATCGCAGGCATGTTGGTCTCTGTTGTGCCGTGCTTCTTTTTGATGGCATTTGTCGGCGGTCATTATATTGGCAAGTTTGCGGGGAGAATCGCAGAGTATACGAATGCGGCTACCTCCGTTGCATCGTCGAGTCTGTCCCATTTGCCCTTGGTGCATGCTTTCAATGCCAATAGCCGCTTGGAAAAGATCTTTGCGCAGAACCTCAGCATGGCACGAATGGATGCTTTGAAAAAGGCTTTTACGCATGCCGCTCAGCTGGGTCTGCTCTACTTTGTCGCCTACTCGTCGAATGCCCTAGCATTCTGGCAGGGGAGCAGAATGATTGCGGATTCTGTCACAAATGGTGGCTCCGGAACCTCTGTGGGTGCCGTCTACACTGTGATTTTTGTTCTTTTAGATGGTCAGTGGCCAGCATGATATATCATTGCTCATCTCCTAACCGTCGATAGCATCCTTTATTCTCAGCCAAGTGGCGCCTTTCATCCACGTCTTTGCCGCAGCTACTGATGCGGCAAGTCGGTTGTTCAATGTCATCGACCGCCGTTCCGCCATCGACGGAACCGCCGAGGACGGCGATAAAACTGCGCGGTTCGACACGGAAACGATCTACTTCCGAAATGTTCACTTCTCGTATCCCAGTCGTCCAGATGTTCCCGTACTGCAGGGCACCAGCTTCGAGATCCCGCCCAAAAAGCATACAGCCATTGTCGGGACATCCGGCGGCGGCAAGTCAACCATCGTTGCCATGCTCGAGAGATTTTATGATCCCAAAGAAGGCTCAATCTCTGTGGGCAGCACAGATTTCCGTGACCTCAACGTGCGATACCTGCGAGGCTCCATTGGATATGTGCCGCAAGAGCCGACACTGCTCAACCGCTCGATCCTGGAGAACATCGCGCTGGGACTGGTGGGCTCATCAATCCCAGGACACGCAGAGCTCACCCAGACACTTCTTGGCCCGGCGCTGTCGGACCTAGTCAAAAAGATCCAAAACGGAGCGTCAGAGGCCGACGCGCTCGCGTCATCTCCCGCGCCTGTGGCCGAAATTATCCGCTTGGTGAAACACGCGGCATCGACTGCCAACGCGCTCGGCTTCATCGAGGCCCTGCCCCATGGCCTCGCCACCAGCGTTGGCACCGCAGGTAACAGACTGAGCGGCGGGCAAAAGCAGCGGATTGCACTGGCTCGCGCCCTCGTGCGCGAGCCGCGGATCCTCCTCCTTGACGAGGCCACCGCCGCCCTGGACTCGACCAGCGAGCAGCTCATCCAGGAGACGCTCAAGTCATTATCCGACAGGGTTACCATTGTGTCGATTGCGCACCGCCTGGCCACTGCCAAGGACGCAGCTAATATTATTGTTGTACAAAAGGGCTGTGTGGTCGAGCAGGGTACCCACGCGAATCTGATAGCCAAAGACGGTGTCTATGCCGGCATGGTCAGGTTGCAGAACCTAGAGCGCGTAAACTTGTCTGAGGTGTCAACATTGCAGTCAACGGATGAGTCGAGCACTGCAATTCAAAAGACAAGCCAGTCGGATGATTCTGGCCACCTTCCAGAGAAGGCAGAGGCCACATTAGAATCTCACTCGGTAGAGGGCTCGACAGAGAAAGGATCGGAAAAGGGGAGGAAAGAAGAAGAGAAAGCGAAAATGTCCGCTTGGGCCACGGTCAAGTATACTTTCCCTCTAATCCGACCAAATCTCGGCTTCATCCTGCTCGGATTCGCCGCCTCCGCCGTTGTCGGTGGCAGCTATTCCGGCGAGGCGATTCTGTTTGGTCACACCGTGGGCAATTTGAGCCCGTGCAAGGGTGAGTCGACAATTCGGCACACGGGCCATCTATTTGGATTGATGTTTTTCATTCTGGCCATCATTGAGCTTTGTGCGGTTGTTGTCAGCGGGTCGGCGTTTGGCTGGGCAGCTGACAAGATCCTGTACCGCACTCGTGTTCAGTCTTTGCGCGCATTGCTGGGTAAATCTCTTCCGTGGCATCAGTCCGAGGGCCGCACACCCGGCGCGCTGGTGGCGCTCATCACCAGCGACGCCGCCGCGTTGAGCGGGCTAACTGGCACAACGATCGGACTACTGTTCTCGACGGCGGTTAACCTGGTCGCGGGCATCGTCATCTCGCACGTGTTTGCCTGGAAGATTGCGGTGGTCCTGCTGGCTACCGTACCCGTGCTACTGTTCGCCGGTGTCATGAAGCTGCGCGTGCAGGCGCAATTTGCCGAACGTCACCAGAAGGCGTTCGCTGATGCTACCGCCATCTCCTCTGAGGCGGTTGATGCCATCAAGACCGTTGCTGCATTCTCGCTCGAGTTGGAGACCTACGAAGTGTACAATCGGTCTCTGCAGGGTCCTTACGAGGCAACATTAGTAGCCATTGCCTGGGGCACTACATGGCTCGCACTCGCATTCAGCATCAGTAATCTTGTCTACGCTCTTGCGTACTGGTGGGGTTCGCGCCAGATCGCCGAGGGCCGCTACACACAGACACAGTTCTTTACGGTGCTCCCGGCCCTGCTGTTCAGCACCCAATCGTGCGGCCAGATGTTTGCTCTCGCTCCTGACGTATCCAAAGCCAAGGTCGCGGCGTCTAACATCGTGCGCCTTCTGACCGATCGCGAGCACAGCGAGGAATTTCCCGACCGCCTTCCAGATGATGGCCGCAAGGATGACATTGAAGCTCATCCTGGCCGCACGAGCTTGGAAAAAGCACCATTAACCCCGGACCGCGGCGGTGGTATTGGCGTGGAGCTGCGCGACGTGCACTTCTCGTATGCAAGCCGCCCCGATCAGCCCGTGCTCCATGGCATCAGCCTCAAAATCCCCGCGGGCCGGTTCTGCGCACTAGTTGGTCCCAGTGGCGCTGGCAAGTCGACGATCTTCTCATTATTGGAGCGCTTCTACCGGCCAACGAGTGGCAGCGTGGTCATCGACGGTGTCGACATTACGCGACAAATTGGCACGGCTTTCCGCGACGACATCGCGCTGGTGCCGCAGGAGAACGTGCTGTTCCAGGGCACTGTAGCGTTTAACATCGCACTCGGTGCGCGGCCGGACCACGAGCCCTCGCAAGCCGAAATTGAAGAGGCGTGTAAGCTAGCGCACATCCACGACACCATCAAGGCCCTGCCGGATGGCTACCAGACACTATGCCACCAAGACGGCCGGCAGTTCTCGGGTGGGCAGCGCCAGCGCCTGTCCATCGCACGAGCTCTCGTCCGCAAGCCGCGGTTGCTGCTCCTGGACGAGTCGACGAGCGCGCTGGATGTTGAGTCGGAAAAGCGTATTCAGGAGGCCCTTGCGACGGTGGCGCAGCGTGGTATGACCGTCGTGGCCATTGCGCATCGGCTCAACACGATCCACCGCGCCGATCAGATCTTTTTGATTGAAGATGGGCGATGCGTGGATCAAGGCACGCATGCGGAATTGGTACAGAGAAGTGAGACGTATCGGAATAGCGTTTTGCATCAGACATTGGAAACATAATTATAGTTCATAGGTCCGCATAATTCTGGATAGAGTTGTTTAAAGCATTAATTTTTTTTTTTTTTGTTTACGGAGCTATGTGAACGTAGAACCGCTGTCATCAGAGAGCTACAGTCCCCCTGAATGAAATAGATAGGAGGGTTCATCCAAACTATGGCCGGAACTATTGAACGCTTGGACCGCTTATCAGGAGGTCCCTGTCAGCTCTCCGCAGTTCCACACCGGCCACTAGACATGACTATCAGACCAGGCCGGAAGGATTCGTCTCTGCATCTCATCCTTTTTTGGTCAATACAGAAAACAGGGATTGCTGATGCCATTTTTTATTTTCTTTTCGATGCCGTGAGTCGATCCCGATCCCCGTTGATCCTCTCTCATCTTTTGTCGATCCCAACAGACCTGATACTCGCCCATACCTCACCCTCTACAACTGTAACCCTCGCTTCGGGGTCTAGCAAGTTGCCGAACACCGACGTTTCATACCATCATACGGTACCTGAGCAATTGCCGAACGAACTGGCGGTCGCGTAGATCTTCACCCCATTCGCCGCTCCCTGTCAGCCTTGTCGGACCCTGGCAGTTCAAAAGTGCAAAAAAAAGTTGAAATCCGGATCCGACAGATTCTGATACACTGGCTTCTGGACTAAAGGATGGTCAACCGCGTCATCACGGAACGATCAGGATTTCAGGCTAAACTGGTGTGATCTTCAATCTCGATCAAAGTTTCTAGTTAAGAAGCTGGTTACCCTTTAATTTAAGGTATTGACAGGATATCTCTGGTCAGTGAGAGATCGCTAGGTTCGCCAACCGCTTGCCTCCTCTTCTTGCCCCTGTCCCTCCTGCAATGCCCCGGCCAGATGAATGCCCGATTGGGAAATCCGGAGAAAAATAACAATCCCCCAATCTCGCTGGTCCATTCGGGGCTGGCCAATCAGAACGGCGGATGGCAGTCGTCCATGGTCTGGAATCCAGCAGGTGATTATGTAAACACCCAGCTGTGGTCAGGTGATTTGCCCGCAGGAACAATGGATTCTTCAGTGCTCCCCAGGGGGTCTCGATTCGGGGATTTCTCTGGCTGAATTCGATCATTATCAGGAGAGAGTCAGATAAACCTAAAAAGAAATGGCAGATCAGAATATCAGGGACTAAGGTTAATCCGTCTCGTACTGTACCATAGATAGATTCGACGATGACTAAGAATTCCCCCCTGGAGGCATGGGACTAGTCTCGCCTCAACCCGCTTGGCATCTTCCCTCAATCTCGACGGCCACACCGCGCCTGAGAGACTCCTGATCCCGATTCTCGCGTCCCTCGCGGGCTCCAGTGGACTCAATCGAGTCGCGTCGGTGGTGAGCCGGGCTGCAATGGGTCTGCTGACGAGTGCGTGATACGGAATTACGGAATATTTTTGACTGTTGACTCCTCAGACTCGACATTGGAATACAGTACGGAGTGCTGTATTGGAACGTTGTTGCCCCCCCTCGACGGTCCGTCGGCAGATTACAGGAGTAACAAAAATCCTCTTTGGCAATCGTGTGTTTCGCCATTCGAATCTCTAAATCTCCCCGTGATCACTCGTTTCCAACGTGAATTTGTGCGCCCCTTTCCGATCATCTCCTCCCGCTCCTCCATGCTAGTTGCGCAACAATAGCATTCTTGTCCCTCCCCGGCCGGCCAACTGTCATCGCTCATTTCTCTTCGGCGGGGCCGTGTGTGACGCTCGCAGAAATATTCGTTGGGATCAGGGATCGCAGGCTGAACAGCTTCCCGACTCAAGATGGCGGCCACCATGGATCCCGCGCCCGCTATCCCGGACGCCCAGATGGAAGCGGATGATATCCCCTTCCCATGCAAAGGCTGTGGTGAGGTAGGCGGTGGTTCCCTGAGTCGCTAGGTTCAAACAGGCTGACATTACATTTGTGTGGTAGATCTTGGAGGAAGGCAAGGCCTTTGAATTAGGTGAGTGTTTACCCATTATCCCTGGCTCGGATTTCCCGTATTAATCCGCAGACGTAGCCGGCAATCGGTGGCATATCGACTGCTTTAGATGCCACACCTGCGGAACCCTGCTCGACTCGGACGCCCATCTCCTGCTCCTGGGCGATGGCTCGTTGATCTGCCAGAATTGCACCTACAGCTGTAGCGCCTGCGGCAACAAGATCGAAGACACGGCCATTTTAACCGGTGACCAGGCCTTCTGCTCCAATTGCTTCAGATGTCGCAATTGCAAGAGACGCATCGAAAACCTGCGCTATGCCCGCACTTCGCAGGGCATCTTTTGTATGGATTGCCATGAAACGTTGATGCAGAGGCGCCGGAAGAAAAAGGCAGCGGCAGCCGCCAAAAAGCCCGCCCATCTCGACAAGTCTCTACCCTCGCTCCCCGTCGAAGAGCCTGAACTGCCGCCGGTGGCTCATGATCCGAGCAAACACCACCACGGTCGCGATGGAGTGCCAGACACAACATCACGCAGCCATTCCCCGGAGCGGCGGGTGCCGCCTCCTCAGCCGACACACCCGGCTCCGAGCCCGCCAGTTCGGCAGCCAGACAATTCAGCTGGTCAGTGTGCTCGTCTCGTTTGGCAAAACTTCCCAGTGCTAACATCTGCATTGTATGTTCAGACACCATGATCCTGCCCTCGACCACCTATCGGCCTCATCGCGAATCTGATGCCTCCAATAAATCTGAACCCGACGCTTTAGATGAATACCTGATCTCTGTCCGATACGACGGCGAGGACGAGGCCACTGCGCAAATCGCTCCGGCTGATCCTAACCTCCTCAAGAATCGAGAACAACTGTCATCGTTCAACCATGCCCCGCAGAGATCGCCGCCACCTCCACCTCCTCATGGCCCACCCCAGGAGGGTGGCCGCGCACCGACTGATCATGATGGCATTCCTCAGGTGGCTGAGTTGCCGGCGAATGAATGGAGACCGCACGATAAGCTCCAAGATCGTCGGGCCAAAGAAGAGACACCTCGCTCAGAATCGAGGGAGAGCGGTTCACGTCCATCTTCACCACACGTTCGATCCAATGTCCATCCTGACTCGCTCAAGTCGTCCGCGACGCCACAGAAACCCGCAGGTACTGCGCCCGGGTCAACATCATCGTCCACACGCCCGTCGGGTGATCTGCATCGACTCCATGAGTATGGTTCGACAGACTCGTCCCGATCTCTCTCATCGGCTCCACAGTATCCTAGGCGTGGAGACTCTCTGGAGCAGTCCGTGACGAATCATGTCCTTCAGAAAGACAGCAGCGAAGCACATGGTGTTAACAAGCCTCAGACAGCACCCTCGAGTGGAACAAGAAAGGAAGACGCGACGGAACCGTCCAAGACATCCGCTGATGTCGCTCAGCAATCACCTCGCCCGACGACCAGCCACGCTCGAAGAGGTTCGACGACCACCTTGCACTCCGACCCGGGTCGTGATGCCGGTCCAACTCTGTCGCCGCTGCGGTACAACGCTACTGGCGGCGAGTTGTCCATGGACGATGACCTGGCGCGGATCTTGGGATCAGATACATCTCGTGATACCAAGGAGGGCAGCGGGGAGTCGTTCTTCAAGCGGATGTCCAACTCGGTCCGCCATGGCCGCAGCTTTAGCGATAAGGCCTCACGCATGTCGAAAGACGCCAAGTCGATCAAGTCGTCTGGGGCAGGGTTGCAGGACGCCTTTGAGGACCGCGATGACGTGACCTGGCTGAAGAACGAACTGAGGAAAGAACGGCAGCGGTCACTGGAGAAGGATCAAAAGATCGCGGAGCTGGAGGCGGCGTTGAATGCCCAGGCGGAGGTGAAGCAGGCCAACAGCGAACTCAAGGAGAAGCGGTCGACGATGGTGGTGCTGGACGCCAAGAAGGAGGTTGTGATGCGGGAGTTGGCCGTGCTGACCGAGCAACTGGAGAAGGAAAAGCAAGGCGGCGGGCCAATGGACTTGGCCAAGCTGACGAACAGCGTTGTTCGCGAGTTTGCGGAAAGATTGAATCAGTTGAAGGAATCGTTTGCGCCGGAGATTGAGAAGTTGATGAAGGAGCGCAGCCAGATGCAAGAGGAATTGGAGAAGCTGGCGCGGATGAAGGACAAGAGCTTCTCGGAGTTTGAGCAGCTGTCGTCCAAGAACGCGCAGCTGGCAGAGCTGAATAACCAGCTGGTACATCAGATTCAGGAGCTGTACAAGGCTAATTCCGGCTTGGAGGGATCCCGGCCCAACGGGCTCGGCATCCACTCGCACAGCAAGGAGAAGTCGGTCGGATCAGTGGAGGTCAAGACCGGGGACCTGGCGTCATCGGGCTCGTCAATGGCCATCCACGATGAGGCCGAGCCGGCCACCATCGTTCCGGGCCCGCAGGTCGTCAGCATCCGCAAGGGCCAGCCGCGCAAGTTCAACTGGAAGCGCGGAGGTCAGAATGTTGCCAAGGGTGTCACCAAAGGCATCAAGGGAGCCTTCTCGAGCGAACGGGAAAGCTCGTCGACGCAAAACCAGAACGGCAACAAAGAAGAGAGCGGCACGTCATCGACGACACAAAAGTCGCAAACCCAGGATCCCGGGCGAGGGTTCTCCAATCTGTTCGGCAATCAGAAGCGACCGGCCCCGTGGAAGTCGCAGCAGCAGCAACAGCAGCAGCAGAACGGGAATTCGAACTCGTCGGCGCAGACGGACAACGCGGAGAAACCAGCGGAGGGTAAGTCATACATTCGTTAGGATTCTCGTGTATTGACACTGATGGTTGTGCAGGTCTCTTCGGAGTTGACCTGGAGCAGCGGCTTGAGCAGGAGAAGAGCATCATTCCTGCGATTGTGACAAGATGTATCCAGGAAGTCGAGCTTCGAGGTAGGCCAGGACACCCTTGTATTGTGTTGCCGGCGCGGGCTAACTCGGCAATAGGCATGGACCAGGAGGGCATCTATCGAAAGTCTGGAGCCAGCTCGGTGACGCAGAGCATCCGAGACGGCTTTGAACGAGCCAACGACTTTGACATTTCGGACCCCGATCTGGATATCCATGCAGTGACATCAGCGCTGAAGCAGTACTTCCGGAAGCTGCCGACGCCGCTCATCACATACGAGGTCTACGACAAGGTTCTCGAGACCAACGACATCATTTCGCACTCGAGCCGCGTGGAGGCAGTCCGGAATAGCCTGGAGGGTCTGCCTAAGTCCCACCGCGACGTGCTGGAATTCCTCGTCTTCCACCTCAAGCGCGTTGTCGAGCATGAGAAGGAGAACCTCATGAGCAGCCAGAACATCGCTGTCGTGTTTGCCCCCACCATCATGCGCCCGGAGAGTATCGCCCGCGAGATGACCGACGTGCAGCGCAAGAATGAGGCGTTGAAGTTTATTGTCGAAAACTGTCAAGAGATCTTTATGTAATCCGCATACTTTTTTCATCTGGAAACGAAAGTTTCTGGGCCCCAAAATGACGATTCCGAAAGGCGACGCGTATCATGATTATCGATGATGTCGCGATGATTTGTTCTTTTTTGTTCTCTTCGTTTTTGCCTTTTTGCCTTTGTCAATACCCTTCGTATCGTCATATCGTAGCTTGTTCGTTCTTTTTTTGTTTTTGCTTTGTTTCTTTGATCATACTATCTGCTTACATACGGTTTGAGCAATAACGTGGCATTGTTGTTGATTTGTTTATTTTTTTCCGTCGACGGATGTTTTGGTTTTGCAGCAAGCAAGCAAGCAGGCATTTTTCAAATGTTATTTTTGTATACCTCTTTGCATATCTGTCTATCGCATCAAATGGTCAGTGACAACAGTAACTTAAGCTTGAATAAGAGACTGGTTCTGAATTTTATTTTTGATGGATTGAGGGTGCTGTATCTATCCAGCACAAGGACAAGCATTGTAGCCGGGGTCAAATGAAGTCACCTCGTTCGGGCAGCCTTCGTCCGAGCTGTACTCCATATGTACCAGGGTCTTTACAGACAGGAGGGAGGTGAAAGAGCCGGCGGAACTCCCTGCAACATGTATACGAGGACACTTCCCGGAAGTTGAAACCGAAGCATGAGCTGGCGGTATTCGGAGAGCCCAGGATCTCGGTGGAATGGGACTTTGGACTACGGCAACCAAAAGCGGGCATGCCACCTAATTGACATTTTGGTATGGAAAGCTTTATGGTTTTAGGTATTGGAGTTCGAACGGTGGTTACTTTATGATTACGAGCCGGCCAATTACCGTTTAGCATTCCGAATGTCCCCAATCCTGAAGTTACGACCAGCCAACCCTACTTCTAGGTCAGGGCAAGTTATCCCATGGTCTGAACTCAAGAAGGAGCAAGCACTAGTCTCAATGACGCGTCGTGAGCCTTACATGGAGCGGTAGTCTTGTTTGATGCCTGGACCTTGTGTTCCTGGGATTGCACATTTTCAGATACCTATGAGTGCTGAGCATAAAGGTAGGTTGGTATTTCCGCAGCATTATCAGATAGAATATCCTATACTGATGCTCGTCTATGACCATAATAGGGTCTTAATGTACCCACAAAGGCAACAATCCTGTTAACCTAGGTCATGTACACTTTCAAATAACGTACGGAGTATGTACTAGGTATGAAGTAGACTCCCAAGGCGCTCGCCTTCTTCATCAGACGGTTCTTCAATGGACAGTTCCTGAGGCGCTTTCCTCCCGAAATAGTCGCTATCGACTTTCGGCATAAGGATTAGTGATTTTCGGAGGTACCTAGAGATTGACTGGAAGAATTGCCGAGCGCACGGTAGACGTCGGAGTAAACTGTTTCTGTTCGGAGGCAGGGAAATCAATATAGTTCCGCGGTAGTCGGCATGATGGTATCTTGATCTGACTACTCCAAATTGAAGCTTACGTGACTTATAAAGGTTCGAGTACGGAGTAAAATGTCTTGAAGCAATCAACGGGAATCATGAAAAGTGATTCTAGATTAGTAGTGTAATACACGGCGCAACTTTCTGTTTCGTCACCATGCGGGCAATTCTGTCGTTCACCCTCAGTTGCAAGAATGACGATGGAGTACCTAGAGTTCATCTGTCTGTGGTTAATGTTACTCTGTCCTTATAACTGTTTTTGGCTAACTATCGTCATCTCCTCGAGATCTACAGCATTTCTTGGCGGAGTTCGCGTCTCCACTGGCCAGCTTCCTGGCTCTTAGTCATTCTGCCCCTTCCTGGTTAACCGTATAGCTATCAATCACAACCCGCATGGGCTAGATCCTTTGGCGCTGAGACCGTCAACAGCCTTGAGTAGCAGTTGGAGTGATTCATTCTTGTGCCAAGTCAACTCCCTAGTATTTAGTTGTAAAGTATCAATGATTCTCAAGCTTGCGTTTAGAAGCCCGCTGATTCGGAGCCATATCCCGACTGATAGTGCTGATGGATTTCTCCGTGTTCGATACA
>NW_027192336.1:147303-164371 GCF_041956635.1 Thermomyces lanuginosus | reverse complement strand
GCCAGCAGTTGACCGTCGGGTGAGAAGGCAACAGATGTAATAAGTTTGGTATGGCCGGTGAGAGTTTGTAGGTCAGCACTCCAGCATTCATCTGTCCTTGGTAACTCGATAATCCACTTCGGTAACTCTCCGCTGAACATATTCCTTATTTTTGATCCTCTAGGTGCGAAGACAAGTCCTGAGGAGTAAAGTTGGAGCGGTGCCATTTCAGCAATTTGCCTGAATTTGAGGACAAATCGTCGCGCATCATGCAAAAACTCCGATGCACCAGGAAGCTCGTTTTCCTAGTACACAGGGATATTCAGCAATATGTCGCTCCCAGAAAGTCTGGAACATAATACCTTCGCGATTGATTGTAGCATATCGATGATTCGCACAACCTCCGACATACATCCTAGTACACTCATCGCCTCGACCCAATGAAGGAAATGCCTCTCAAGAAACAAGAGAGTCTTGTCCAGTCCGGTCACTGGATTCTGAATCCGAGTGAAGTGCGTTGCCCAGTAACGACAGGCGTACTGCACCTCTGGGGTCAGATGCTTGTTGACATCCTCATCGTCGATATCACTGCAAAGTGTCCCATAGCTTTTCAAGCCGCAGACATTCTTTTTCAGACTGCCTTGCATGACGTCAAGGCACCGTGCGAAGATGAATCCGTGAATATCTTTCTCATCAATCCAAAATGGATTGGCGTCTTTTTTCTTAGGATCCAGAAGGAAATCTCTTAATGACAAATGTAGCATCCGTACCGGTGTGTCAAAGTCGTCAGGAACGTAGAGAACCGAATGAAGAAACGTCAATCGGCAGCTGATGTGATCCATTGCCACATCTAGAAGGTGAGCAAGAGCCTTGATCGATAGCGGGGAAAATAGGAGTATGATAACTCCAACTATTCTCTTGAATTCATGAATCAATTCCCGCGATTCCGTTTCGTCCTGACCATTGAGCAATTGATTGAGCACGGGCATATAAGTGCCATCCATTTTCGACGTGTATACAGTCTGATCTGCAAGAATTGCGTCGAGACGCCTCCTGGGGTTCCATCGTGGGTCACTGATAAACCGAAACAACGTCGCGGCAGAGATGAACAATGGAACTGCCCTCTCAACGAGGGCCTCGACTGCTTCATTTCCCGGCCAGTCAGGTGGTAATGAATGCTTGTCTCTCAGCTCCGAAAACTTATGGTTGAAATATAAAGATATGTCGTGTTTGATAACTTCCTCTGAGACTTCATGAAGAATAATGTCTTGATGGTTGTCCAAAACGGATTTGGACCTGAAGCCTGACCTAATGGGCCACTCTGGCCTGCTTGTCAAAAAGAACCGAAGCTGCACTGAATTTGACTCTTTGACTTGGGGGAGCATTCCGAGAATAGCCTCTACCTCGTTTTCCCCTTCGCATTCATCGAGCGCATCGATAACAACTACCTTGCATGTATCGTTGCATTGTATTTCGAGCAGCGGCTGAAGGATGAGCTTGTCGAATTGTTCTCTGGGTGCCTTTTCGGAGATATCGGGGTCATCGTCGACTGCTTTGCGGATGGATGGAATGAGCTGAGGAATGCTTGCCGCGAGCTGTTTTGCAAGTGTTGAGAATAATCTTTTCGCACTCCCTCGATCCTCTTCACCCCGCTTGAAGAAAAAGCTCGCAGCAAGCGTCCTCTTTTCCTTGAAACGTCTGGCCACGGTCCTGGCAATTGTTGTTTTTCCAGTTCCTGCCATCCCATTCAGCCAGAATATGCATTTTCCACCTGGAGACGCTGCCCATTGTTCAATCTTGTGAAGCAGTTCGTCCCTGGTCCCGGGTAGGCATTCAGTGTGCTCTTTGTCATTCTCGTAAGAGTCAAATGTTGCACCTTTTGCGGTTCGTAGCCTGTCTAAGCCTAGTCTTTGGTCCATCAGGTGATTCTTCCTTCTTTAGGAGCATTGAAGTTAGCCGTCCGCAATTTCGACACCAAAATGATGATCATTTGAATGTTGCGGCTTACGTCAGGTCGAGTTGAAGAGCAAAGCTGAAGCGTGACCTATATTGTTCAATAGTTTCAATGGCCTGAACTACCTCATCACGGTCCAAAGGCCACCCGAACGCTATCTTGAGCCCATTTTTGAGCCTTTCTCTCTTTTTATCTTGAGCCATTTCCGGGTCGATTCTCTCCCTTAAATCTTTCAGTATGGAACAGCATTGAGATACTTCATTGAGCAGAGCTCGGGTGTTTGTGAGATAGTCGACAGAGTTGGAGTCCTCGAGAAGGGTGTGAAGCGGTTGCAGAACTTCGTGCAAGCCGTCGATTTGCCGTCGAAATTGGAGGATTTCTTGCTTCCCACTTTTTACTTTGTTGATATACTGTCCACATATTTCGGATATCGACCTTGCAAGTTGGATGACCGCAATAATACTCGCCGCAAACTCCATATCGAGAACTGTGAGCGGACTGCAATGTCTATTCCAAGAATTTACTGGCCCAGACCATATGCCGGCTCCAGGGACTCCGCGAAATCACTGGGAAAGAAAAAGCCGAGCTTCCTCATGAAGAGCTATGGAAAGAGGTTCAGGCAGTGGTAAGAAGTTATTGCGGACATCATAGGCTCGGAAATTTCCCTCGAAACCAGAGTAGGCGGGGAAAGGCTGTCAGGCTGGTGCAAAACTAGCGCTGATAGCACTTGTAGGTAGCAGAATCAACAACACGAGCATTGCCATTGCATCGGATTCTCGCGCGGCGCATCCGGAGCCAATGAACATTCTCGTACTACGGCATGCTATAGAAGACAATCCGCCAAAAATCCCAAATACCGTTATACACCTGTGATGATTAATTCCACCGATTGCGATTTATTTCCACGGACCAATCAATGCGTTGATTGAGTACAGATCCCCCTCGGTTCCTTCTAAGAGCTGGCTTGAGAAAGAAGACGTCCAGGACATAATGTTTAGTGTGATGTTCTCCGTAGCGAATAGGCACTCTGGTCTCACATACACTCGTAGTTACAATGAGTACATTTGTGTACCCCTAGCGATCGGCATGAGAATCCAAGTAAGCAAGTCGGTTATTCTTCTACGTGCTCCCCTCTTGCTTTGGCCGCTTCCATTCAACTGTGCCTCATTAAGGTGCATGGCCAGGTCCGTTCACCTTGACTAGTTTGTGTTTAACCATATAGCCTATTCTCCGGATTGTTGGATATGGGAACAAGCTTTCTCCGCCTTGAACCGTCAAATGTGTGCGCAATTGGTTAGCTTTGCACTATGACAATGGGTTTTGAAATTAGAACCTTGAGTCTGATTGCCGGGTTTAGGCACGAGCAAATTGATCTGTTGTTGTTCGAGGAAAATGATCATTATCTCCCTTAATCAGCACCAACTGAGTACCTATCCAAGGCTCTTTCTCAGCAGGAGCACATGCATCCCAGCATCAAGAAATCACAATATTTCTTCGCTCCTCTCAGGCGTTCTGGACTTATGGAATCATTCCAGTTAAGTAGCAAGCTGCTTCCATTCCACAAACTGCTCAATTAATGTTAAGCTCTTTATAATAGCATCAGCTCAGCGGCACATGCGAAATAAACATGAACTTGATGAGTCATCGATGGTTGAGTACAAGTGCGGGACGTAGGCAGGTAGTTTTATAACTCCGTACCTCATTAGCCTAAGTTATATATATTCGCACAGTACCCCAACAGAGGCCCGCCAGCTCAATTACAGCTGAAAGTGGGAAAATGATCTTCGATAATCAGTAAAATTCCATTGTGTATTCCGTATTCTACATATCTGCGACGGGTCCTAATCTCAGCACGGACAGCTTTCAGGTTACCTTGCATCATCTCTGCATCAACCTGCTGTGGCAAGAAATACGAATATGATTCGGCTTTGGCGTTTGTCACAGAAGGTTGGCACTATTGATTAGCGCACTGGCGGCAGAACCGTGATGGATGGTGGTAAGAACCCGCGCAAACCTCGCGCCGTACGAATAGGAGACGCAGGCGGGTGGCTGCTTACCCTACCATTTGCGCACCCTATACTAAACAGTAAAGGTCATGGTATGGTACCATGGCGGAAGTGTCGCGTCAGTGCGCGGTGAGTCAGCGTCCCAAATGCCTCCGCTAGAGTCGACGCGGTCTATAACCAAAGCTACAGAGTGGTTCTGTGTCATACCTACATCCATGCTGTTGATAGCCCGACCAAGCGTACGGAGTATGTACTCCATACTCCGTATTTTATTTCATTTTTAGCGGTGTGATTGGTGCGTGGAATATTCTTCGTCAGTGGAATCTCGTAAATTACCAATTTACGTACAATAAATTACAGTTTTGGCGGATTGTCCTCTACTCCGTATCTAGGGGTGTTATATTTCCGGAAAGAAAATTTCATTGCGGAAATTCTGCAAGAAAAATAAATATTTTCTTGTGGTTTCTTGTAAGGTTGCAAGGCGCCAAACTTCCAAGCATCAGAGAGCCCTCCATATCAGGTACTCAAATATACTGTATACCATATTTGGAAATAGTTACCACGTGACCAGAAAATTTCCTGCAAGAAAATCTTGTTGCATTGAAATTTCCGGAAATTTCATGAAATTTCAAAATGCGGAAATTCCAATTTAACACCCCTAGTTATCCATATAGCATGCCGTAATTCTCACACATACAGCCAAGTACAGCCTCTGCCGGTGAATCAAGTATGAGCAATTCGTCAATTTCATCTATTCATCTCATCAGGAGAACTGTTAGGAATCGGGTTTGCAGAGCGTGATAGGCTGTACGACTACGTCTGGGGAGGATCTGAAGCGCAATGTAGAACCCGTAGAACAGGCAGGATGAGCCGGATGAGTAGGTTGAGTAGAATGAGTGGAGTGAGTAGAGGAGTAGCTGACCGCTGATCTCCGACACTGTCAGGTTCCGCTCTGCTAAATACATTGTGCGCAGCAACATAGTCGTATCTACACACACACTAAGACCACCAGCCATTCCTATCCTCGTAATCGCCTGGTATTGCGACAGCGTCGTAACAGTTGCCCCCGTCTCCCTGGGCCGCGACCCTGCGGCCCTTGATCTGGGTGAACGGGTAGCGTCTCGACGGAGCGCGGCGGTGATGCGAAGCAGTCATGGTCGAGCGTGTGGTTGTTCATCGGTGTCTGTGGATCAGTGTCAATATCACGGGCAATACCCATCATTGTTCGGCTCATAGGCCTGAAGTCAACGTGGCACTTTGGCCGGGGCAGTCCCCATTAACTCAAAGAGAATCCAGCCTCAACATGGCACTTAGGCCAGGGCGGTACCCTTTGAACTCAAAGGATTTGAAGCCTCAATATGGCACTTCGGCCGGGGCAGTACCGCTTCAGATGGAAGTTATTCATTCTTTCCACCCCTTCGCTGCTTCTTGCGTGGCTTGGGGTTGTTTGCAGGTGTGTCGTTTTCTTACGCTTGAGGTATTCGTCCAGGGCCCGAGTCTCAGCGACGTGTTCTTCGGGCTCCCAGGTGTCTTATTCGTGGCCATAGCCCTTCCAATGAACGAGATATTCTTTTCGTCTTCGCCGCACTCTGTCCTGCAGGATGCAGTCCACGACAAACTCCTTTTCGCCGTTGACAATCACCGGCTCCGGGGGTGGAGGCCTCCAGGCTCTGGTGTAGTACGGTTCCAAGAGAGAGACGTGGAAGACCGGGTGAATATGCAGGTACTGCGGTGGTAGCCGCAGCTTGTAGGCATTCTTTCCCCACGTGTCTTCGATGACAAAGGGGCCGATCTGACGCGCATTGAGCTTTGCTGTTGGTCTTTCGGATGGCAAATGCGCGTTTCTGAGCATAACCTAGTCTCCGATCCTGTACTGCATATCTTGTCGCTTTTTGTCGTACTGGAGTGCCTGATATTCTTTGGCTCGTTCGAGGGTCTTCGCAAGGATTTCCCGTTGTCGTTTGATCTCCTTGGCGTGACTCTTCGCTGTTCTGTCTTTTCCGATCTTGGGCTCTCGGTCCACATCGACCCTCAATGTCGGTCTGAACCCCATAAGGGACTCAGCTGGTGCAACACCCGTGACACTGTTGCGCGTGGAGTTATAAGAAAACTGAGCCAATGGAATCCAACGAGCCCAATCATTCTGTTGGTAGTTGACATAATTGCGGAGATAACACTCAAGGGTTTGGTTCTGGCGTTCCGTTTGTCCGTCTGTTTGTGGATGATAGGCCGTGCTCAGCCGACGTCTCACCGCAAGATAGTGGCAGAAGGCGCTCCAGAATGTCGAAATGAACAGGCTGCCTCGATCGCTGACAAAGTGTTTGGACACCGTGAAATCAAGTAGCCGTCGGTCCAGCGTCATAGCCAGTCCTTCTGCGTCCATGTCGGACCTGGTGGGTTCGTAGATCGCGAACTTCGTGAGCAGGCACACGATGACGAGGATTGCATCGTACGATTTGTTCTCCCACTTCGAGGTAGGAAGTCCGGTGATGAAGTCCCATGCTAACTACCTCGAACGGTTCCGACGGGACGGGCAACGGTTTCAGCAGTCTGTAGGGCTTGTGCCGGTGAATCATATTGCCCTGACATACTTGGCAGGTGGCGACATGGTAATTAACATCGTCTTCCATGCCTTTCCAGTAGTACTTGCGACGAAGTGCGTCCAACGTGCGTTTTCGTCCGGCATGTCCTCCTTGCGGGTCGTCATGGTTTGTCCGAATCAGTTCGAGCTTTAAAGCCGGATCAGGCGGGATGTACACAGCACCACTGTACCGCAGGAGTTGGTCGTTCCCGTATGAGTACGGAGTCGAACGCTCGCCAGTTCCATGCGGGTTCTCCTGGAGTTCCTTGATCATCGATCTAGCAAAGGCGTCCCCTTGCTGGCATCGACGAATAAGATCCCCAAGTTCCTCCGGCATGTCCGACCACGCCGTCTCGGCCTGGGCTGCCTCCATCACCACAGACCGTGGCACCAGGAGTTCCGGACCTCCTGGGACGCCGGACGCGTTCTCTGCCGTGGAAGTGGTCGTTTTTCCACGGACCTCCGACCCAACGTTCCGATTCACTCCGTCTGGTTCTGATGCCGTTATTGCAGCGACTGTGACTGGATTCTCGTTGGCAGCTGGAGAGGGAATTGCTCTGAAAAGACCTCGGTGGAGTTTGTCTTGCAGCGTCAAAGGTAGAGGTTGTTCTGCGTTATCTCGAACGTAGTCTGCCCGGCGACTCGGTGCATCAGCAGAGTATTCGAACCAGGGCGATGCTCGATCACAAAGTCAAAGGCTGCAAGCCGCTCTGCCCAGCGCATCCACCGCCTCGTGAATTCTTTCATCGACATGAAACCCCGAAGATTGTTGTGGCCAGTGAGCACAGTAATCGGATGCTTGCTACCCTCCAAGTACGGGCGGAAGTGCTTGAACGCTTCGACTATTGCAAGCATCTCGCCATCTCCAGTGTCATATCGGGTTTCTTCATCCTTCAATTTCCGGGACCAAAATGCAACTGGGTGCCATTGACCATCGTCTTGCTGCTTCTGTGACAAGATAGCACTGATGGCATGTACCGAGGCGTCCGTTTCCAAACGGATGGGCAGCTCTGGGTCGAAATGCCGAAGTAGTGGCGCAGAGGAGAACCTTTCCTTCAATTCCTGAAATGCAGCTCTTGCCTCCGGGGTTATGCAGAATGGTTTCTTCTCTTGCCCCTTCGTCAAGTCCGTTAAGGGCTTGGTGATGGCGGAGAACCCTTGGATGAATCGCCGATAGAAATTCGCAAATCCAATGAAGGACTGAACATCCTTGACGCTTTGGGGTTCCAGCCAATCCCTGATCGTCGCCACCCGACCTTCCTCTATGGATATGCCTTCTGGCAAGATGACGTAGCCCAAGAAGGAGATGGCGTCGACGCTGAAGGCGCATTTGCTCAACTTGCAGTACAAGCGCCATTGTCTCGGTCGCTCCAAGACTTGGCGTACATGCTGCTTATGCTCTTCGACCGAGTTGGAATAGATGACGATATCATCCAAGTACGCAACACAGCACGTATCTAACAGGCCGGCAAGTGCGCGGTTGATATACGATTGGAAGGTAGCTGGTGCGCTCACGAGCCCAAATGGCATCACCAGATATTCGCAGTGACCATAGCGAGTGCTGAAGGCTGTCTTCCATTCGTCGCCCTGTCGGATGCGAATTCGGTGGTATGCATCACGGAGATCCAGCTGAGTCAAGATCCTCGCTCCTTGTTACGACGCTGTCGCAGTACCTGGCGATTACGGGAATGGCTTGTGGTCTAGGGGGTGTGTGGATACGACTCTGTTGCTGCTTAGTCAGCGCACAATGTATTTAGCAGAGCGGAGCCCGACAGTGTCGGAGATCAGCGGTCAGCTACTCCTCTACTCACTCTACTCATTCTACTCAACCTACTCATCCGGCTCATCCTGCCTGTTCTACGGGTTCTACGTTGCGCTTCAGATCCTCCCCAGACGTAGTCGTACAGCCTATCACGCTCTGCAACCCCGATTCCTAACACTCCTGCTAGCCGATCAAGGGTCTCGCGGATTAGTGGCAGCGGGTAGCGGTTCTTGACCGTGATGGCATTCAGTCCGCGATAGTCGACACATAAACGCAGGATACCGTCCTTCTTTGCCACAAACAGGACCGGTGCGCCTGCCGGGCTTTTGGATTCACGAATGTAGCCTTTCTTCAGAGCTGTTTGCAGGTACTCGCGTAGTACTTCTTGTTCCTTCAGGCTTTGCCGATGTAGCGGGCGATAGGGCGGCTCTTTGCCCGGAATTAAATCGATTGCATGGTCATATTCGGAGCTACTTGGAAGAATGCTTCCCTCCTCTTCGGATAAGACATCGGCAAATTCCTCCAGTTCCTTGGGGAGCGTGACGCCCTTGCTGGCTAATGCAGCCACGCGAATCGTTTCGTTCTCTGTGTGCAGGAGTTCCGGGTACACAATGAAGGCCGCGTTGCCTCTCTCGATTGCCCATGCCGCCTTCTGTGCCGTGATCAGGCGGACTTCAGGCTCTCGGGCTGGCTCGCGGTAGAACCATTGGCCAGTATTCCAGTGGATGTCTGGGTTCACGGCCAACAGCCATGGGAATCCAATGATTGCGTCGTAGCCCTTCACACGTACGGCCTCAAAGGGCATCAAGAAGTTCTGTGACTCGCCCTTATGGTCTTCTAGCGATGCACGTACGACATGTTGGCCATGAGAGCGAACCGTTTGCGCATCAATGGCTTCAATTCGCTGCGATCTTCCTGTCGCGTCGCCCAAAAATTTCTCCGCCCATGCGAGGTTGATAAAATGGGCTTCAGCATCGGAGTCAATCAGCGCCTTGATTTGTTGCTTGCCGTGGCGGGGCGTCTCGACGGCTAGCGTCGTCACCAGGGACTTCGTCTTACAGGACCGCCTTGCTTTCAATCCCAGCGCCTTCGCGGTCCCAGACGTTGGGCCGCCTAGTTTTTTGGCTGCTGGTTGTCAGTGCGGGGTCTTTTCTCCGACCGTTTTTTGCTAAAGCAACGATCCTCCGTGTGACCCGTTTTATTGCAAAAGGAACATCGTTTTTCGACCCTTCATCTTGGCGATTGGTCTTGCTGGACTCTGTGCCGGTCCGCGCTAGGTCTTTCCCGTCGCGAGTCTTCTTGTCAATAGCGCGGTTCCACGATGGCACGTTGCTCTTGGACGTCGGATTCCGCTGGGATCGCGCCCCACGGATGCTCTCGCGTCGACCAGGAATCTTCTCCTCGATCTTCTGAAGGTACAAGACGTAGGCATCGTACGTTTCAGGGGGATCGGGGTACCCAGCGGCCTCATCTCGGATGATAGGTAGCACATTAGCCCTCAAGTGTTTGATGCGCTGTCTCTCCGAGTATTCGATGTCTAGCTGACTTTCCCACTGCGCTAAATATGCGGCGAATTCTATGACCGATTGCGTCGGCAGTTGCTTCGCGTCATTGTATTTCTGATTTGCATCCTGCTTCAGCAACTCCGTGGGTCTGACCAACTCTTGCAACCAGTCCAAGAACTCCTCGTACGAGTGAGCTCGGCCCTGTATTTCTTTCTCGTGAACATTCCACAGCACGAGAAGCTTGTCATCTAGAGCCTCCAGCATGGCGTCGATCTTCCGCTTCTCTCCTTCGACGGCGTCGTCGTACCAGTAGCTATTCCACCGGAAATGGACGCCGAATCGCGTCACGAAGGCGTTGTACTCGGGAATGGTCTTTCCATGGTATCGTTCCATCTTCGGGAGTGCGGGAGCTTTCTCGGAGTCTGCGGCTTCTATGTGAGGCCGCTTAACCTGCCTGATCAAGGCCACGTCGGAACTATCATGAGTGGTTTCTGCAGTGGCCGGTGCAACGTCGGAGGGGCCAGGAACGGTAGCAGCGTTATCGGATTGTAGTATTTCCCGATAGGCCACGATTTTCTGGATCTGTTCCCTCTTTCGAATCTTTTCTTTCAAATGCTTGACGAGTGCATCAAGTTGCTCTGGGGGAAGCTGTTCAAGCTCTTCAGGCGACAAGTCTCAGGGATTCAATCCCTGGCGCCGTGGTAGGATTCGCGACGGTTGGTATCAAAGAGGTGGTTGCTGGTGCGGCTGGCGGCTCGTGAGATGCTTCTTCCGCCGTAGTGGTGCGCCTATTAGAGATTCTTGTCGTCGTCGACCGCGTAGTGCGTCGAACAGTGCGTTGAGTAGTGTTGCGAGTGATGGGGCGGGTTGCGCGAGGAGCCATTTTGGTACGATTGCTGTTGCCTCAGTGCCTCAGGCCTCCTGCGCTAGTCCCTAACGGGACTAGTGTGTTGCTGACACAACACCTCCGCAGGAGGGCCTGAGCGGAAGTTTTGGTGAAATTTGTGTATTTGTTACGTTTCGGAAAAATTGATTTTCCGGGGTTTATTTTATACGCTAAGTATAATTAATTACGCGCTAACGGTATGAGGTCTACTCAAGCCCACGCATGCCTGATTGGGAACTTGTTTCTGGTCTCTGCGCGTGCCTTCTACGCTTCATTTCCAGACTCTTCAAGTTTTCCCATCCTTTGAGCCATTAGTACTCACCTACTCGTATAATGATATTGGAAATCAAAGGTTCATTTTGATCGACTATGGGTTCTTTTATTTTAACTTCCGATCTTTCTGAGCCACTATCAGAACTACCTTCCGATATTTTGCTTTCAGAATTGCCCGGCGCGTGGGACGATCCGTTAGGATCGGCTGATGCTTCCTCTTCCGATACGATCGAAGAATCGCCTACAGCTCACAATGGGGGTCGAACCGACGCTAGCCAACGACGCTTTGACAAGATAACGCAAATACGCGATCCCAAGGAACGAGTGGATGCGATGAAGACCCATAGGATTCTGCAGCTTATTGCCCATGAGCAGTTTACAGTATTTGACCTGGTCCGGACTCTCCTCAGCTGCAACATTTTCAAGCGATTCGCAACAAATTTCAAGCAGGCGGCATACGACGAAGATGAGGCTCGTACTCTGCACGCCATTCTAAAACACAAACGACGTCAAACGGGCACTATACTCGAGTGTCTGTTACCAGAACTTGAAAAGCAAATGGAGTCCATTGGCAATATCGAAGGATTAGCAGCGGTTGGCCCAAGTGCTTTTGAGATATCGGAGACCGAAAAGATGCCCGAACTAGAAACGCTTCTTCGATCTGCGAACGATAAAGGGCCCGATTTGTTGAGGCTACTCTGTTCGCTGACAAAACGAGGAGATTGCTGTGAGAAATCGACTCGGCTGCTCACTCTCCTTGGGGTGATGGCCTATACGCGCCACAAAATAAAGTCAAATGCTTTACAACTCAGAGTTGGTGTGCATCTTCACGCCTCGGGTACCCGACGCCATGTCATCGATCTTCTACACAACATGGGCGTTTGTTGCTCCTACGAAGTAATAACCGGCATGATTAAGGAGATTTCGAAGAGAGCGGCCGATCGGATAGCTGCAATTGCAGAGCGCGCAACTGTCATCACCGCCTACGATAACTTCGAGTATACAGTGGGCGTCCGACAGGAAAGGGTTGATGACAATAGTGCATTCAAGTCTGTCACCACTGGTCTCGCATTTGACGGCCTATATATCCCATCGGGTGGCTTAACACAGAGTATGCTTGATTCGAATTTCAAATTGACCGTCCCAAATCCTGTTCAAGACTTCTGCTTTTGCTAGAGACGACCTTGATTATCAGGTATGTTTGACATCCCAGGTGACTTGTTTGCATGATAATGTTTCATAGTTTTCCAAGTTTGTTGTGTTTGAAACCCTTCAGATGGTCTTCCCCGATCAGGTCAAAAAGCTCTATGCTGAGGGTGGCGTTGCTTTGCCTGAACTACCCATAATCGATCGCCTTCCTCCGAAACGCACCGAATTCCATCCCCTTGGCTTCATGGACATTGATGAGAGTACTAACGTTGGAAACATCGACATTCTTAATGATATATCTCGTCGCCAGTATCGGTGGGGTAATGAGCATGACTTTGGACGGGCGCTCCATCTTTTCTACGGCGATCAGAAGACCGTCGCCCGTATCCGCTCTGTGAAACTGCGGCGCCGTGAATCCCGGGATCCTTTCGACCGATTCGGCTGGGTACTTCCTGTCCCGGCTTTGTTTCATGTGAAGATGCTCTGGGTCAGGATGATCCACAGACACCACTTTCTGCTGGATCGCAAGGATTCACCATCTCACTCCTTTGAGCAGCTATGCTTCTGATTACAACTGTAACGGAAAGAAGGATTCATTTCTTGGTTATTTTGTGGCCAGTCCCATTATGAAATCCTCTCCGGATCAGCGCAGGTATCTCTGACCCATAATCCATGATCATGGCCCAGTTAGCAGCAAACCATTCGAACTTGCCTGGTTCCATCAAGGAAGTGCCATTCCTGGCCCACTCATTGATGGTCTTTGCAGGTAGGGACCATTCCTCCATCGCAGGGATGCTGACATCCCACTCATCTGATAGACGCGTTGCATCCTTGGTGCGCCAGCTTTTGAGTTCCTTGCGGATCCCATTCTGCGCCGCTTTTGGCGTTAATGGGAGGCTAACATCGAGCGCCCTCGCTTTACGCATTTGTTCGTCCGTCGACAGTGATGCCCGGTCAGGGTCGCAAACCCAGCAACATCCATTCCGCGGTCTTTTCCGTTCAGTCCGGTCCTCGGAATGGTCGAGCACAGCCAGCCGGAAACATTCCGCCGTAATGCAAGCAAGCATTTCAGACGGAAGCTTTGAGCGTTGCTCCTCCTGGTCTTGCTTGGACGATTTTGGCCTCCGATCTTCACAACGTCTCTTCGACGGGCAGTCGCGAGCTAGATGTCCAAATCCCCTGCATTCGTAACATTGTCTCCCGCCACTCTTTCCTTGGGTCAGTGCGGCGGTGGAGTGATCAGCGTCCGTCCGATCGACCTTTGGCGTGTGTATACCTCCCGAGCTGGCGCCTCCGCGCCTGAAATTGCCAGGCTTAGGACGACGAGCCGACGTGGAGTCGATGCTTTTCAGGACGTGGGCTGCTTGGGAGCAGATGTCCTGAAACTCTTTGAACGATGATGTGGTGGCGAAGGAAGTGGCCACCATTCGCTTCAGGCTGGGACTCAGCTTGCTCAGAAAATCTGATTTGTAGTCCCGCGCCGAAACCTGCGCTTCACCTGCAAGATGTAAGAACCTGGTGAGGAACGCGTGATAGTCGTCTCCGTCCCTCATAACCAAATCGCGATAGTCTTCCTTGGCGATTTGGAGCTTGTTTGGGTTTTCATAGATACTGGCGAGGTGTTGGAAGATGTCCTCGGCGGTTTCATATCGCTCCGGATGATCCTCCCGCATTCGGGGTGCGATGTGGCGAGCAGCATCCCCGTCGGTGCGATTCTCAATATACGCTATCTTCGACGACTCGGTTGGGAAGTGGTCGGCGTTCTCGCGGAGCTTGTTCCTCATGCGACTGAGCCAGTGCTCGAACAGTGGCTCCTTGCCGTCCGTCAAGTGCTTCGGGTCGTCAATCTTTACCGACCGCTTCGGGGCTGTTCCCACCGCCGAGACTCGCTGCTCGACGAGCGCCCGGGCGCAGGCGTCCCGATATTCGTCACGTTGCTCTATCAGAGAGCCGATCTGGGCTTCGGCATTGGCCTTATACTTCGCTAACTTCACCTTCGTGCGTTCTGCCTTCGAGTGAAGGTTGTTGTTCGCGGTAATGAGCCTCCCAATGACCTCGCCGATGTCTTCGTAGACGGCCTTGGGATCCGACGTGACTGCGTTTACGAATTCTTGTACGAGATGTGCGGCTGGTCCTGTTCGATGTTGGCAAGGTACTGCCACGCGATCGTCTGGGACGCCATTTTGTGCGTTTGACTACGAGTTTTCATCATAAACTCGAAAAAAAGGCAAAGATGAAAGAAGGGATCCTTGATATAATGTTCGGAACGTCAGATCTAAGCACGGTAACCCTCTATAGGCCATCTATCTAGAGTAGGCTACGTACGGGACATGAAGGGTGAAGAAGGAAAGCAGTCGTTGGGAAAGCGAAAACTTTTAGTCGTAACTACTCAGTGTGGGTCATCTGACTACGAAACCCTAGCCCTGCTAGCAGCCTAGGGCAGTAATCTCTGCAGGCCCTCACAGACTGTCGCATTACCCCGCACCCTACGGAGTGCTGAGAGGGACAACTCCGATAAGTACAAGTTCCCATAGAGAGAATGCTCTTTATCCGATTCCAGAAAAATCTGACGAAAGTTGACAACTACCAACATCCAGGTCGTGATCTCCGTCATCTCTGCTCTTATGATGACGCGACGCTCGTGCGAGTGTCGAAAAAAAGCAAAAAGGGCGAGATGCGTACCCTTCGAGCCGGACCACCCTCTACACGAGTCTCATGCCCAAATTATTGCGCGCGATGAATCGCAGTTACGAACGGTGACCTTAAGTGGCTCCATTACAGAGAATCAATTAGGCGAGAACCGAGTACCTGGTGGAGACGCCTGACCGTGTGCGCGGAAAATAAGGTCGGTGAGATTCTTCTGGCCCTGTTTGTTCCCCGGGAGCAGCGAGGAAATCTGCGAAACCGGAGTGTTGGGATGTGGAGATCATCTGCACGGCGAACATGGTTGGAGTACTGTTCGAAATACTCCAGAAACTCAGCGTGACGTTTGGAGTGCTGGTCGCCCTGCCCATCCCTCTTATCGTGATTTATCAGGATCATCTGAAGATTTCCTTCGATGATCTTGACTTCACCCCTATAGACGATGTTCATCCTGATGACGAGGCCGACGGAGCCTTTCTTTGCCATCCTGTCGATGACTCTCCGGAATCGCTTATCAGTTCGTATCGTATCGTGTACGATAAGTGGCATAATTCCGTTCCTGAATCCTTTCGATCCTTGCGGTCCGCTGCCTTCAACGATGCCGAGATCATGAGCGGGTTCTCTTTTTCAACCACTACCGCTTCATCTCACGGCCTGTGGCATCGAAGCCAGGAAACCTTACAGGCATGGCAAGACCACATCAAGTCTTTCAAAAGCGCCCGTCGGCGCTCAAGAAAGTTCATCAGGTACTACAAACCACCGATGATGACAGTCCCTCGGCGACAGACTTTGGTGATGGTACTGTCTATCCGATGGTATCTGACCTCCCACATGGGGATTACGATGAGGATGGGGTCACTCTCCCAGACTCCATTGGCTGCACGGACGTACTGGCGATTCTGAACTTCATTCGATCGCACGTCCCGTTAAATGCCAAGCAACAGTCAGTTGTGAGGAGGTCCCTTCACCATATCTTGTGCTCCGAGACAACATCCATAGGTGATCAGGGGCTTATATAGGTTGGCGGCGAAGGTGGGGTGGGAAAAAGCCAAATTGTGAAAGCCATCTGTTTTGTGATGAGAGCGCGGAAGCGGGAGCATGAGCTCATTCTCATGGCGCCCACAGGGGCTGCTGCCGATAACATAAATGGAAATACTTACCACACGTGTTTCCGCATCGGACCCAAGTCAAACTCCGAATCGGGAATCGGGAAAAAGAACAACAAACGTCTCGATTTGATATGGCGAAATAAAACGGTGATGATCCTTGACGAAGTTAGCATGGTGGATATGGCATCACTGAATGATATCCATTATGCGATCCAAAATATTCGTCGCATCTCACCATCAAGCGCACAACTCTTTGGCGGCCTTGGGTTGGTATTGTTCATGGATGACTTTTCCAGTTTCCACCTGTTCACGGGTTGCCTCTCTGGAAGAGTCCAGCTCCTGACAACGAAGCCTAAAAAGAAGGATGGGCGCTCTGGGGAAAATTTAAGGATGTTATCATTCTTGACGAACAGATGCGCCAAGAAAATGATCCGGGTTTTTGAGATATGCTGTGTCGAGCACGCTCCGGAACCTTGACCGACAGCGATGTTGAAGTTCTAAACCGTAAAGTTGTGTCCGATCTCTCCCAGGTTTCCTCGGAAGAGTCAATGACCGTGGTGAGGAGCGACAGTCTCCGCCACCATGTCAACCGTTTACGGCTGGAGAACTTCGCTCGAAGACGGAATCAGAAAATTATCGTCTTCCCTGCCCATCACTCTCGCACTAAGTCAAAAGAACTGTCTGCGAAACGTCTACGCATCGAAGAGCTACTCGAAACACCCGATAATTGCTTTAAGTGTCCTTATGGCCGGCTTATTTTTGTATACCGCCGGTATGCCAGTTATGCTGCTCGACAATCGGCCATGTGAACGGCGCCATGGGAACCGCCCAAGGATTTATTCTTCAGCCGGAGTGCAAGTCAAGCACTGACTGCTCCTTGCACTTGATTTCTTCGATCAACTAATCTCTCTGAATAAGCTAAATCATTCGACAGAGGAAACGGATATGTCATATGCTCGAAGCCTCTGACTTGCATCCTCTTCAAGTCAAATTCTTCATCCTCGAAGGATTTCGGCTTAAGATTTACGACAAGGACTTTTCACCGATGTAACCCCTTAAGTAAACAGTAAAGATCGGTAATTACTTGTCAGAAGCTCAATCTAGGTAGCGATAACTACTGGTCGCATTCTCCGTAGACAACTGTACGACTGGAATATCGAGTACGGAGTACAAAGGGAGGAAGAAAGAAAAAACTGTGCGGAGTAAAACAAAGCTCGCCTT
>NW_027192336.1:111892-142564 GCF_041956635.1 Thermomyces lanuginosus | reverse complement strand
AAGCTCGCCTAAACCCAGCTAGCTCACGTAAGTGGTCACGTGGCCCAGGTTGGCCCAGGAAAAAAAAAAAAAAAAACCCAAGACGATTCAAAACTGTCAATCCTCTGACCATTCCTGCAACCAAGCGACTGAAATTTGAGAACGGAGAGTCAATTGCTGCAGCTGGTGCAAGCCTTGCCACTGTACCTGCGTCAAGTCCCGTTCCTGGCCATAGCGCAGAACCTGTGCTCTGTTCGGGGCTCGCAGAGTTTTAAGACTCGGATGAGTCCGATGCCGCCCCTTTGATCCGGAAGATGACTCTCGTAAGATTCCAACACCCAAAGTAATCACTTTCACATATATCACTAGCCAATTTAATAGGAACGCCGGAAAACAGCCAAAAAGGTCCAAGGGCAAGGTAGTGGCCCCAGTTGGAGGTAAGAGAATGTCGTAAACTTGATCATTGTTCTTCATCTTTTTGACGCTCACTCTCCTCCTGTACAACGTAGTAGCCAACAATACAAAAAGATCAAGAGAAGTTCGTGCAACTAGGTCTATAAGCGAATCATATGTTCAATAGCCTACAATTATACGTGTAAGATTAGCGAAATGAGCAGTTACTCCATACACAAGTCATTCGTAGTTAGTTTCGTTCGGTTCAGGGCATCAGTACCTTGGCAGGCCTAGGGCAAATGGATGTATCACGTGGCCACATCGGGTACTCAGTTCTAGTTTTCCCTCCGTCTCTCTTTCTTCCTTATCCTTGGTGTTCTGTATAATAGCCTGCTCTACTCCGTAGATAGACTGTCTATAGAGAATTACCGTACCTAAACTTGAAGTTCCAAATAGAGCTCTACGCGATAGTCAACGTCCCTCCTAGGTGGGAGAAGCTGATCGGAAGCCTCTTTGGAGAACACTTCGCGGTATTCCTTATAACACCCTGGGAGTTTCTCATCGATCAGGTGCTCGTCGTCTTCCAAATCGATGCCGGTGACCCGCAGTTGTGCCTTGTCCTCGATGGCTCGGTCGAACTCGTTGAGCGTGACGATGAAGCACTCGGACTTGGGGCTACGAAAGTGCCTTTTTATACGCCTCTGCGCCAATGAAAGCGATGTCGATAGTCCTGAGAACCTCGGTGTCGAAACACACTTTCTTCCGCGGTGGTGAACCGGGGGCTCGCCGGCAGGGGCTCGCCGGCAAGGGCCCGCTTCATTTTCGCCAGGTTGTTGCGGTAGGCCGTACGTTCAGTTTGCCGCACGCGCGGCCCCTGTGAGTTCGTCCTTCAAGCGCCCTCGCTGCTGCAGTTTGTACGCTCTTCTCACTGGCGATTTCCTCGTCGAGAGCTCGGTCTCGCCGCTCCTCGTCTTGCTGGTGGAGCGGGCTGGGCATCGGCCTCTGCAAAACACGGCGGGGAACGAGTCTCGGGGCTGGCAGCGCTTTTTCCAGGTCCGAAGGCTCAGCTGGCCACAGGAAAGCGCTATTCTTGACGTCAAGCCGAACGTCCTTTTCCGCTAGCCATCTTCTTCCGATGATCATTTGGTGCTGCCCGAGGTCCGCAAGAATCAACGGAGTGTTCAAGAACCTCCATCTGTCCAGCCACAAATGAAGGAGGATCACATGGGTGAGCTGGGGACCAGGCTTGCCGTCAAAGGTCCGAGTTCCGCAGGTGAAGGGCAGGTGTTCAGAGGAGCAAAATATTTCTCTCCAATAAACGTCCAGTAAATGTCATCAAACATAAAGCTCCTTCGTGTCGCAAGGCAGAACCAGAAGAGCCCACTATCTATGGAACGCGCCATACGTCCTGACAACCGCTGGGATTCCTTCAAATTACTTCTCTGAATTTGCTCATTCTCGCAGGCCCGCAAAACCTTCAGAAAGAGATCCAGGCGTGGCGTGTATCGGCGTAAAATTTCATTCAGGTCTGGCTCCCAAGTTTCCGGGATCTCAAAAAGCAGCCATCGCGGTGCTGTATAGGTGAATTCAGCGGGTTCAACATTAATATACTCCCAATCGATGACCCCGGGGAGTTGAAATTCCTCGTCCGAAGCAACTAACACGTTTGATGGCGAAGTTCGTCACAATAAAGATGGAATGGGCTAGGATGAGCTTGAGAGAATTCTCGTGCTATCTTTCTGAAAAGGCAGCGTGCAATGTATTTCTTTCGACAGTTATTCTCATCATCTACAGCATTGTTACGTTGATATTGGAGGTGAAGAAACTGCTGCGATGTGAGTTCCTCAAAGTAGCTTGCGGCTGTGCTGAAGGTTCTCGTAACTTCCACAAACTTGTCTGGAGGGGCGTTCCCGACACGGACCAGTTCGTTCACGTTTTGAGTTAATGGCCTCCTGGATGCTGTTCACTTTCTCGATGACGGGTCGATCACGAGGGCCCCGATGTTGGAGAAAGTCGGCTTGGTGAGTTCCAGCAATATTCGGGCCATTACATAGTAAGCTCTTCTGAGATCCGCTTCTGAGACATTGGGATCCAGCCTTGGTTGTTTGGCTGTTGGGTCTCCAAGGCGCTTAGAGAGCAACATCCCTTCGATATAGGATGTGAAGATATATGGGTTAAGCCCCCAGTGACCGGCACCAAGGACGACGGGCGCAGGGACTTTGGTCCAGCTGCGAAGAAACTGCATGATAGCGATTTCATTGTTTGATTTCTCTACGCGGACGTGACTGCGGCCCAGGATTGGGAAAAGGACCACGACTCAAAGTTATCCTCAAAGGTGACGAAGCAGCAGATGTTGTACGCCCCCGCCGTGAAACGTGAAACTTCAACGATGCGGGATTCCGTCCAGTGCTCTCCTGCGAGCTTTCGAGGTAAGTCGGGCCAATCTCGGTTCAGCTGATGGATCCAAACAGCGAAAAGCCTCTCGCCTCCTTTTTTCAGCGAGATTGTCCCAATCCATGCTGGGTAATAGCCAGGCGTCACTGTAGTAGTGTCTTTTGCGGAGCAAATAAGAACTAGGGATGAGTCCAGGTTTAGGTGGCCCAATGTTATTGATAATGAGAGTACGGAATAATGACAAATGACTCCAAGGATGACATAGACACGCTAATAATTGTGAGAAGACGTGGTAGAACACAATCCCAACTCTGTACAAAACGTTACCTTTCGGTCAGTTACTTATCATTTCACTTTTCCATCATGCACACTTCCAGTTCTGTCCTCATGCTTCATACTCATATTTATAGCAGCCCTCTACAGCCTGCCTTTTATGTTTACTACATGTTGTTTCAACTCAGTTGTTTGATCAAGTTTCCTGTACATATGGGAGTTCCGATTTCAGGACATTTGGAAGAGCAGAAGCAGAGCTATAATTAACACATCGCAAAGTATTATTTCAGTCCTCGGACATGGACCTCTTCCGTGACCAGAATAAAACCCAGTTTTCCCGACAGTTTATGAAAGCCTGTAACTAGCCGCGAGTTGGGGTTAGGGCCAACTCCCAATTATCGTTTGGTAGTTACTTCCAATCGGAGAGTGTTCCAAAGATTTGGGACAACGATTGCGATCAGAGTGCGGGGTGCATTAGCGCAAGCTTAGCACCAAATCCCGCCAACATCCGAGGTGCCAGTATGGAGTTAGTATCCACTGAAATTGGGGCGTTCCTGGCTAGGACAGATAGGGATTGGCATTCAGGATTGCCCAAGACAGAACCAGCGGACGAGCACAAAGGACTTGGCCTCGTTGTTCTAGAAAAGCCAAGTACAGGAAGAAGGCACTAAACATAAGAGGCACAAGACTCCTTCGCCAAGTGTAAAATCTCCTGTATTCCGTGAGGGAGGTCGAAATTCCATAGCCCTAGGTTATGCGACCAGATTAAGGTCACGTGATGAAACCACAGGCATAGATGGATGAAAATCGACCATAGATTTTCAACATCAGTACGGAGATTTCCGTGCTCCGTACTAGTCAATCCAAAGTTACTATACACTTCGAACTGTACACTCCCCAGAAACGATGTGGGGATATCACGTGATAGATACACTGTATAGGGTTACCTTGGGTATGGAGTATATTGTAGTTATCCAGCACTTCTACGGCAGGCTGCCATGACAGTCGGTAGGTCTGTTGGACCATAACGTTAAGAATCTCTTGCTCAGGGGGAAGCTGTGGGAGTGAGGTACATAAAGTTACTACAGCCAATCACCTGACAGAATGACCACCACGAGCTGGAGGTACACCTATAGTATACAGTAGACACGACAAAATCTGCAAGGACCCTTTTTCAACGTATGTCTGGAAACTTCACTTGATTCTCTGTCTAAGGAGAGATGAGAGAACTAGGTGCATGAAAGTTTTCTCTTGGCCTCTACGGGCCAAGAGCAGGGACCAACACTCCGCCGTACTAGGGTAGAGTAAACTGATAAGAGTTCTCTGACGTCTTCCGATGCCAAACACCCAACAAAGTCAACTCTAACGAAACAGTACTGATGCATCCTTGGAATCCTTTGACTTTGTCCATCTCAAGGTATCCTCGCGCAAAAACAGAGTTGCATCTATCCTCTCAGGGCGGTACAGGTACTAGCTATAACTACTATATTTGCACCTGATATAGTATCACAGCATGGAATAAGACCATTTCGTTGAGGAGCAAATCAAAAAGAATCTTTGCTATATGGCTCTATCCGCCGTTTCAAAAACCCGAATTGCCCCGAAACCTAGCCATGGAACATGGACAGGCTCTCGTGTCGTGGAAGTTTCGCGCTTCACAACGGGGACGTGCATCATCTACTGTTTTGTCACCTTTGAGGATAATTAGTATGATTTCCCTTCCTTAGCTTGTTCACTTTGTATTTGTTCATCTTCTGCATCCGCGTCCCGCTTTTTTGCTTTATCCATGATTCTTTAGTAGCGTTCTTCAGTTTGTTTTCCTATTGCTGTATTTTCCATTTTACTCCTGCTGTCGTATCCAGCCTCGTGTGTATACAGCTGTCGGATTTCTAAATTGTTTGGGAAGGTAGAAGACAGATACATTCCTACTGGATTTTGCTTTTAAGGTTTTTTTTTTTTTTTTTTTTTTTTTTTTTTTGGTCTGACATTTGATGTAACTACAAAACCCACGTTTAACGAGAGGCAAAACTGGATACACTACTGATCCCCCTCAGCATTATGGAATGGGCTGTCCCATTACATCCGGCGTTGTGGCATACCAGTCACATACTTGTCAATCGGCAGGTTTGCCGTGTCCAGAAATACAGCAGTGCGGCACTTAGTTTTCCCAATTCCAATAGATTGATTTGTATCTATGGATGTCTAACACAAACGAATCTATATAGTTTGCTCCTAAGTGTAAATAATAGTGAAATTATTCATTGTAAGCCATCCAAATCGAAATGATGTAATTGCGAACAATTCAAAAAGACTCCCTGTAGATCTGGCAAAATTCCGATCGGTGTTCAAGTGCGCCGATCGCTGGTCGAGTCCTTACTCCTCTCGGTAAGCGGATAGGCTTCCTCGTCTTCCGGGCGGACACATAGGCGAAGCAGGCCAAACGTCAGTGTATTCAAGACCGAATATGTGATCTGAACGTAGATTGGTCTGTTATCGGAAATCACATTCGCTTTAGTTTCGGTCATGCCATCTGACGCCAAATGAACGGCGCGATCTTGCGGAAGATAGCGGCCCGGATTGAACACATTCCACAGGACAGAGTTGATGAGCATGAGGCACGCCTCAAAAACAATGAAGAACCACTCATGTCGCAACAGCGGGCTCAGAGCTCTGAGCGTCTCAAAATCATCGAGATCCACTTCCGTGTTGCCCACGTGTTCCACCAGACGGTAAATGCAGCGGATCAGGATCAGCAACATGCTGATATATAAGGTGACCAGAAGCGTTGGGAGAGATCGACGGTGTATCTTCGCTTGCTTACATCGCCAGTGGAAGATGCCCGCTATACCCACGAAGGTGACGATGACGCACAGTTGCAAGGCGAGAGCGGCTAAGATTAGGATTTTCCCCAGTTCTTGCTGATCACCGGTTGGGTTTGCTTGCAGGGCGACGCCCAAAGCGTTCAGGGCCTCGACAACAGCCATAAGACCACCGAAAATGGGCATAACTTTGCCAGGTGGCAGAGGTGTGAGATGGGGGACGTAATGGAAAATCCGACCTAGAATGTGATAGTTGGCTAGCTCGAGGAGCGGACTATGAGAGTTAGGCAAGTGGTAATAGACTGGCAAGAAAACAGCATTGGTATGCTTGTGAAGCTGACTTACGGGCATACGTAAATAAAGACCTGGCTAAGAATAAAGATGATCAGGTTTTGGGTGCTGTACATATAGTTGCCGTAGGATTGATAGGCACGAAGCGCATAGCCAACTGTAAACAGAATTGCGCAGAATGGTTGAAGCCAAACCATCCGAAAACACTTGTAGAGTCTGGCCGTCAGAATTAGATCACCGCCTGATCAGTGATCTCACTATTTTCGACCAAACTCACAGACACTGCCAGATATGGCCGATTGCTGACAACGCATATGCAATCGTGAAGAAGATAGGTGCTCCCTGAGAGGGAGCGTAGATATACAGGCTTCCAGGAACTGTCATAGTAGGGCTAATGAGAATCACGTGACAGATATGGACCTGAAGCCAAGACCTACCGATTTGTCCGCTTGACATGGTGTAGATATTGGATTTGACAGTCCAATGCCCGGGTAAAATCTAGTAAGAGCTGATTCTTGTCCGCTCATTCAAGCACAGAGACCGTGGAACATGTTGGTTTAAATGATCCCCCTCTGTTGCTGTTTTATTTTGTATTCTTCACGCTTCGAATTAAATAAGTCATCGAAGTTATTACCGTATTGGGAGAATAACATCGCCAAGACGCCAACTGTGGAGCATAGGGATTATCCCAAGGACCCAAGGGGAAATCTGGCTGCCTATTCAAAGGAACCCCATAATAAGGTGACCTCGTGGGTCTAGCTTAGCAAGCTGACTTACAGGTTTTTGGCCTTGGTCTTCGTCTCCCACCAGGCCCAATAGTGGTCATTCGTGCATCTGTCGGTCGGGCGCGTCTGGTTGCACGCTGGGAAATGGAGGAGGATCGGAAGCGCCACTGTTGGGAATGCCGCCGACGTTGTCTGGTCTGCGACTTCACCCGTCCTGAATGTAAGCGATGTTCGAGCTCTGGGATCCTGTGCCCTGGATATGACGATCGGGAACCATTCCGATTGAAGTGGCTTGCCCCTGGAAGGGTCAAATCTCGGAATCGCAAACACGCAGGTAATCAAAACGGAAGACCAGCAAAAGCCACGGCAGAGCTCCCCGTCATCAAGAAAACCAGGGATTTAACTAGAATTAAGATCCCCCATTTCGAGCCCATCACGGATGCCCTACTCTTGGCTCAGGCAGCTGAATATTGTAAGTGAAGAAGACCCCCGGTATTTCACAATGCAAACTAACGAACGGGACTAGACAACAGTTGTATATACCCCGACTTGGAACCAATTAATGATCTTGGCCCAAACCATGGCATTTACAAGCTCTCACCTACGCATCTTCAGCGAGGGGCTGTACTCCCCGACTATCTGCGACTAGGTGTGGTCTGTATGACCCTCAGTCATCGAATGAACCGAATCAGGAATGACCCTCAATCTAATTCCCTGGCGGTGAATTTCTTCCATTACCGAGGTCTTGTTATTCGCTCTCTCAGGAGTGATATCAATGAAGTACACAAGCGCACGAGTGATTTCGTCCTCGCCGGAATTGTTACACTTCTACTCATTGATGTAAGTTTATTCTTCTGTTCGGACACCATTCGTGCGATATTAAACCGTTCCCCGGCACAAGGCTCAGCATGGTGCATCCACGTATTGGCGATTCCATATGGAGGGACTTCAAAAATTGATCACATTGCGCGGCGGCATTCGTCCACTGGCCAGATCTGCCGGCCTAGAGCCGCTACTTCATTGCTTTGTATGGTATGTTCGTGTACGAAACGGTTGAGTTCGAGGCAGCATTGGACTTACTGGCACACAGCGCTGCGATTATCGGGGACACTACTACTCCCGCGTCAAAATTATTTATGAGTACCCAGTTGCTTGAGGAAGCTGATTTCATTCTAGAGCAGTTCGGCAGTGGAGTCTTTGCCTTCCTGATGTGTCCCAAGTCCCTTTTTGCTGAGGTGATCAAGATAAATCATCTTCGCGTGCGAGCTTCCAAACAAGATCCTGCAGAGCTGGAGAACCTTGCCCAAGAAGCTTATCAAATACTGCAACGAATACAATTTTTCTCGTCAGAACAATGGGCGGAGTCCAAACCATCGTCCAAAGGGGACTGGATACTTGTCGGAAACCTGTTCCAGGCCGCCGTGATGATATACTGCATCTTATCGCTGCAAAGCCTGTCGGTGCTCCCACTGACACCTCAGTTAAGAGCTAGTTGCACCTCCAATTCTCAGCTTCTCCAAATCCTACTAAAGGACGCACTGTCATCCCCAAGGACCAAGAGATTTCTCGTTTGGCCGCTGGTCGTGCTCGGAGTGGAAGCTGTGAATGGAAGCGCCTTGATGCGTAATTTCGTTCGAGAGCAACTGTCCGAATTGAGTTGTTACATCGGCTCGCATGCCCCTCTAACAGCAAAGGACGTCCTTGAAAGATTTTGGGCGTCAGGCAAGACGGATTGGGATGCTTGCTTCGATAGACCCTACATGTTCCCGATGCAAATTGCGGTGGACATCAGCAAGTTGTCCTAGAACAGCAGCGCGGAAGTTGACCTCTCGCTCTCTTTGACAGGAACCCATGGTGTCTCCAGTGCCGACTCCTCCTGCTAGGCTGGGAAACGTCTGCACCGTCACGTGACCAGGCGATCTATACGAAACTGAATTCACCTTAAATCTGCTGGATAACTGTTCTGCGACGTGTCGGTTGACCAATACGACTCGCCTGCCTTCCCTAGCGCACCCGTAACTCTACTCAGGGCATGCTTGCCGGTTGTGTACAGACCTTGCTACCATCTTGAGGCGCCAGAAGGCATCAGATTTCTTCGGACGGCATCTGCTCTGTGCAGGTCACAGCTGCTCATTGTGAGAACTTATCTGCCATTGTATTATTGCGCCTTGTTTCTCACTGTGTCCACCACTTTCCTACCGGAGCTGTGTTCATAATCCTGGTAATTAGACCATGATCTTTATAAAATGCTTCACTGTTCGACTTGCCTTTTCACCATCTCTCACCGGGTACAATCCTTGAATCTCAATACAATCGCTACATCTGGTCTGTGCGCATCTGTTCACCGTTTGCCCTCCCTGCTGAGTAAACGCCCGGTGCATGTCATGACTTTACGTTTAGCCATGGAGTTACCGTAATGAATGGTACGAGGTTGTTGATGATCGGATCCATTTGTGGACTCTGAAATACATATGCTTCTTGCTTAACATTTAAGACACTGACCTACTTCTATCCTACCACCCGATATCCTAGGTGGCTGTATCTAATAAACTCTGGAAATTTGTTCTCTAATCGAAAACAACTCCGGGAGGCTCAAAGTCGTCAACTACACAGATCCCTTAGGAATTACACACTGTAGTTTACGATGTGAACCCATAAACTACGATTACTGTGGCCAGTCAAAGTCTCGGTCACTCTTTTGTATCATTGTACTGAGAGCCTATCTTCTTCACTGTAAATTTGAAGTTTCAATATGGTTTGAAGAATCCACAAATGATTCGGACATTTGCGGAATTGTGCGTGTGCTTCCCTCGTGAACTTCATCCATAACCCATCCACGTGCTCCATTGAATCCCGCTGATGAACCTCTTCAGAATCATTACAGAGTGAACATCATGCTCAAATTGCTAACATTTAGTTGAACTCCGTTTGACATCGTTTTCAGCATGATGAGTGACAAAACCATTCGCGTGTTAGAAAGTCAACTCAACAAGTTTGTCGAGTGTTCAATACAATACCAGAGCGCCAACGACAAATTTCTTCAACAATTCCGCGTTCTCCTCGACCACTATAAAGCTCTGAAATACGAACACGAGTCTCAGAGAGCGAGCCGAGCACTTCCTGCCAATGGAGTGCGCCATCCGATCCTGGAAGGTTTCTTTGTGGCACACTCGACTGACGGTCGTTTAGGCCGGTAATCATCTTGTTTTGGTTCTGATTGATGGCGATGACTATATTGTATGTTGTCCGATACAGTTATTTAACATTCGCAGCGGAGCTAAAGGGCCCAAGTTCGATCATCGTTATATCACGGCGAAGACGGAAGGAGGAAAAATGGCCGCCAGATTCCTCAAGAACACCATCAAGCAGCTACTCGCTTCGCACTTGCCAGAGGAAGAGGATACAAACAATGTTCGGATAATAGTGCGCGTCTATGCCAACGTTTTTGGTCTCTCGAAGAAGCTGGCCAGACTCAACATCGCCGGCCGCGAGGCACGTTCCCTAGCACCATTCATTGCGGGGTTCAATCAATCCGAGCCAATGTTCGACTTCGTGGATGCCGGCAATGAAGAGGACTGCACGGCGAACAAAATCATGGGTGAGGCAGTTTGGTCAATTTCTCAGACTTCTCAAACCTGACTTTGTTGCCAGAGACATTCGACTTCTTTGCAACTAACATGAGATGCAAGCACATCTTTTTTGGGGGCTGTAACAACCTCGGCTACCTGTCGAAAATTTCTTCTCGCTTGGAAGAAAAGGGTCGAATTACACTCATCAGGAACATGACTACTCTTCCTGAATTTGAACATCTTGAGTTTCCAATGATATATTTGCACACCGTGTTTGAGACAGCTCCTCTAGAGACAACGAGATTGCTGCCGCCAACCAGCACAAAACATTGTGCTGAGATGGGGACGAGCGATCGAAGAAGGAACGTATGCATTTTTTATCTGAAGGTTTGGCGCCGTTTACATTGCGTTTGCGTTTGCGACACCGCACTGACCACATTTAGAATCAGTGCAAATTCGGCCTGAAATGCAGGAGACTTCACGACACAACTTTGAATCGGCTACAAAGTCCGGTACCTTATCGACGAGGTCAGCTTGGTGCATCCAGTGAAAGCACCGAACTTGACCTTCTACCGTCAAGGATACTGCCAGCCTCAGATCAAGGAAAAGAGAGATTGATTCCTGTGAACAAGAATGGACAGAGACTGGATGTCTTTTCCGTCCCGCCTGAGGAAGGGAGAGCAGAATTCGAAGGCCGCACAAAAACCAGAAAAGTTTGCAACAAATTACTTCTAGGAGGACATTGTCCGGATCCGTCATGCACTTTCGATCACCAACCAATGAGTGAACTAGCCACGGAATACCTGCGTCACAAGGCCAAAGAAATCACTTGTCCCATGGGGTCGTCATGCCGGTCTCCGAAATGCTACTACGGTCATGTGTGTCAAAGAGACCTGTGTCGGGGCGGCTTTCCATGTCGGTTCAAAGACGAATTCCACATTCATGCCATGGACTTCCGCGTATATGACTGGGTCGAACCGACTAACGAGGCAGACGACAAAAGGAGTAGTCGCTCGATTCTCCAAGAAATGAATGTTCGGGATTCCGATTTAATCACGATGAGCAGCGATACAGATCACGGTCGCGGTTGAAAACGGAATTAACATTGAATGAGGTGGAAGAGAGTCGAAGCGTAATCTTGATAGCTCTCCAGGGTTGACACGTAGCATCTTCCAGCTGTGGCACAATGGCCTCAACGCCAAACACATGTCTCCCACTTGATACCATTGCTGCGAATACTTGATCTGTACATAGGTCAATGATACGACTAGGCGTTCCCCAGTCGCTCCGAGGGTAGACATCTCCGATTTTCAGCCTAGCATAGTGATAAGGGCCTCCGAAGTGAGGCGTCTTCGCCTTATACTCTGCAGTATCCATCAGTATTGCAAACGATGTCATGAGAGTGATGCGGCTAGTCTCCCCGGGTGTCGTTGCCTCAGAATAGCAATACTAGTATTACTGCTTAGTAGGTACCCTTGCCCCGGACTAAACACCAGCGAAATATTTGTAACTGGTTACTTCGCCCCGATGACAATAATGTACTCAATGCACTAGACCGCCGGCTTTACTGCCTTGTTGGCCTAGGGTTGCCTATCCTATCGCGCGACGTGGCATGGGTAGACGCTTGCCAGCTCCGAAAAACGGTCCCTCACACAGCACGGCGTGGCAGCATCAACCCCCGATATGATATTTTTCAGAAGAGGGCAGTATAATATTCGTGTAACGGTCGAGTCTTCTTGTCGAGATCCTTGACAAGCAGCCTTCTTGAAGCAAACTGACTCAGTCGTGACGTTGGTCGTGCTCATGGTCGTTCCTGCTGCGCTCTCTGGTTCCAGACAGGTGATTCACGTGACTGATTAATAATATGAGTCACATGATGTGGCGGTGAAGTGTGGCGTCAAGTAAGCCAAGCCCAACTGTCTCTATCAACATTCTAAGATTAGTACGGAGTACTGACAACCATCAATGCCCATACAGAGGTTATTGCAGAGTGGCAATACAGCAATTTCTGCTTGCCTGATTGTATGCCGTCTCATGACAGTGACTCCAGTCCAGCTTTCATTCGAAAGTACTGTGCCTTTCTCTGACTCATATTCTAACGTCCGAGCAATGCCTGACTTACATAATCACAGGTTGAATCACCGTTGAACCAATCGGATTTGTGATTTCTGTGGGCCTCTCGCTTGACAGTGGCGCCTAGATTTCCCGCCTGCTCACACCAGCCTCTCTCCGCCCCCTCCCCTGTTGTGCCTTACTGCCTTGTCAGCTCATCGTCAACCTGATTTCTCAGGTGGCAATAATTTCCTCTTTTGCATCAATACCTATTGAGATACATCTTGTGTGCCTATTTGGCGATATCAACCACTTCGATTCCTATTAATCCGCTCTTGACCGCAGAACGCGTGGAAGCTTCACGCTCTCCCTTTTCCTCGACTTTGATCGTTTTTTGATTTCCACACTCCGTGTCGCGTTTCAAACACCGCTATCCGACCCATCATCGTCTTCGACCGTTCGATACTCCAACTAGATACAATTAGAGCTTCGCTGACATGGGCGACGGGACGGATTACCCTAGTCCACGAAGCGAAGGTACCAACGGGCCCTCGGCGATCATGATTCCCGCTCCGGAAGTCCTTTCATCTGTTAGCATGCCCGACCCTGTGCCTGGGCTATCAACCGAACCATCTCGCCCACGGCTCTCTGTGCGACGAGCACGAGATCCTCCAAAAAATGCTGCCGGTCAGATCTATTGCGATCATCCCGATTGCCAGGCCGCGCCGCCTACCTTCCGGCGTCCATGCGAATGGAAGTGAGTATTTCATCGGGTACGAAGCTGGAGACACTGCTGACAATGTGATAGTAAACATATGGATAAGCATGACAGGCCGTACAAGTGTATGGAGCCCGGGTGCGACAAAATCCAAGGGTTTACCTACTCGGGCGGACTTCTCCGTCATCAGCGCGAAGTCCACAAGAAGCACACGAGCACTAAGAAGCCGTTGATGTGCCCATATGCCGATTGTAACCGCAGCACGGGCAACGGCTTTACGCGTCAGGAGAACTTGAAAGAGCATCTTCGTCGCCGACACATGCATACCGAAAATGGATCGTCACCGGATCTCACTGCCTTGACAGTACCAGACGTTGATGGCGTCAAGACTTCGTATCTCGCACCCACCCCAGGTACCTTGAAGCGCAAGCTTGATGAGTCAGACGCAGCGGCGGAGGTTGCGCAGGGAGGCGAACGCGAACACATGAATTTACTCGAGGAGATCAAGCGACTTCGTCGGGAGAATGAAGAGAAAGATCGCCGCTTGCAGGAACTGGAAAAGATTGTCGCGGGCCTTCAGGCACAACAAGCGGTCCCTGCTGCTCTGTCTACCGCAGCAGCAACCTGAACAAATGCCTGGTGAGGACATTCTTCATTTCATACTGCATGGGAGGCGTTTTTCCTTTACGAAGTTCTTCACTCTCCCTCTATTTTTGCTTGGTTGCAATCAACTCTTCTCGACAGTGTTGCATGGAAACAACTTCGCCATTGCACTGTACAAGCAGTACAATTCGGGACGGAAGTTGAGGTGATTGTCATTAGTCTGTTATTCTCGGAGGGCGTTGTGTCTGCGGTTTCTCACGGTTCCTATATTCCATATACCCTGGTTCAAACAATCTGGTGTCATGAGTGTGCTCATTTCTACTCTATGATGGCTTTCAAACTCGATTCAGCTCTGTCTCTTTTCGATATTCATTTCACTTACGAACTCATTATCATTGGGACGAGACAGTTGTGGCAGAAGAATGGAATATCCAACTGAGGGCTAGTACCATCTTGACATCTCATTTGCTAGAGTTTTGGGTAGTGAAGGGATATTGAGGGTTTTGAGGGCCCCAACCGCAAGCTGCATGTTCGCCCAAGACATCGAGTGATCTTGTCCACCCACCTGCTGTCTACGTGTCCGCGAGAACCGAGATCAGAAAGTGTACAGTGGTTCCTCAGGATGATGATGGTGGTGGACAGGTTTAGACCGGACAAGTACTCCGTAGTACTACTGTTAGTACGAGTAGTCGGCGACTGCCTGGAAATCTTACAGTTCCGTAAATAGTGTTTCTCGCGCTGATGTGGCAAGACGGTCTCATTAATTAACATGTCAGGGTTGTTCAGCGAGGGCAGCGGTTCAGAGCCTCCGCCCGCCGTGGATCAGAACTGTCAACTGTCCTGTTCTCTCCGTTGTGCCACACCATCCCCTTTACAAAATTGCAAGAATACTAGGCTGACACTCTTTAAAATTTCAATTTCGTGCACTTCGTGCACGTACTAACTGTATTCGTCTTACGCGTCAATTTCATACTTCCCAATAAAGTATGGTGAACTTGGCCAAGGAGCCATGCGATCCAGAAATCAGGGACGTTTCGGGAGGCGACTGGGGGTCGCGTTGATCGATACGAGCCCGGAGTCTCTCACCCAGAGTCATCCCTCCTTTAGCGGCGCAATTATTGATTGTCTCTGCCTGTTATTTAGTCATTTGGACAACATCAATGGTCTCTTGTTCCTACTAACCATTCATAACTCCTTTTGTCACGTGCACAGCATGGTTTGTGAAGAGATTTGACAACTAATCCCCCTGGTCACTGAATAGGGCGAAGTAGCCTCCTTTCTATCACTGGCCGGTCGTTCTCCCAAATACGATACTTGAGGTATACGAAGGCTCCAGAACATCTTACTTTCAGGTTGCAGACCATATATATTTGCGTGCTGGGGTTGCTCTTGCCAACCCTATCATTCGAGTTCGAAGCGCAATATAAGATTGATTGACGGCGTCCTCTCCGATTTTACAATTATCCAAGCCGGGGAGAGTCCCGGAACTAGCCATGTCCCGTCTGGAGTCGTCACCATATATCCGGAATGAGGAGTATCTTGCAGAGCCGCTCTTCAAAGTGCACGATGTCCTGCCACCTGCGCACCTCGGAAGCCCACTAAATGACGAATTCGCCCTAGAGCTGCCATCGCAAGACACAGCATACGGGGAACTTGTCCCAGACAACTTTTTTGAAAGGGTCAATCGTGCCTGGTTTCAACATCGCCCAGAGCGACAGTTGTGGTCTTACGATATGCGACGCGTGGCGCAGCAGATTCTGCCGTTTCTCTGGCTAGGTCCTATCTCGTCGGCTTTAGACCGTGAATTTCTTCAACGAGAGGGCATCACATTACTTCTCGCTGTCCCATTCAGCAATCACTCCAGACCAACAGGGCGCAGAGTTGCAGATGAATTGGGTATCGAGACGGACTCTGTCACTCTCGCAGACGGGCAAAACTATATTTATCAATACTTACGCGCTGTCCGTCGTATCAACGATCATTTGTTCCTTCATTCTACGCCCACACATATGCCCAAAATTCTTGTCTTCTGCGAGACGGGCAGTGACCGGTCTGCGGCGGTAGTCGTCGCCTACATCATGGCTATGTATGGCTTAGACTGGCTCAGTGCTCGCTGGGCTGTGTCTCATCGACGACTCTGCGTGGCGATCGGCGAGCAAATCAGACAATCTCTAATATCTTTCGAATCAATTGTGGCAGCCAAGAGGGATGTTGCAAAGGCTGGTGTCAATTCATTTGGAAATAACGCTCGCAAGAGGGGCATCGATGCCACAGGAGATGATGCAGATGTGGACATGATGGACGGGAATACCATTACACCATTTACTCCTCGTCCAGCACCTTTCATTGACAGGGTTCTGTGACTAGCTATACCCAATGCTGGGCTGTACCATCCAAGAGCGCATCCTGATTTCTGTATCCCAGTGTGACGGCGGCATAGATTCTAATTTCAATGGACGGGTTCTAATCTTTGCTTGGCCATTCATATGCCGCGGTGTTGTATCAGCTGATGAGTGGACAACAGCCTCATCTAATAACAACCGGCCACCCTCTAGGGCATGTCCGAGACAAATGTGACGTCTACAGCAAGCTGGGCCAGCATCGGCTGAAGGATTTTCATCACATATCCCGCGACTCCCAGCGCTTGATATGTTCCCACATGCGATAGATGATACTTTCTGTGAATAGCACACACTTTCAGTTGTCTCGGTTTTCCGACGAATTTACTCCTTCATCCGTCTTACATTCTTGATTCTATGTCTTCTATTTTCATACCCTTAGCATTTCTTTATCCATTGTCATATCTCGAAAACACCTTTCCAAGAAGCATTGACGTGCGGGCCGGAAAAATGTCTTTGGCAATCAAGGCTCTCAGCTATCAGGGTCCAACCCTCCATCCTCCACAATAATTCCACGCGGAAAGCATTGCGTCCTCCAGCAGAAGATGGCATCACGAAATGAAGAAAGTCCACGGCCATCAGTGACTTCGACCAGAGTTTGTCTTCAACACTCCCTTTCCACTTCAGACGAACCTCATTTCCAAAGTGAGAGTGAGGACCAGCTCTGTTGTCTGCACCCTTGCAGAGTACTTGAAGAGAAGAACCTCATGGCCATCGGAGAGGGCAAGAACATTTGCCAACCTCGTCTACTGGATGTCACCGCTCCCTCGGCCAAGCCAGTTCAAGGGTCCGAAGTGCATACAAACCGTCAGCTTCAATCAGGGCGTATTCTGGAACTCAGGGAAATCCGGCATTAGATTTGATCCCCCTTCGCGGCAATTAGTGAACGTGACCTAACCTGCTAACATCTGACAAGAGGTCAGGCTACCGAAGATTATTGCCAACGCAGTCTGCAAATTCTCGTCAGGAAGGTCATCTAGTCAACAACTCGATTGCTCGTGTCCCTCTTCTTGCCACATGGTTGCCTGGCGCCGGAAGGATATGAACGGAGTGCCGCTGCCCTGTCAGCTGAAAGGGAGAACTGCCCACAACAAGATCGTGGATGCAAAGACGGAAATGCCATCTGGTTCAAACATGGACCGGCAAGCAACAGCTAATACTCGAACTAACTACCCAGTTGATACAGAGAATTCCAGGGAAATGATGAGGATCGGCAGTACAAAACGAGATATTCCGACCGATTCTCGACGGAGTAACCGCGTCATTAAACCAGTCTAAAGACGCATCGTGGAAGAGAGGAATTTCAGGTTTACGCTGGGAAATTGTTCCAGGCGTGTGACTTGCATCGAAGCCAAAGGCCGGTCAGGAATCTGACGCCCTTCATCCACGGAAAAAATCGCGGCGACAGGGAACTTATACCATTATGGATTCAAAGTGTCATCAGCACTCCATGGTTGTATTCATAATTACTGTATAAGTGCTCCGTGTTCTGCGTTTTCTGCGATTGCACTCCAATCAGCGAGGCCATCCTTTCTGAATTACTGCATCAATTCCGAGTCTAATCCTGTGGATGAAGATCGCATGATGTCCACAAGTAGGCTAGGTAGAGGGCAGTAAGTACTGGTTCCGCATCCGTAATCCTAAGCCAATACAGTAACTTATGAAGACTACTACTACCTACTAGACTGTATACTTGAACGTTGGGGCGGAGACTACGCGCACTATGCGTTGCTCAGATTGAGGTTCTGAACAGTTCATCATTCTCGGACGGGAAGTTGCTCGGTCTCCACTTCCATATGGGTGCAAGTACTCCGTATCCCGAACTCCGATTCGCATCACCCAATCAGAGAGACGCATAGTGAAGCGGAGCTTCGGAAGATTAAAGTTCCGATGAACCTGTAATACTAGTCCGTTCATCTAATTGGCTGCCGCGAACCTTGCCCGGTTGTCTCTGGTTCGGGATGCCGATAATGGCCAAGGCTACGCCCTAGCCCTAACAACTCGTCCACCGATTGACGCGCCCAGAAACTTTCCAGCATGTTGTTGGCAATTGTTAGTAGCAAACAGCAGGAGCCTGACCTTTTAGCCGTTAAGCGTCGGCGTTAGCGATGAATTGTCAAATGCGGCAGTCTACTAAACCGAGAGGCCTTCCATCACTGAAGTATATAAGTTGCGGACATGGCACCTCCCATAGTCTTGTCTCTCGAAAACAACAATCTCGTGTCATAGAGTAGGACCAAGAAGGTTTATATGTACTAGTACCAATGCAGCGAAAGAAGGTTTGATATACAGTCCTATCATCGTCCTTTACGCTGCTGACCCTGAATTAAACTAGGCAATCATTATTGGAGGTGGGCCGGCGGGCGTCGCTGCCGCCATGTACCTACGCCAGCGAACACAGATATCCTTCACAGTATACGAGCTACGCCCGGAACCCACGACCCTGGGTGGTGCCATCGCGCTCATGCCCAATGGACTCAGACTTCTTGATCGACTGGGCGTTCATGACAGGCTCCTTACCAAGGGCAATAGCTGTTCGAGTGTGATATTGCATTCGCTACAAGGCAGTGTCCTGGGTGAGATTGACCGGGTAGCCGCAGCAAAGGAAGAGATGGGGTTTGGGTACCTCCGCATCATAAGGTCGGAATTTCTGGACGTGCTCCTGGAGGCGGCTCGCAACGATGGAATCGAAGTTCAATACAGCAAGCGCTTGAAGTCAATAACGGATGACGGGAACTCTGTGACAGTTGAATTTGGAGACGGCACGACAGATACGGCAGACTTTCTCCTCGGATGCGATGGTATTCATTCCAGCGTGCGCCGTCTGTACGTCGATCCAAATATCAATCCAGAGTACACTGGCGTGTCCATTCTTGGTTCCATTATCCCTGCATCCCTTCTGGGAGAATCCGTGGTCTCTCAACTGCGTGGCACGCACATTACGATGACACAAGAAGGCATGTTCATGGCCATGCCGTGCGATCCATCGAACGAAAAGATTCTTTGGGTATTTCAGAAGGAAGTTCCACTCCCGAAGTCTGGCGATGATCGTGACGGCTGGGAAGTCCATCGGAAAAAGGAGGTCGAAGGCTTTAAGTCGCAAATGTTGGAGGTGCTGCGCGATGCCGAAGGTGAATGGGGCGCTGCTATGAAGCGGATGATCGAGCAAACATCGACTGTACAGTTCTACCCCATCTACAAGCTTCCCTTTGGGGGCAAGTGGTTCCGTGGCCGTTGTCTTCTGCTAGGCGACGCAGCCCATGCCATGCCTCCACATGCAGTTCAAGGTGTTTCCATGGCGCTGGAAGACGCATCATTACTCTCCCGCCTTCTGGAGAATGACCAGCGTTCCCTGGATGACATTTTCTCCACCTTCGACAAAATAAGGAGGGACCGGGTCAAAGAAGTCGCCTCTCAAGCCGAGAAGAATGCGCAATCAAGAAAGCGAACGGGCCCTTGGGGTTTGTGGTTCAAAGAGATGGCCATCTCGTTTGCTATTTGGGGATATACTGCTCTCGGAAAGCATATCCGAAACGCGGAGAACAAGTTTGCGGTGTATGATATTGACAAGGAGGAGGTTTGAACTCTTGTATTCTCTAATTTTGGCTCGTGATGCAATCTATCGTGAGGCTCCCATTACCGTGTAATTTAGATTTCCTGGTCCGATACCTAGGGTTCAATGAATATTCTCGACTCAACTGCATGCCGTGTCAAAGCTTCAACAAACAAATCTCACCGTTCCATAGCAGGTATCGATGATTTCTTCTGACCATAAGGTTCAAGAAACAAATAATAAAGCTCGGAAGAATACTAGTAATGTGTGGGACGATTAGGAATCGGACGGAAGCTGGAAAGGAATGGACTGAATGAGGACGCTGGTTACGGCTGATCTCCTATCTGAATGGAACTTAGAGCTCTATATGTGCTGAGGATGGAGTCGGCTGAGTACTGGATACGAAGGACGCGCCGCTCTGGCTGACATACTATCCGGATGACCTTGGAGAGACTTTGCTGATGTTTGCAGTACCCCTTTGCACGATATTTACCAAGTTTGGCACTTTTCATCAGAAAGATGCCGTACCTGCTGGAGTCCGGAAGTTCCGGAAATTGAATCAAATTTTGTTGACATCCAGGTTTGCATTTCCAAGATTTGGGATTCACCAGACGCCAGCCCATAACTACGCCCTACCTACCAGGCACCTACCTAGGTAATGCTGCCCTAGTTAACCAGTAGTCTACAGTTGAATGAGTGAATACGAGCTCATCCGAGTGGAGTCATAAGAGTTCAGTCCAGCTTTGACCAGACTCTACTGTACTTCCAGAGTTTCTATCCAGCAGAAGGTATAGTAGCTATTTGTGTGGAGTTATACCTCCGGGCTACATACATTATCACTGAATGAGAGTTGACTTTTGGCGCTGACAATGAAATATCCCGGCAGCCGCGCAGCCCCTAAGACAGTTTCCGCGGGGTTGTCAATTGATGCCTCCGATTATCACAACGCGTACGTCAAAGACAACATGAGTGATCTGACTCGAAAGCTTCACTGTTGACCGAACCCCAGACTCCGTGGGATTCCAAACTCACGGGAGAATAGCAAATCATTGGACATTGTAGAACCGCGATTGGGGGAGTACCCTTTCCAATACTACGATATTGTCGGCTCGTTGCCCCTCGAAATTGTGCTTCTGATCGTGAAATATCTGAATCCAACTGACGTTATCCGTAACCGGATGGTGCAGGCATTGATTCTCAATGATTTCTGCTTGTTTATTCTATCAGAGGGCTGTACTAGGTTTCAAAACTATGGCTTTCTCTTTCTCGTCCGATGCAATTATGAAGGCTATTTTTCCATAAACACTTGAATTCTTGGACGTTTGCGATATACATAAAGCTGCTGCCGACGCGATGGCTTATATCCGATGGTCCTATGAGTTGAGGAACGGCTGGCCCGTCAGGAAGATATTTCTCCCATGGTCGGAAAATTTGGCCGTACAAGTTTGGTATCACTCGCGGCGGCTTTTCTACCGTTCATGTTTTGACAACGGACTCGAAATGTTGGATCTCGAGACTGGGAAGAAGTCGACCTTAATTTGAGGAAGAGGAGTTGATAGAATGTGAGAGAGAGATCGAAATCTTAGTCTCCGATTGTAATGTCATTGTGCATGATTACCAGTATGAGAGCATGCATCCTTTACGTTTGCCACATCATCTCACTGTTACTGGCAGATATTTGACAGCGTGGAATATCCATCCCAAACAACGATGTGCAAGAGGAGTGTTTCCTTGCGATTTCGTGGAACATCTAAATATTGTGAATGACAAACTTGCTATTCATGGCATGGAGTATGATGAACTGGGCCAGCGAGTTTCGTTCCTGTATTTATGGGACCAAACTTCGGGTCAGACACAGGAATTCGGCAAATTCACCAATCTGTAGCTATGGCACATTGATGCTAATGAAGACATATTGGTTCGAGATCAACTGGAACACACATCCGTCCAAGGTGCAGCAGACCAAGTGGGCTTTGACGACTGGGAAGCTGCTAGGTCGCAAAAAAAATCTTACCTTTCGATATCTTGTCGTCCTTTGGATGTGATACGCTTGCAGGCATTCGATAGCTTCAACCACATGTGCGGTCGCAAGACGGTAATGCGTGTGTCAATATAAAACAGGGTGCCGAAGAGCACTATCATCCTTACCTATGATCATGCAATGGACGAACTGAGCGTTCGGTGGAGCCACATCTATTATTGGACATACTCTCTTTACACGACCTTGACAACGGACCTTGCCTACGGTTGGGATCCCAATCGTCTTCGTATGCTGAAATGACCACTCAAGGAAAGCAAAACTTCTAGTTCGACTCGAACAGATACGACTCTGCCGTGAAGAATTACAACGCCGAGCGCAACAATATCACTTTCATGACCGAATGGATTCAGAATACAGTTAATCGATTTATCTTTGACAATGTGTGCAAGCCAGACAAGAATCTCGACGAGTGATACGCGGGACTAAAGGAACGCGTTGGCTCAACCGACCGAGAAGAAAGGAAGAACGACTGGAACTGTTCCACAACGCCAACAAGCCGCTCCACGGTATACCGAAGGACTGGGGCGAGTGAATTCGCACTTGGGAAATGGCAGTGCTGAGAGTCCAGGAACTCGAATTACCTGGCTCAGACAGCACTCAGTGGCCGTAGACCAAGTTTGAGACTGCAGTGTCTGGTATTGGCTTGCACACATTGTCAAAGATAAATCGGTCGACTGACTTGACCAGAAGTTTTGGATAAGTCTTTGGGCTTCGGTTTAATTGGAGCCACTGCGAATTGTCCCCTCCCAATGCTAACTTTTGGCAATGAGATCCTTGAGAAAGATATTATTCATCAATGCAGAGACGCAGCTTCCTCCGCGGCCGGCGGCATCTCTCTTTCGACTGATATCGTTTGCCCCTACCTCGTGCTCCTTCCGGGAAGACAAAGACGAGAAAAAGACTACTTGTAATGTCTCGCCGCAATCACCACGCTATCTTCAATCCTAGATGTCGATACGTGGCTCGAAGTTTTTCTTCGATCGTTTTCAAGTATGATATACCTAACCTAAACCAGTTTATCAGTGTTCGAAGTTAGAATGAAATTGGCAAAAGGTCTTGCTGTATGGTGCGTGTATATGTCAATCTTTGAGATTCGTACGGAATGCGAACTGCCCTGTAACAAAGACTGATGACAGTCACGACGACTACAAGTAACGTGTGCAGTGTTAAATGAGTAATGTAGCGTCTTCATAGCATCAAAGTCTAACCATAGGCTCCATCAGGATACTAGCCGACCATCAGCTCATACCTGAGAGCAATCATAAAAGAGTAACTATCGTCAACCAAATTGTCTCCGACCAAAAGAAATAAATGAAACCCATTACAATATCGTATACACCTTATCGTGGTCCTTTTTGCTCATGATCGCTTCCTCTTCTTCGGGCGCGGGTTGCTCCTCGTCCTGCGAGAGGCTACGTCCTTCGTACGCGACCGTAAGGTTGTCAACATCGACGTCAACTTCGTTCCACACGCGGCTCGTTGCCGGAATCGGGAAGAACCGCACGAGTAGGTAGTACACGGCAGCCGCGACGATAAATCCAGCAAAGTAATTGACGTTGTAGATGTACTGTGCACCAATGGGGACCTTACGCCCGACGGCACCTGCGAATCCGACGATGTTGATCAGGATCCCAGCAATGTACGCCGTGAAGCCACGCCAGGAAAAACCGTAAGTGAAGTAGTACGGAGCCGTCCTCCGCGCGCTGTAAAGCTCCTTGACCTCAAGGTAACCCTTGCGCACGAAGTAGTAGTCGCACAACATCACCCCGGCGATGGAAGACAAAAACACGGAGTAAGCGGAGAGGTACGTTGTGAACTTATTCGATGACGAAAGCAAATTCCATGGGCACATGAGAAGGCCCACAATCGCGCAGATGTAGCCGCCACGACGGATGTTTAGGTACCGCGGTAGGAGTGCTGTCATGTCGGTACCGGCAGATACCGAATTGGCAGCGATGTTTGTGCCCAGCTGGGCCAGGGCGAACCCGGAGCCGATGACGAACACGCCGAAGCGTTCGCTGGAACTCGCACCTTCCAAGTAGCGTCGGAGGAGCTGAAGCGGATCCCAGATTGTCTCACCATAAAGGACCGTAGAAGACGAGGAAGCAATGATACCGATAAACGACGTGATAGCAAAGCCACAAGGGATAGCGAATAACTGCGACCACAATGCACTGCGGGTCGACTTCGCAAACCGAGAGAAGTCCGGGTTGTTGACGATGAGGGCCGCGAAGTTCGCGATGGAAGACATGATTCCCTTGACAATACCCCATGCCAGTTCGCTGCCATGGACAGTGGCAGGCTGATTAACGATCGGACCGATGCCATTGGCACGGTTGATTGACCAAGCGAAGAAAGCAATCATCGCAATTGGAGTGATGATCGACTTCGCAGTGAACAAATGCCGGATCTGATGCACGGGGAACCAGATGGCGGGCAGACTCAGGAGCCAGAAGATGAAAAAACTGACAAAATTCTTGGTGTCGGTGCCCGAGTTGGGGATACCGTTGGGGATGTTGGCGTAGCTAGGCCAGATAGCTTCGATCATAATGGTGATACATTCACCTAGGCTTGATCAGCACGACAGTAGACCCAAACCGGAGAAATGATACTCACCACCAATCCACGCCTGAACGCCGTACCAGATGCACTAGAAAAAAATCAACCAAATCACTCGGCGACATCATGGTGTCACCACGTACCGCCATCGCAGCGCGGTTGAACACAGGCCAGAGCGAACCCCAGATGCCAAAGGAGGCTCTTGAGGCGACTGGAAAAGCGATGTGATACCGGGCGCCGATGCGACCGGTCGCACAGACAAACGCTGCGGAGATGAAATATCCGATCCACACACAAATCCACGACTGCCACCACGAGAGACCGGCGGTGATCATGGAAGAGGAGATCATCCATGTATTCTGGGCACTGTCAATATTGTCCGGACAAGTTTGCCTCTAGGTCCCGAGAGCGTCATGCAGGGCATCGACGCTCAAAACATACGATGTTGGCCGAGTCAGCAATCCAGAAGGCGACGAAGTTCCATGAGCCCCATCTGCGCCGGGCGGCGTCCACTGGGAATCGCAATTAGCAAGAAACGCGTTATTATCTGCATCAGAAGCAACGAACCAGGCTGTAGGTCTTTATTTGTCAAAAACAACTGGGCTGACGTGAGGCCGGGCTCGCTGCTGACAGCGACCTTGTCTGCATAGTGTTTAAGGCGAGAACGGGATACTGGCAATGTCGACATGGTGGCCGATTGATGAAAGAATGATGAACCCGCGACGGCAGCAAAGTATAATAGATCAATGGAAGAATGGGACTAAATTCCACGACGGCCGCTAGAGTTTGGCAGACGACCCAACGCGGATTTTCAAGAAAACAGACATAACCAGCGACCGGTCGCTGGGGCGGATAACAATATATACGAAACTGTCGACTCGTCTCATTGACAAACCCGGTTGTCTAGAATTAGCCGGAACACGGCCGAGGAGACATTTAATGAGAATAGGAACTTAGGCAAGGATTGACCCCCCACAACAGTGACATCAACCAAACACGATGGAAGCTCTTTATGCGGAGTGGATGCGATGACGAAGGTCAAGACTGCGAACGGCCCGCTAAACGACCAGGATGTGCACGGGGCACGTTGGATCAGGAGCCAGTAAGAGCTTCCAGAAAACGCCCACAGGGTCGCGATGGAGGGTACCAAGGTTCAGCAAGCAATTAGAGAGAATCTGAGCAGCGAACGAGCGTTGAGCATTTTGCACGGTTGATGGATGGGAAATAGACGCGGTGTGCTCCCTCGTTCAGGTGTTCTGAGTGACGGATTATGATGTAAGCCAAGCCGCGGAGAGCTCTTGGCTGCTGCTCGAAACGGAAGGAGATGCTATTACATAATTTAGTACTGTTTTATCATCACGTGATGCCGAGAGATTCCCTAAATCCCCAAGAGATGCCCATGTTCCTGCCTCGTTCCTCGTGCCATCATGGTCATCCAGCACAATCATGATCGATTCATGATGAGCTCGTGAGATCCTTAGCGCTCTATAGATAATGATACAATGGTGCTGATCACAAGATCCGCATCAAACCATAAAATGACCGCCTGTACCTTAACCGAGTACATGACACATCCCATTATCAAACCACCTTATCCTTGATTGTTCCACTTGCCGAACTTGACATAGTCTTCATGCAACGTCTTGAACAGTGCTTGTCCCGACCGATCCAAGCTGTCATTCAGTCCCCGCTTGGTGTCATTCGACATGGTATCCAGCACCGCATAAAGGCCAGGCGCGAAAGCCTCCCGCAACTCCGACGGAAGAGGCGCCGCCAGCATCTGCCGGATATAGAAAGCAATCAGCGGACGCATGTGCTGTCCGGCGATTTGCTTGTTCGCCTTGGTAACATCGACCAACGCGTCGCGCCCAGTGGTCGGCCGGGTCACAGCCGACAATGTGGGGTCGCAGAGACTGGTCAGGAGGCGAGTGAAATGAACCGCGTGCTCGGTTGTCATGCGCGAGTGCAACGGGCGCTCCGGCCGGCGCAGGCTTGCTAGACTGTTACCATCGGCATCGCGCTTGGTTCCCGCCTTCACGGGGAAGAAAGCCCGCAGAAGGCTCTGCAGACTCGGAACGAGAACATGGTAGCGCCCGCCAATCCGCTGTCGGTAAAGGCCAATGATCGCGCCAAGTAGCCGACACAGGCGCACGTAGACTGTATCTGTGAACTCCGATATCATCTGGGCATCAGTCGAACCCACATAGCGGTCAATGATCTGGGGTATCGATGCCAGGATATCATCTACATTCCATTGTGCCACGCCGCGGGCGTGAGAACGGAAAATTACGTCCACGCATTCAGCCGCCATGGAGAAGCGATCTGCAGTGGGATTTTCCACCATGACCCTCAATAGCGCTGAGATGAGCTTACTCAGCTCGCCCGCTGTGTCGTCGTCCAACTGCAACCCCGGGGACAGAGAGGACACCACCAAGCCAACGAGGATTAGTCGATATGAGCTCCCCGGACCGTCGAAACCGATGGCCCGAATATCTTTCAAAACCCGTATCCGCTCTTCATCGGTCATCGCTCGGAAACGGTTGACTGCCTCATGAACAAACTGGTGTTGCTCCTCGGATTGCATGAACTGCAACGGAGAATCTTCACTGAAGACATGATTCCTAGTCATGTCGGCGACGCTTTCTGATTCACGCAGCTTACGGCGGCGGAGGAGGCGGCGGGCGTGACGCCCTGATTCCACGCCGGCCTCTTCGAGCCGTCGGACGATGACCTCCAGGATCTCTGTTGTCTCTGGGTTCTGTGAAATGAGATCATCAAAATCCTCCAGTGCCTCCACGGTCTTCACAGCGTGGACAGTCTTCTGCGCGGTTGCATCACCTTTTTCGAGCAACTCCCGTGATGATTTCAGATCGGCCAGGACGAGTTTGAACAGCTTACTTCTCTGGCGAGAAAGTTTAATTTCCCGCTCTTTCTCACCGATCACATCACGATGTTCCCAGAGCAGAGCGAGATAGCCGCGAGCAAGGACAGGAGCCAAAGACAGGTGATCGATCGACTTGAGCTTCACCACACTGCTCAAGTTATTATGCAGATCTTGAAGTTTGCCGGCACGACGAGACGGGTCACCATCGGCGCATAGACGATTAACGATCGGTCTCAGCAACGATCGGAAGCTTCGGATTGCCTCTAGATCGCTGCCGTCTCCCGTCAACCGGATCCGTTGCGCCACGGAGATAGGAACTTTCCAGTCTGATACCCACAAGCGCGCGTCAGGATCTCGTGTCCATTTCGCAATCAGCGACAGGATCGTAACGAGGGTGTCTTGAGTCAAATCCTCGTTCAAGAGGATATTTTCCAGGGTCCGGACAATCTCGGCCGCTGAATGGCTGTACCCGATGACTCCAATTGGAAACCGCATCAAACTGCTGAGGATGATCGAGCGAAGCGCAGGAGAGTCTTGAAGACGGCCTCTCAGAACAGGTAACGCCCGACGACGGAGGGAAGGCACAAGCGGCAAGTATTCTCGCGACAAGAGGATATCCCATAACTTAGGGAAAGTCAATAGTGAATTATTATCCTCTCCAGGTTCTGTACTGGCGGCAAGCAGCAGTAACTGGCTAATGAAATCGTCCCTGATGTCATTGGAGACATCAGCGGCAGTCCAGACCTCGGGTGTTTTGAGTAGTGTTAAAACGTATGCCACTCCCTGAGCAGACGGATGCTCTAATGTCTCGAGACGACCATCCCAGGAGCCAGAAGTTTTGTCACCCTTCCGAGGTGCCAGAGACTTGAGGAACTCATTAATGCGGGTCAGAAAGTCCGACACAGGCGGAGTCGGCCATGCATCACTACGGCATTTGGTAACCGAAAGAACAAGATCAGCGGCGGCTACATTGGCACGCAAGGTCGTCGGTTGAGAGGTTTTCTGCCCAATCTGCCTCACAGCGAGCTCCAGTAGGTCGCCCGCAGTTTTCTGAACGGGAGTGTCGACCTCGTCGGGCCGATTAGCCACAGAAACGATAATATTCTTTGCCAATCTCCAGAGCCGCCACTGCCAATTGGCCTTCTCTCCCTCCGTAATCGTCTTGTAAACTGAGTTCAGGATCCGAGACAGTGAATCGACCTGTAAGGGACCCCCTTGAACCCACGTTCCAGTCGTCGCCTCGAGAACCACTAAATTCGCGTATGACTCGTCATCCGACGAAATCACTACTGGCTTTGAGTCTCCGCTCTCGCTAATCCCCATCTTTTCCATGGCGGTTTGAACCAGTGTTTGCACTTGGCTGTCTGTATAGCTATTCTTCAACACTTTGCGGTATTCTGCGATAACATCGTCATCCTCCCACACGGAAAGTTTGATATTTGCTGGCTCTAGTTGACGAGACTTTCGCGATGACTCGACTTCTCCCAGATAGAAAAGCCAAGTCTGAACAAACGTGGATAGGTCACGCGCAGCGGCAAATCCCCGAAGCAGAGGAATGAGTATTTCATCTCTGATCAAACGGTAGAGGAACTTGTCGTTCTCCCCACTTTCGCGTTCAAATATATGCTCAAGGAGGGCATCCAGCAAGCGCCTTGAGTCAGTAAACCCCGAGTTCGGTAGAAAGACATCGACTCCCAAGTTGATCAGGAGAGCAGTGAGACCCCATCGAACAATCATCGGGTCATTTTTCAACAGATTGCTGTGGGCAGCATGTGTGAGGATTGTATGGAGCGATAGCTTGACCTTGTCCACTTGGACAATGGAAAACATCTGCTCTAAGATCGAGCCAAACTCTGTTGTCTCCGCGCCAGGATTGGCATTTTTGAGAAATGAATAAGCCAGCTCCGCAAGAGAAACAAACACGGTTTCCAGCCACGAGGCCTCCGTGCTTTGACGGCGAAACGTCTTCGTGTTTAGCGATCTGATGATCATGTTGTAAAATGTCGGGACTAATGCTGCGGGAGACCAAGCCGGACCAGGTATCCACCCATCTTTGTCCGCACGAAGAAGTCGCTGAGACGGGAGTTCTTCAAAGTCTACGGTGTCCACAAACTTTTCTTCAAAGAGTGGCCGGAACTCGTCTGTGACAGGTTGTACGGCACTCCAATCCGGATTATCCGCCTGGGAATAGTCGATTCCAGCACCTCCGCGCTCCCGAAAGTTGCTTCGAGCTGGAATAGCAACGTGAAGCGCCACGAGCTTCTCAATGTTATGGAGAATGAACTCTGTGTTCGGATTTTGAATGTCATTGCATCGAACCAGACGATGAAGTCTGACTGCCGGCAGAAAACAGTTCTGGGAAAAGACGTCCTGTAAAATAGTTAGCGGAGATGATAAGTCTAACAGAAGATGTACTGACGTTGCTGCCATATCGGGGTCCCTGTCGTATCACAGAAGTTTTAAGATCCCAGAGACCGAAAATTGCAGTCGTTCCCCGCAATAAACGATATGTGTTCAGACGCCTCTTCGTACTCATAAATTCAGCCAGTAAAAGAGAGGACAGATGCAGCAGCTTTCCGACAATCGGACCGATAAAGGCGTAGGGAAAGCGGACCATGTTGCAAAGAGCGGACCCAGCCGGCTTTTCCTGAGCGTTCAAGACCTCCCGGCCAAAGACTAGGTCATGAAGCAGATCAAGTAATTTCAAGTAGGCCACAACCGATGAATGCAAAGGCGGCTCCTCGGTGAGAGGCTCCGAACCGCCTGTCCGCTTTCGTTTCTTGCCCTCTCGCGCCTGAACGGGCGACGAACCGGTCACAGTATGACTCGAATCAGAGTCGGACGTCTCCCCGGTTTTCTTAACCGCCAGCGGAATGTCCGCCATGAAATCATCCACGATTGTCCCGAAAATCTCATGGAATTTCGCCTTCTTCGACAGCGTATCCACGACTGTCGGCGACAGCTGCCGGACAAGATACTGGAACAAAACGAATGAATCCGGATGCACGCGGTATGCGCGAACCGCTAGTCGCTTAAGCAGCCATCGAAACACCCATTCCTCGCGTGGAGACGACTCAAGCCGTGGCGCGAATCGTTCGTCATCGAGCTGGAACGAACCGGCACATTGTGTCAGATCGACACCCAGGATCCTGGCGGCTTCCTTGAGCTGCGCGGGACTGTCTGCAGCGCTCCGTTCGAGCTGCAAGAGTGCATCTTTGGAGCTCTCCATGGTCTAGTGCATTTTGTTAGATTCTTAGAATACCCTCTGCGAACAATTCGGGCGTGAACAAACCTCTGGAAGGCCCATGGTGTTGAGAGCTTCGGATTAGCAGAAGCGACCTTGAAAATAAAAGAGAATAGACTAGAGATACATCATGGAGTGAGTAATAGCAAGTTGACATGCTCTTCTGAACATCAATT
>NW_027192336.1:67626-111605 GCF_041956635.1 Thermomyces lanuginosus | reverse complement strand
GAACTGTGATTGGCGGGGACCAATCAGAGCCGGCGGAGCCCGATCATTTTCCGCTCTCTGGAGCTTCACTTCGTCCCGATCCGTAGATTAACCGCACTTCGAGACCCTATTCACGCCCCAGATTGATTCGATATCGGTTCAATTGATCCGAAAAGGTACCGACATTCTCCCTCTATATTGCTACGATTCACAACCCTCCTAACAATCGAGGATCGCGCCGCAGATATTGCCACAATGGCCGAGTCGAACGAGCCCCAGCAGCCGACTTTGCCCGCGGCACGACCGACGAAGCCGGTCAGCGAAGCCCTGCTGAATGAAAAGGTACAGTATCTACAAAACACTTTCTAGTCCGTTCTCTGTCGCCTGAGCTGATTGCTCATCCCCGACTCAATCATAGTGGGACCGCGCCATCTCCTCCCTGATTGTCCGTTCCGCCGTCGGCTTCGGCTTCGGTGTTGTCCTCTCGGTTCTGCTGTTCAAGCGCCGGGCATGGCCTGCGCTAGTTGGGTTGGGTTTCGGCGCTGGGCGCGCGTGGGAAGAGGCTGATGGTCAGTCATGATAGCTATCCTCGAGACATGTCGGACTAGTCGTACTGAGAGTTGATCCAGCTTCTTTCCGACGAGGCGATAGTCCTGTCACCGATGCCCTTCGCAAGTCTAGGTCGTAAATGTCACAATGCGCATGATTGTGCTGCTATGATTGCCATTTCGGGAACGAGGGATGTGCAGCGCTGGAACACAGCGTTCTGGAAGTGTACAATAACTGTACAGGAGAAGACGTCATCGAATAGAGGAGGAAGTTTATCGGGCGCCTTTACAATAGATGCCACTTTTCAATATCGGTTGTAACGCCGGAACGACATTATCGATGGAACCTTTTTTTTATGCAAATCTAAATCTTATCTACCAGGGACAATGAGTGGGTATCTTTTCCGAAAGATGAGCCGTTAAACTCCTACACAAGAGGCGTCTCCAGAACCGGTGGACTCAAACCCGATGGTGAAAACTCGTTAAGTGACCGCGGAACGGGCACCGTGTCGTTCCAATCGTGAGATGATAAGGATGCTGCTGCTTGGTTCGCAGAGCCGGTCTCATTGCTAGAAGATGTCGGCTCCAGAGTTACGCCGTCATGACCACTGTGCGTGAGGCAGCCAACGCAGCTGCAGTCCTCCCCGCATAAGCATGTTCCGTCCACATTGGAACAGACGTTAGGCATGCCAATAGGATATTCAAGCGTGTAGTACTCGGACGGCTGCATGTACTGGGGTGGGGTGAAGGCTGAAGGTGACATTGTAGCCGGGTCAAAGCCCAATGTCGGCGATGTCTGGCCAGAGTATATCGATGTAGTCTGTTGCTGACCATTGCTACCGTAATCATGCTGCGTTGGGCTCTGCGGTTGCCGAAACGGGGTTGAGTTTTCGGAGCCCTCCTCTTCGGCAATCTGGCTCATCATGTAGCCCATCTCTTGCACATGCTGGCGTGTTGTTGCATTAAAAGGATGGCTTGCGCAACCCAAACACTGACAGTCATCGCCGCAGCTGCATTCATGTGATGGGTCGCCAACGGGAACTGATCCTTGATTGAAGTAACTGACGAAATCGCTGGAGGAGTACTGGTTCGTCGGCACGTTACTAAAAGCGCCAGAATCGAGCTGCGGCGATGTATAATCCGGGGTCATTATTGCCGATGACGGATCGGTCGTGGTCGAGAAGACGAAATTCGACATGTCCGGATTCACATATCCTTGCGTTTGATTATAGCCGTTGGCTCCTTGATGGTGATTCCAGGTGGGGACCTCATTAAACGATTGTTGAGTCCAGGTGGACTGAGAATCATATGGCTCTGTTTTGATGAGTTTCTCGTCGGGCGGCACTGGCATGCTGCTGCTAGATGCGCTCTGTTCAGTAGCTGGTATACTCAGCTGGGAACGTTTTGAACAGCAACTCCCAGACTTGCTTTCCACCGTGCTAGATTGAGTCTTTATATTTATTGAGCTTTCTGCTGACGGAGGATTTTGCCCATTCACAGCCGGGGAGTCATTCGAAGACTGTCCGGAGTCCGAACGGTTATGAACTTGCGACTGCTGCAATCTCGCCTCCAGGCCCTTGACAATATGCTCCGGAACTACCGCTGAGCTCTGTCGTTTCGACGACTTTTGTACTCGCCCCGGTGCCTGGCTACTGGATACCGAAGACGACTGGCCAGCAGCCGCCACGGACAATGACGCCGCTTCGGCGGAACTCGCGGGCACTTGATATAGTGGTCTACACAGACACGTTGACCCTGCCATGACTCAGCCTTTCCTTGACTTGGAAGCAGGGTCCGAAAATCAATACCTTTTGGGATGCGCACCATCACGGCATACACCCGCTGACAGCTGCAGGAGCCCTTTGGATGGGGGCATTTTGCCAGCGGCCGCCCGGCCTTGGGGACCTTCATCATCAGACGGTCAAAGTGCTGACATTTTGACGACCGGTGGCCGCGAACGCATGGTTCACTGATTTATTTTTCTATCAGCGCCATTCGCAGATTCAAGTGAGTCGTTTCACCCACCATGACCACTTTGCACCTTCTTCATCCAGCGGCATGGTTGCTCAGCGGCCCTCAATCCATCGATGGTCAACGGGCGGGGAAGCCGGGCTCAAGAATCCGATCGCAATGAATTGCAACTTTAACAAATCGCCGAAGAGTCAGGTTCACCGGAGCTGTTGGTTCAAAATGTGACTCGGAGGGGCCGCGTGTGATTCAGCTTTGCTTGCATACACCCCGCTTGGTTCTGGCGGCCAGGCCAGGTGCTCAGACATCGATCTAGCCTGGATCGACGAGATAAACTTGACCGCTGAGGATTAACATTTGCCGCGACTCTCAGCGGGAGTGGGCTGCTCTCATGCGAGCGTCGAATCGGGACGGGTCTGGGAGTTCCTGGGCCTCCGGAGAATCGCGGCATTCTGATTGGTAGAAATCCCAAGGCGGTCAGTAAAATTCCCGAAAACCGACAGGGAAAGTTAAGCTTAGAAATCATAGACCCACACAAATGCCGAACGGTATTGTTACCGTATCATACGAGTGCTTGGCAGCTCTCCCGCAGCTATTTCGCAGGGCTTGATGCGCCAGCTGTTGATGTTCGATGTGTTGAGAGAGAGAGAGAGATTCAAGCCGGTGCTGTGATTGTTTCTTGATCCAATGCCATCAGATTCGCACCCAACTGTCCTCCCGACCGCCCAAGCACAGGACGATGAGGCGACCCCCAAAGTTCCGTCGAGAGCCCCATCGCGAACCTCCAGAGACTTCTTTTCCATCCCAGCACCGATAAAACGCATCTTTGACCGTTTTCCTCTAGTGACATATCCGGCGAACCCTCTTCCGGGTCGGCGCGATCGCGATATCAAGCAGAATGAGCTCTTTGTCTTCATTGATCCGGCCGGCGCACAAAGAGGCGCCCCGTCATACAACCCACAATGTTTGAGATGGCAGGTGAGGATCGAAGGGCATGCGGGTCACTGTGTGCCATAACTGAAAGTTGATCGCCTGTTAGGCATATCTCAAGTTTGTCGGCGTCGAGTTTGACATTGTCCCGTCAAACAACCATGCCTCGCCAACGGGCGCCCTTCCTTTTCTGTATCCCGCGTCTCCGCCGAACATTGGACCGATCCCGTCGAACAAGCTACAGAAATGGGCCATTGAGCAAGTGCACTGCGAAGAAGAGCAGCAGTTGAATTTCCGTTTCGACGTCTACGCAACATTGCTGGACCACCGGATACGGAATGCATGGGTATGTGGCTCTCTTGCCTCCACGTGGCAGAATCTAGGGACTCATCTCCTGTCAGCTATACCAGCTGTATCTGGACAACGATAATTTTGATGCCGTCGCTCGACCTCGATACATCGATTCATGTACCTCCAATCCCGCTGTCCGCAAAGCTCTGGCAATCCAGCTGCAGCACGCAGCGCGGGACGAGCTCCTGAAAGCTCTGGACGTCGTCGATGTCCAAAGCCTGGAGGCGGAGGCAGATGAAGCCTTCCAGGCATTGTCAACTCTCTTGAACAACAGAGAGTACTTCTTCAGAGAGGGTCGTCCAGGGCTTTTCGACGCTAGCGTCTTCTCCTACACTCATCTCATCCTAGACGACTCCCTCGGCTGGCGACATAATCCGCTCAAGCACCTTCTCATGAAGTACGAAAACTTAATAGACCATCGGCAACGTTTGTTTCAGGCGTACTTTGCATAGATCTCGGGACGGTCGGCATTTGTGTTCCATGTTGTACTATAGACGCACGACAGCTATGTACACTAGGAGTTTGAGGAAACGACTTCACACACCAGCCACTTTGCGGCTCCACAGGGGTACATACTTATATTTAATCGGCCTTAGGAATTTTCTCTTCATAAACTGAGTTGAGCATTTAGTAGTACAGTAGAGTAAGATGTTGTCTATGTTCAGCACTCCTGCATGAACGGAACTTTGTACAAAATTGACGTCTATAACTCATTTTTCGGCCCATCAACTCCACCTCCCCGCTTCCCCAGCTTGCTCTTTATCTGCACCACAGCCCTCTCGACCTCGATGACAAGTTCCGGTGCATCCAGGACCTTTCCCAGTTCTTGCCCGTCTGTGGCGTCGAGGTACAATGTTTCGTTTTCTTCTGGTTCCTCTGAATGACGTCTGATTTCGGTCTGCTTCTCACCCTTATCGAGGCTGTCGCGGAGACGTCCTGCGTAAAATTTCACAAGTTCCGGAGACGAGTACGGTTTCAAGAGATCATTATCTAGAAGATGGATTAGGTGCTTGGAACCACTCCATGCTATATTTGTCAGCACGACGCATTAAGAGATCAATTTAAATCACGACTTACCACGCCAATGTGACCATCCCCGATACGCTGCGTAGAAAAATGGGATGTTGGGCACCCTGTCCATGTCAGCCAGCGGCCATCAATGTATTGACCTTGAGCACTTACAAAGGAATCAAAGCAATTGGAGTTGTTATCGGCATTAGGAAGAGGTACCACCACATCTTCCTCCGATGCAACTCCTGTCTTTCCGTGCCCAGCGTCCTCAATACCTCCAACACCTTGTCCCCTTCAATTGCATTTCCCGGAAATGCAACAGGTATTGGCTCACTTTTTCCTCGCACCTCCTCAATCTGGCGGCGCGCACTGAGCGGCGGAATGCTTTTCAACGCCCATTCTTCATATGGGATCCGCTGCAGGATGGAATGGCCCCAGACCACCAACCTCTTCTGCCATCCTTTGTCGGCCCGCTCCCATTTTGACCATGTTCCCGCGGCCTTGGCGGTAATCTTATCAATGACCCCTTTCCGATTGAGCTGCGGAGGTCGACAGTAAACAAATGCGCGCCTCGACGAGATTGGGATGAGAAAGAGACGCATCGCTCGGGTTGTCCGCGGGTTTCCGCTGCCTGAAATTGGAAGAACCCGATCACACGCGAAAAGTTCTCTTTCGCTACCGCATCGAGCAGAGTATTGTCACTCGTACTTTGCACACACTCTGTGGCAGGTTCATGGTTCTTATGCTGATCCTGCCATGCTCCAGTAGCAGGGCTTGACAGGGCTGGTGGTGTCCAGCTTCAGACGTCATTCAGATGGTGAAGCTGTTCGAAACTCACCGCCTTCCGTTCTCGAGAATGGAGTAAGTCACGTGAACAGCAATTGACTTTCCGATTTTAGCAAGCGTTGATGTCAAGCCACGTCTAAGCCTCAACGGAGACGTCAATGAGGGAAGACTACCGGTTCTTGGTTCTTACGGAAGTTAATCTCGTAGAATTCGCTGTGAAGGAAATCTCACTGCAGCTTATTTCTCTTGATCTGGATCGCATGTAAAAAAGCCGTTAGGGAGGGGACGGTGCACTCAGGCACGTGCGCGGACATATTGGCCAAGCTGGATTGACGGTCCCTGCGGAGGCAGGGTGCAGACTGACATCTTCCAGGCTGAACTTGAAATCACAAGATTTCTTCGAATATACACTTGGGAGTGGCGTTTGTCTCGTGTCCGGCGTTCGCATCGAAGGCCCATTGAGGATCCTAGAGCAACTGCGCCAAGCGTCGGTCGTATCCGCCCCCAGATTCCACTCTCCTGGAGAAACACACTCCCTTCCTATCCCTCCCTCCACCGGCCTCCTGGCTACCATGGCATAGGGCCGTCGGCCATCCCGCCCTTGACCCAGGCCATGCAATCGAACATTGGCAATGGCCCAAGATGCGCGAAATACAGAGCAGCCGCCAACATCCCATCCGACCGTCTCCAGCAGCACGTTACCCCCTGACCAGCCCCATCCCGGCGTAACCTCGCCAGCCCGCACGCAGCCCACACGTCCCGTCGAGTCGAATGACGCTTCTGTAGGTCATTGGAAAGATCATCCGCTTCGAACGATACCGGGTTAGTGCCATAAATCTTAAAGACAGGCGAGAGCGCCCAACTGACAACCCGTAGCCTGGATCAGGTCCTACGACGTTGCCGATGACGATGCCGATGCCACGACTCGACTCCTCCCTTCCGAAATCGACGACGCCCATGTTGCGCAGCATAACCACTCCCCGTACAGCAAGGAGAAACGCAATGTGCAAGCGTCGGATGATGAGGAATTCGCACCGCGGGAATCGAGATGGACCAAATTCACACGATCGGCGGCCTATCCACGAGTGGTGGATGCGTCGATGCAAGAAAAGCGGGTGTCGTGGGACTGGCTGAATAATAACCTGGGAGACTATTCGCAACCATGGGGAGCATCCCGGGACGGATCCGACCTGGAACGAGGAAGTCATAGAACTGCCTGGAAGGCACAGCGGCGGCGCTTCCTTGACCGATTCCAGACGAACCTTCTGCGCAGCCCTATTGTGCCCCTGGTGTTTCGACTGACGGTGTGGATCTTCTCGTTGTGTGCCCTCGTGCTGGGAGGAATTATCCAGCACTTGTCGGATGAGTTTGGGCGTCCTCAGGGTCCCTCTGCAATTATGGCCATTGTGACGGATGCCGTGGCATTGGTCTATCTGATCTACATCACCTACGACGAATACACCAGTAAACCGCTAGGGCTGCGGTCTCCCAAAGCCAAGATGCGACTGATTCTCTTGGATATTGTTTTTATCGTTTTCGATTCCGCCAACCTGAGTCTTGCGTTCGAGACGCTGAGTGACGTGCAGGGCGCCTGCACTGTGGCCACGATCAATGACGTGATCGATGACCGCAACGACGCGATCTGTGACCGACAGCGGGCGTTGGCTTCTGTGCTGCTGATTGCACTAATCGCGTGGCTATTGACTTTTACCGTCAGTGTCTTTCGGTTGGTCGAGCGGGTTTCATCAAGGTAGCTTTTTTAATTTTTCATTCCTTTTGCTTTTTCTCAAAAAGATACAGATTTGGCATGGTTTGGGTCATGGCGTCATTGGGCTCTTTTTTTGATTTTGATCCCTGGATGGCATTTTTTGTCCCTGGTGGAAGAAGGCCGTTCTCTCGTTCTTCTCTTTTCCTTATGTCATGTCGATGGGTCGGTTGCAGGGTTTGGTGCGTCGGTAGTGACCGCGTTCCTCCATTGCTGTACACTTTCTGTACCTAATTCCGATCATTTGATTTTTCCTTATTTATCGAATGTACCTTGCTCATTATTGATTTTCTCAAACATGCAATGCTGGTCCATCGTCTCCATACAGCGGATCTCGATCGAACCACTTTTGCTGTTCAATGTTCCTCCTCACCTCTCCTTCATCTTCCTTCCCAAACCCATAGCACATATCCCAGCTCTTTCCGGGCGGATACGAACCCAGCATCTGGAACGTCCCCGTCTGGTCCTCCAGGAGACGATGGGCAACCCCGGCTGGAATGATAATCAAATCCCCTTTCTCAACCACAGGCTCGACGCGTCCCGGGTTCTGCTCGCCGCCAAAACACAGCCGCGCACGCCCGGAGATGATTCCGAGGACTTCATGCGTGGTGGAATGGAAGTGCGTCTGCCGGTACATGGTATATTGCCATTGGGGGACCACTACGCCGACGTCCTTGAGGCGCGATGAAAGTTGCGCGACGGAGGCATCGAAGGCGGAGTGGTAAATTAGCAGCGGCTTGTTCTGGATGGAGGTATTTGGGATGCCGCTGTGCGCGGGGATGAAGTGGGAAGACACGCGGATGGAGGACGGGGGTTTGAATGACATTGTTCCAATACTGTCCCGATGAGTCGAGTCCGTACAATGTATCAGTCCTCTGTACTCCGTAGCCTTTTGTTTATTATTTCGCCCAAGTCGAGAGACGGGATTCATTCGCGTTAATGACGTTATGAACTTAGTTGCTCCCCTCTCATGGCGGTACTTATTGGGCTAAACTTCAATGGGAAAGCTAATTTCCCCCGGCAAATACATCTGAGATCCTCGCTTTCTTATCTAGGAGTCTCGGTGCAAATCATTTTCAGGCAGAAAGAATTGTCGATTCCATAATCTGGTGCGATGATCTGGCATCCATTGAGCCTTGCCTTTCAGCACTTAAGGTACTGGAAATCAAAATGATGACCAATCAGCCCTCTCGTGATACGGAAAAAGTCTATCCACGTGATACAATGACCAGCCTGAGCTGAAGGCAGCAGCTGATGCCTCAGGCAGCAACAGTTCAGCCTGCTGCCCCCCCGTCACGTCAAGCTCTGGGATTGGCGTCTAAAGTCGGACTGAGTGGAAAGCTCACGCCTCTCGGACGCCCTTGATAGCCTGAATCTTAGAAAACTTTCAATCCCCCAGGCTTTCCAGGGGTTGACACTGTTATTGCATTCTTTACCTGGCAGTGTGGAACTGCCTTGAACCTGTCCTCTGCCAGTTCTTTGAGATATCTGGATTTGCACCGCCAGGGTTTCCATCACCAGCTGGGTAAGTCGGGCATATCTCTGCAATCTGATCGATATTATCTATACATGCTTTTTCCTTCTGGGCTGTTGAACATTACTGGGTTCATTCTGCTGGTTGAATCAATGAATTCCCTTTCACCTTCACTTTGACGGTTCTTATGATCCGCTTGATACGATCTAGAGTCCCGCTGGTCGACCGTGTCGGTGGGACTTTGCTCTTTGTTCGATAGTCCAGTGCTCCGGTCCTCGAACGTGACTGGCTTTTGCTTCTGTTCTCGATATTTTTCACCGCTGTGTTGTCGACCTTGTCTAACTGCCGCAGCCAGCCGTGCTCTCGAGTCTCGCCGCGCCGCCGATCTAGTTGATTTTACCTACTAATCGTCATGCCGCCGACCATGCCTCAGACATCCCACAAAGATGACCTGGATGAAACGTGCGTGCTTTTGACCGGAACAGATTGTACAAGGCTGACCGCAAACGCAGATGGGCGTTTTTGGAACGGGGGATCGACAGTGTCATGTGGAAGTTGGAGGAGGGGATTGACATGAAAACGGTCGGTGGGCAAATCGCTTGAAAGGTTTCGGCGCTGCTGACTCGACGTAGTATATGGCACTCTATACAGCCGTCCACAACTTTTGCACGACACAAAAGGCCGTCGGAGGGAGCAGTGGGCTACATCCTCACCGGGGAGGTAAGTAGCACCCCGCATTCCACACTCTGATAAGGATGCTCATTGAATATCCAGCACACCTCCTCGGAGAGGAGCTGTACAGTCTCTTGGGGCAGTATCTAGAGCAGCATCTCAAGGGAGTTTACGAGACGTCCAAATCGCATACCGAGGAAGCTCTCCTGGCGTACTACAACTCAGAATGGACCCGATATACAACGGCCGCCCAGTTCATCAACCATCTGTTCAAATACCTGAACCGCCACTGGGTGAAACGGGAAATCGACGAGGGCAAGAGGAACGTGTACGATGTCTACACATTGCACCTGGTCAAATGGCGTGACGTCTTCTTCAAAGACGTGTGGCAGAACGTGATGAAGGCGGTGCTCAACCTCGTCCGCAAACAACGAAATGGCGAGACGATCGAGCAGTCACAAATCAAGAGCGTTGTCGACTCCTTTGTGTCGCTGGGGCTGGACGAGAACGACAGCACCAAGTCGACTCTGGAGGTGTATCGGTACTATTTCGAACGGCCGTTCATCCAAGACACACGGGAGTACTACGAACGCGAGTCCCGACAGTTTGTGGCGGAGAACAGTGTGGTGGAATACATGAAGAAGGCCGAGGCCCGACTCGAGGAGGAGAAGGCCCGTGTCGGGTTGTATCTACACCCGGATATTACCAAGCGCCTCACAGAGACGTGTTTGGATGTCCTGGTCACGGCGCACTCGGGTCTCCTGCGAGACGAGTTCCAGGTGCTGCTGGACAACGAGCGGCAAGACGATCTGGCTCGCATGTACCGATTGCTGTCGAAGATTCCCGACGGGCTGGACCCTCTGCGGGCCAAATTCGAGACGCACGTGCGCAAAGCCGGTCTGGCGGCAGTGGAGAAGGTCGGCGGTGAGAGCGACAATTTCGAGCCCAAGGTCTACGTCGACGCGCTGCTGCAGGTTCATTCAAGGTACCAGAACCTGGTGAACGTTGCGTTCGCGGGCGAATCGGAGTTTGTCCGGTCGCTGGATAACGCATGCCGCGAGTTTGTGAACCGCAACGCGGTGTGCAAGAGCAGCTCAACCAAATCTCCAGAGCTTCTCGCGCGCTATACGGACTCGCTGCTGAAGAAGGGGTCCAAGGCGACGGAGGAGTCGGAGCTGGAAGAGCTGCTTACCCAGATCATGACGGTCTTCAGGTATATTGAAGACAAGGACGTGTTCCAGAAGTTTTACTCGAAGATGCTGGCGAAGCGTTTGGTCCACTCGAATTCGGTGTCGGACGACGCAGAGACGAGCATGATCAGCAAGCTCAAGGAGGTGTGCGGTTTCGAATACACCAACAAGCTGCAGCGAATGTTCCAGGATGTGCAAATCTCCAAGGACCTCAACTCGAGCTACCGCGACTGGCAGGAGAAGGTGCTCGATGATGAGGACCGCAAGAAGGGCGTCGACGCGACGTTCCAGATTCTGGGAACCGGCTTCTGGCCCTTGAACCCGCCGACAACGGAGTTCATCCCGCCACCGGAGATTGTCAAGACAGCCGAGCGATTCCAAAACTTCTACTTTGACAAGCACAGCGGGCGCAAGCTGACGTGGTTGTGGCAGCTGTGCAAGGGTGAGATTAAAGCCAACTACATCACCAGCGGCAAGATCCCATATACCTTCCAAGTCTCCACCTTCCAAATGGGCATCCTACTGCTGTACAATGAGCACGACAGCCTGGAGTACACTGAGATCCAAAAGGCTACAAAGCTCGCACCGGAGCTTCTGGAGCCGAACATGGCTCTGCTGGTCAAAGCCAAAGTGCTTCTGTCCAAGCCCGAGGGCGCGAAACCCGCTCCGGGCGTCTCCTTTGTCCTCAATCACAACTTCAAGAACAAGAAGATCAAAGTCAACCTCAACATCCAGATCAAATCGGAGCAAAAGCACGAGTCGGACGACACACACAAGACCATTGAAGAGGATCGGAAACTCCTCCTTCAGGTACACCTTTCCCCACCCCCCAACAATATCATCCAAACCCCCTTGCTAACAATGGGAATATAGAGCGCCATCGTCCGCATCATGAAATCCCGCAAACGAATGAAACACGTCCAACTCGTCCAAGAAGTCATCCAACAGGTCAAATCCCGCTTCCCCCCCAAGATCCCCGACATCAAGAAGAACATCGAGGCGTTGATGGAAAAGGATTACATTGAACGTTTGGACAATGATGAATTAGCGTACATTGCTTAAAAAGCAAACTCAGAGATAAGTTATTTAAAGTTCTCTTTTCCCTTTTCTTTTTTTTTTTTTCGCTGCCGAAAGATGATTTTAGACAAATACCATGCTTTTTGCCTCTTCTTTTTTTTTGTTTTCTGCCGCCTCTTGATTCTTTGCGACGTGTTTGTTTCAGCTAGAGAATGGAAATGGGAAAGGGTAGTTCGTTGTTGTGTTTGGTGGAGGAGGAATTTGTCTTTGCTGGTGCATCTACTTTATTGTTGTGGGTTTTTCTATCCAGATGACGGGGGGAAGGGAGCGGGAGTGTAGGATCAATCGATCAATCAATCAATCAAAACGGTGTTTTTGGAGAGATCGGATGATAATGACGACGACGATGATGAATGAGGTTGTTGTTGGATAAACTGTTGCTGGTGAATGGATTTTGTGATGGTGCCACACTACAATTTTATATATTTGAGCTGATGGATTTCGGTAATGGAACCATCAGTCAATCAATTTTGGTATGGCCATATAGTTTCGTATACTACTAAACGACTCGAGACGGAAAGAAATTACACCTTCACAGGCTCCACGTTCCAAATGACATCCGCATACTCGTTCACCACGCGGTCTGTCGAGAAGAACCCCATGCGCGCCACGCTGCGGATGCTCTTGGCCACCCACTCGTCACGCTTGCGGAATTCCTTGTCCACGAGGTCCTGCGTCGCGATGTAGGACGGGAAGTCGTCGGAAACGAGGTAGTAGTCACCGTGGTCGGCGATGGAGGCGATCAGCGGCATGAACTGGTGCGGGTCGCCAAAGGTGCCGGCGCGAATGGCATCGAAGACGGAGGCAAGGTTCTCGTCCAGGGTGAAGCCGCGGAAGCGGTGGTTCTGCCGCAGCTCTTCGACGTCCTCGGCCAGGGTGCCAAAGAGGAAGATGTTTTCTTCCTGGATCTCGCGGGTGATTTCAATCTGTCACCAGTTAGAGAATGATATTCAAAAGAAAGGACTGAAACATACGTTTGCTCCATCACAAGTTCCTATAATCAACCCCCCGTTCAGGACAAACTTCATGTTGCTCGTCCCACTGGCCTCCGTGCCCGCCGTCGAGATGTGCTCGCTAATGTCCGACGCCGGGACAATCAACTCCGCCTTGCTCACGTTGTAGTCCTCAATGAAGATCACCTTGAGCAAATCGCCGACGTCGGGATCTTTGTTGACTACTTCCGCAACCTTGTTGATCAAGTGAATGATCGTCTTGGCCATCCAGTATCCAGGAGCCGCCTTGCCACCGAATATCGACACTCGCGGAACCAGCTCCTTTCGCTCCTCCGGCTTAAGCGACTTGATCCGCAAATACCGATGGATCACGCCAAAGATGTTGAGCTGCTGCCGCTTGTATTCGTGGATCCGCTTAACCTGCACATCGAAGAGAGCCTCGGGGTTCACGCTGTATCCAGTCGTCTCCTTGATGTACTTGGCCAACCGCAGCTTGTTGTACGTTTTGATCTCCGCCCACTCCTTCCGGAAATCCTTATCGTCAACAAACCTCTCGAGCCCATCGAGGATCGTCAAGTCGGTCAAAAAGTGGTAGCCTCCAAGCCGTTCCGCAATCAACGCCGACAGACGCGGATTGGCTTGATGAAGCCATCTTCTCGGCGTAATGCCATTGGTGACATTGGTGAACTTATCTGGCCCATAAATCTTGACAAAATCTTTAAAGATTGTGGTCTTGATCAGATCCGAGTGCAATTCGGCCACTCCATTCACCTTGTGCGACCCGATCACGGCCAGGTGCGCCATGCGGACCATCTTCGGATGCGACTCCTCGATAACCGACACGCGAGTCAGCAGATCATTGTCGCCAGGGAACTGCTTCTCGACCGACTGTAAAAAGAACAGGTTTACGTCGTAGATGATCTGTAGGTGTCGCGGCAAAAGGTTCTGCATCAGTGGCACCGACCACTTCTCCAACGCCTCCGGCAGCACCGTATGGTTGGTGTATCCAAAGGTGTTAACTACGATGTTCCATGCAGTGTCCCAATCGAGACCCTCGACGTCGACTAGAAGGCGCTGCAGCTCGACAATTGCCAGGGTGGGATGCGTATCGTTGAGCTGAATGGCCACCTGGTCCGGGAACTGACTCCAGGGGCGCTTGGTCTTCTTGAATCGCCGCACAATATCATACAATGACGCGGCGCACCAAAAGTACTGCTGCTTCAGCCGGAGCTCCTTGCCCCGGTCAAGATTATCGTTCGGGTAGAGAACGGCGGAGATCGTCTCCGCCCGTTGCTGGTCTGCAACGGCACTCTCATAGTCTCCAGCGTTGAACTTTTGAAAGTCAAATTCTCCGCTGCTTGCCTTGCTGGACCACAGGCGCAGATTGTTTGTAGTTTTGGTGCCGTATCCCGGGATGGGCACATCATACGCAACCGCCTGCACCGTTTCACCTGGATGCCAGACGTGTGTCACTTTACCGTTTTCATCCTCCTGCCGGGTGACATGGCCATAGAACTGGATATCCACGGTGACGTCGTACCGCGGGAATTCCCACGGGTTGAAATCAAGCCAGTAGTCTGGAATCTCCACCTGATAGCCATCTATGATCTCTTGCTTAAAAATGCCGTAGCGATATCTCAATCCATAGCCCCAGGCCGGATAGTTGAGCGTCGCCATGCTATCGAGCAAGCATGCTGCAAGACGGCCGAGACCGCCATTTCCCAGTGCGGCATCATGCTCCTGGTTGATTACATCTTCGATGCGAAATCCAAGTTCCGCCAAGCCATCTATTCCATTCATCAGACCAAAGCGTCTTCATAAGTCCGAGATTTCAGTGGTATTACCTTTGGCAATATTTTTCAATCCAACATTGAGCATCGCATTGTCCAGAGCTCGGCCCATCAAGAACTCAAGCGACAAATCTACATTGATTAGCCTCGCCTGACCTTAAATATCGGAGAACCCCACAGTCATACAGTAGACGCGCTTCTGGTCCGCAGTTGTGTGGGCCTGCTGGGTTTTGTTCCATTCGATGATCAATCTGTCGCGCAAAGCTAGGGCGGTTCCTGCATATGCGGCTCTACAAAAATCAACCATGAATCTCGTTCAAGAGAGTAAGACAATTCGGACGACATACCCTTCGTCGCAGTTGTACAAAGATCGGGCCATCGTGGTTTCCACATGGCGGACAAATTCATGCTGTTGCAGGAGTCAATCATAACACATTTAAATCAATGAGAGTTGGAGCAGATACCTGGAATTGATCCTTGTCTTCAAAAGCTTTCGCAGACTAGAGTTTGTTAAACCAACGATCCTAAAACTCAGGCAAATCAAAAGGGTAATCCTACATGTCGACGCCAACTGCACCCGTCAGCATCAACCTTTACAGCAGCACCCCCTCGAAACAACTTACGCCTCTCTCCATTGTTCTGGAATCCCGGCCTCCACGGCCTTGATCTCGGCCGGGGCAATGCCGGTGAAGGTGCGCTTATGCTTCGGCCGGCTAAATCCGGGGCCGACCGGGTCGAGCTCTTCGACCGGCACGCCAATGGATGGCTTTCGCTGCCGAACGAAAGGCTCTGAGGGTTTGGAAGCCATGGTCACTGTTGAAGAAGGAATTGGCTATACAGAATGAAGAATCAACCACGACAGAAACTTGTATCCCAGGTGGCAAAGTTGCACGAGGGGCACTCCCAGATAAGCGGGGGAGCAGCAATTATATCCAACCTAGCAAGTAATTGCACATGCCAGAGATTTGCCAAAGGGAACAGAAGATGGAATTGATGCAGGACAAAGGAAATCCATTGACCTGATCGATAAAGCTTTTCAGTCATGGGCAGTGCACGACGTCATTCATCTATGGCCCGCTGCCCATTTGAAGAGCCTCAGGCAGATACGAGCGCGGGGAGGAGCCCAGGGCTGCCCAGCCCACTGAGAGAACAGGGAAGCTGCCATGATGACATCTCCCAATGCGGAAGGCACATGTGACATTGGGTGGAAGTGCTTGCCATCGAGCTCATGACGCCAGTTGCTCGAGTTCTAGACAGTCGACACCTGCCTGACTGGGACGGTGGGTAGAATGCGAGAGCCAATGGCGACATCCACATTTCAACGCTAAACTATGAGAAGAAGGTGCACTAACTCTATAAAGAAGGTAGCCTTGACGGGAGATAAGCTCCTCGTGTCTTGGATGAGAGAGATCTGGACCCTGGATGGTACTAAGTAGCAGTTACCTAATCTATCTTGGACCTGGATAGTTACTGGAGATGCCCAAAGGGGTCTCTCCAGAGCTGGTCAACACGGGATGTTCCTGGTAATAGATCCTCGCTCTCGTAAAAAAGGGAGTAGATCCTCCCGGAAATATCATCCACACTTCTGCAAACGGAGACTGGCTTTTGCCCGTAAGCTGGAGATTCTGGGACGAAACAACCATATGCCATTGTGAATATGCTGTTGATATGGGATCATCACAGTGATCAACAATATCGCGTTGGTCGCCAAACTTTATTGTGGCCAAAGAGCCATAGATGGGTGTGGTACTTTCTGGCCATTGGATAATTCGAGAATGCAGCATATTCGGCGCCGTCTTCGTCGGATATTGGAGTTCTTTCGCTTTTCCTGGTTGGAGCTCGTCGGTAATTGACAGCCCCAGGATGGTCGATGAGCGCTACTCTCGCCATTGGTTTGTGCAAGAGGAGCCCGGCATAAACCACATCATTCGCTATAGGATTGAATCGGAAGGTACCGTGGATGGAATTCAAGTCCTATTTACTAGTGGAAAAGCAGAGGAACTCAAATGGCAGCGTGAACCGACGCTGTATTAATCCCACCCGGGATTCAACCTATCCAAAAATTACTTCACAAATTCTCACTGTCCATAAGCAAAAGCCGAAGAAGAATCAACAGAGACCCAACGAGATGCCATGTCGCCCCGAACGTGACAGAAGAAAGGAAAAAAAAAAAAAAAAAAAAAAAAAAAAAAAAAAAAAAACACCATGCCGGAACGCCCTCTCAAAACCGGAGTCGAGGAGAATACAAGGTATAGAACAGAAACGAGGCACAATTAGATGACCGAATCAAAAAAAAAAAAAAAAAAAGTCGTCGTGAAAATGCATCGAAATCGGCATCGCGTCAATACGAAAAGGGGAAAATAAAGAAGTAAAAATCAAATATGTGCCGTTCCCAAAATCAGAGAATGCCGGAGTCCTTGAGGGCGTTCTGCAGGATGGTTTCTTTGACCGCCGCGAATACCAACCGGATGTTCGTGGTGTCGGTGGCCTGGGTGAGACTGCAAGGGTCAGCAGTGGAACTGAAAAGAATGAAGGTGGTAAACTTACTGAGGATAAAGGTTAAGGTGTGCGCGGTTCACTTGATTGAAACGCCAGAGTAGATACTTGGCCGCCCGGTTGACATCGTTTCCACCCGAATAGTCAGGGAAATACCGATTCAGCGGGGACCGGCCCAGCTTCTGGCGGAACAAGTCGACCTTGTTCAGGAATAGGATGATGCTGGTGCGCATGAACCATCGCGAATTGACCACCGAGTCGAACAGCACTAGACTTTCCATCATTCGGTTCTGATCGAATTAGCTTCCCTCCTCACGACCACGAGCTTATGACCATACCTGATTACTCTCTTCCAGCAGGACCTGATCGTATTCACTCAAGGCAACGCAGAAGATGATTGACGTGACATTCTCGAAACAATGGATCCACTTTTTACGTTCGCTTCGTTGGCCGCCAACATCGAACATGCTGTGGTCTCGTTAGCTTAGACCGGGGGCTAGGGAGTAAGCTACACACTGGATGCTGAGTTGGCCCATCGTGAAGCGTGTTTCATAAATGCCGGTAGTCTTGGTTCGCGCACGTAGGACATCGGCTTCATTCGGTCGATAATCAGGGGCTGCTATTCGTTTGGCCTCCTCGAAAAAACTGGCCAAATCAGTCACGATCCCGGATGGTAATCTGAGCAATGAAACTTACTATGGCGCCGAGTCCATGAGATAGAATTCACTTTGATGATCCATGACCGTGCTGGTGCAAGGATCATTCCAGATAGAGGTGACCGCCTCGCCGACCTTGGGGTCCAGGGGCAAGTTGGGATCCGCATCGACCTGATATTGATCCAGATAGGTCATGTAATCCCGGACCTTCTGGCTTGACGGCTCGATGTCGAACTGACGGTAGGCCGCGATTAGCGACTTGGCGCACTCCAGTAGGTTCTTGTAGACCGTCAAGCGGTACATCTCCAGCTCCTCCGGAGTGTAGCCATTCTGGTGGATGATCTTCATCTGCTTGACGATGGTCGACTTGCCGCTCTCGCCGGATCCTACAATGGATTAGCTACGCGAGACGCTTGTATACGACGACACGCACCCAACAAGAGAATCTTGCATTCTCGACGCAGTCGCCTTGAATCTTCCTCCAGCTTCCGATCAATCTGTTGGCTGCGCTTTTTCGACTCGATGTCCGCAGCGGACTCGGAGCTGAAACAACCGCCCATGGTGACCAGCTTTCTCTTCCCACGGCCTCACCACAACGTACGGCCACAACAACAGGGAGTCGACCTCGTCGACGACTGACACACGATCGATAGGATCTCTGGAGACGATTCTTCGGGGAGGGGTGATGATGGACGGGGCGCGCTGCAGCAATCCGACCGTCGCCGCACTGCCTTCACACGACGGGGACGGGAGCGAAACGACTCGACGAGGCCGGCCGGGTCAGGACGGAAGCTAGCTGGAAGATGCGGAGGTCGGATCGGATCGGGCGATCGTCCGTCAACGGTTGGCCGTCGGGGGGGGGCACGTAACGAGGCTGGACAGGCACCAGGTCCCGGACGTCCAGCGCACAGCAACCGACGGTGGTGGACGACAGCCCGGAAGGCACGGGGAAAGGAACGCAAGCTCCACGGATGAGTTTAACAGGGCATTCGGCGCTGTGCGGGAGCACACGGGCGGAAGTTGACGTAGCCCTCTGGCAGGCAAAAATCGGGCAGAGCGCAGGTGGGAGAGGAGACAGCGAGCGAGTTGGGCTAGGCTATGGTGGTTAAATTGGATTTAGCGGTGTTTTGACGGGGGACACCGATCTGGGATAGTTTTGACTACCCTTGGGTCTTGGGACTTCTTGGGCCGTTTGGGGCCTTTTCGGGGGGTACTTTTTTGGGGGGGGTGTGGGTTTTTGCGGACTTGCTCAGGTCGGGGAAATCGGGGGACTTTTTTTTTGGGGCAGTCTTCGATCCGGGCGGGAGCACTAAAACTGTGTCTAAAAGTGTCTAAAAGAGTACGGGGGCCCGTTCGCTCTGCTAGTCTTGGCCGCTTCTTGGGACACTTCCTGGCCGCGGACTTGCACGCCGAACAGCGGCCGCTGATTGGAAGAGGCTGAATTCAGAGCGAACCGCCACCGGGGACAAACGCAGTCAACCTGGGAGTCCCCTGGGTTCAGGAACAGAAACACGGGGTCTGAATCCCCTCTGGACGGAGTACTCTGGTTGGATCTCACGGCGAACGAACGGGGACAATCAGGGCCAGCCGGACGACAGGAAACCTGCGATTATGGGGCTTTTGCCAACACAGTGTCGCGGCTCACGGATGCAGGCTGTCAACACGGACCCGGACTGGCTGGGCTTGTGGGGGATTTGAGGGGTACAGTACGAGTAGAGAGGTACATCAAGTATTTACGGGTACCTACGAGTGCATCATCCAGGATTCCCGATGCATTCGATCTCGCGCAGACTGTGTCTGGTCTCGGTAGTTTGTCCCATGAATTCAGACGAGTCCTCCTGTGACGCAGTGTGAAAAACTTCCAGTTATTAAAACAACAACAACAACAATAATAATAATGACAATTGGATGAGAATTGTCCAAGTGTTGGATTGATTCTCCAATCTTCTTGCAGGATGTCAAGAGATTATTCATGATGCCATCGCTCTCTGGTTTCCATCCGGGAGCAGAACGCGGCTCGGTGCAATAACTATTCGACTCAATGGCCTGGCGCATGAGGGAAAACACGGCGATTCATACGGTACTTGCCGCAGAAGTCCAGGAGAACGCCATCCCTGTCCCCGTCCCATCGGGTTTGGCCCGTCTGGTACTGGGTACAGCAGAGTCGTATCGAGCTATCGACCAGGGTGGCCGCCGGTCAACCAGTCAGAGGATCGAACGAGAAATGCCTGAACCCTGAGGCCGCCAGATCGCCACGTGATGGGATCCGTGCACCCATTCACGTGTCTGACGGGCCGGGGGCAAATCAGTGCGAGCACAGGTCGGACGGGGGCCTGTGCTGGCAGTGGTACCTCATATTGGATTTTGCAGTGTCCCAACGGAGTTCTTCGTACGGAAATCGAGGCCGATGATTGGGTGCCTCGCTCGGTGAAATCGAACCTACAGATTATCATTGGCCACAGAATGCCTGGATTTCCATCTTGGCACTTGGCAATTCTTCAAACGATCAAAACCACAGTCACGACAATTTGCAAATTAAAATTCCCGAACCGCCCCATCCGAGCAGCAAGACGAACGGTGGGAAATTACTCTGAGGACTGACAGAGCGCCGTTCCATGGCATGACGCCGTGATCGCCTGATAGATTCGGTGGCCGCGGAGCTCCCGTCGCCGCCCACCATGCGTCATGGACCGGCCTAGCTCAGAACTGCTGCTCGGGGGCCCAGCAGTAACGTCATCGGTCAACCTGGTCCGCCCAGCCCACCTGGAATCCGACCGCAAGACAGTAGAACCTTCGCGCGGCCCCGCGAACAGAGGCCCCCGTTGATCGATTGATTCCACTTTCCTGAGACAATGCGCAGGGCGGCTGTCAATGTCGTAGAATCCCGGGCTGGTAGATATAGGAGAACCCGCCCGGATCCATGGAGGATTCCCAGGTAGATTGCTAGGCCGACTGGATTTGCCAGCGCTAGAGGTTGACCCGCAGCCACTGGTCTCCTCCATCGCCCTCCCGCCAACCTTGATTGATCTCAACTCGACTCAGACGCCCGACCCCTCTCGACGGCTCAGGTCACCTGCATTTCCTCCAGGCAAAACGAGCCACACCCGTTGGCTCCCCTCTGTCGCCTGTGTCCGTATTCGAGTTGGAGAGCTGAATCCGTGACCGATCGATTCCCCGCCCGCCACCATGGCCGAGTTTGTGCGGGCCCAGATTTTCGGCACCACCTTCGAGATCACCAGCCGGTAAGGTGTTGCAGGCACGGGAGGGATGCGGCCCGGAACTGACGGGATGACACAGGTACACCGATCTCCAGCCCGTGGGCATGGGAGCGTTCGGTCTGGTCTGGTAGGCAGCTGCCGAGGCGAGCGGGCAGAGGACGAAAGCTAACCGGATGGGATACAGCTCCGCGCGGGACCAATTGACCGGACAATCGGTAGCAGTGAAGAAGATTATGAAACCGTTTAGCACGCCGGTCTTGTCCAAACGCACGTATCGAGAACTGAAGCTGCTGAAGCACCTAAAACACGAGAATGTGAGCGGTCGCGGCAGCCTCGGATAAATGGCAGGTGCTGACCAGAGCGCAGATTATCAGTTTGAGCGATATCTTCATCTCCCCGTTGGAAGACATGTACGCTGGACTCGCTCGCTACGGTCGCATTCGCTAACAGAGATAGCTATTTTGTGACGGAGCTGCTGGGCACGGATTTGCATCGACTACTCACATCGCGCCCGCTTGAGAAGCAATTTATCCAATATTTCCTCTATCAGATCCTGGTACGTCGAGACGCCGCGTCGTACTCTTCCGCTGCTGACCGTCGCAGCGCGGGCTGAAATATGTCCACTCCGCCGGTGTTGTGCACCGCGACCTCAAGCCTAGTAATATCCTGATCAATGAGAACTGCGATCTCAAGATCTGCGATTTCGGCCTCGCGCGCATCCAAGATCCGCAGATGACCGGCTACGTCTCAACGCGGTACTACCGGGCGCCCGAAATCATGCTGACCTGGCAAAAGTACGATGTCGAGGTGGACATCTGGAGTGCTGGGTGTATCTTTGCCGAAATGATCGACGGGAAACCGCTTTTCCCGGGCAAAGACCACGTCAACCAATTCTCCATCATCACAGAACTCCTAGGCACGCCACCGGATGATGTGATCAAGACAATCGGCAGCGAAAACGTAATTTCCCAGCCCAAGTACAAGTCAAACAGCGCTGACTGTAGTAGACCCTGCGCTTCGTGCAATCCCTGCCGAAGCGAGAACGACAGCCACTGGCAAACAAATTCAAGAATGCCGACCCAGCTGGTATGCTTCCTTCCTAGTTTTCATAGAATGTCTGCTGATGTTGCGCAGCGGTGGACCTCCTTGAGAAGATGCTCGTGTTTGATCCCAAGAAGCGGATCCGCGCCGCCGATGCCCTCGCCCACGAATACCTCGCGCCATATCATGATCCGACAGACGAGCCCGAGGCCGAGGAGAAGTTTGACTGGTCGTTCAACGACGCCGATCTTCCAGTCGATACATGGAAAATCATGATGTACGTGTCACCCATGACTCCGCGGAATATGGCTAACCCAAGTATAGGTACTCTGAAATTCTCGACTATCACAACATTGATCAGTCAGCTGCGATGCCCGAGGCATCGATGCAACAATCGTGATCGTATGACATTTGCGCTCTTATCCATGCCTAGGACCGTTATTACTGAAACACGAGATGCCTTGTATCCATTGATATTTTTTTGCGTTGCCTTTTACTGGATGAATTTTGGATGCTTCTGTTCTGGGTTGGGCGGATGACAAGAGGCGTATGAATTTTTGCTTTGAGCTGGTGGAGGTTGTTCCTCTGTATAAATCTGTGCTATTGCTGCGAGTATTGATCGTACATAGAGCAAAAGTGCCTGTCGGAATGAACAGAGCACTTGACGGCATTATCATCTGCGCGGTAGAACACAAGATAAAGTGGCCATCCCGCGCCAAGCAGGGAGTAATCCATCATTAACGGTACTCGGTACGGAGAGTACTCGCCCGCTCACTCGTTCTTTTTTTCCCGCCGGGACACGCCCCTCGCCGACCCCGAGTCCGGATTTCTCATCCCGTCGAGACGGTCGCCCTGTCGGATCAATCGATTCGATGGCTGCCACACTGCGCGATGTGCGCCAGGAGCCCGTGGTATTGGTGATTGACTTTCACCATGCCAGGTAGAAACTCCACCGAAATACCTCCGAAAAAAGCCAAACAATCAGAAAGAAAAATAAAGTTGCTGATGGGAGAACAAAAAATAACAGGGGCCCTGAAATTGAACTCTGCCTCGCCGAGCCAGGGTCGAATCCCGCCGTTGAGAATGACTGGTCTTTGCTCCCGTTTATGGCCTTGTCCGATGGCGCGCACGCGTATGTCCCTGACGACGACAACATGAAACGCAAACAACCAGGATTGACCTGTGGGATTATGACAGTGCTACGGAAGAATTCTCATACTTTACCCTACGACGCGCCGAAACGCCGACAAGGCCCGCGACGTCATTGTTTGGCATCTCGTGCACGCGACAAATTGCGGCCAGCTCGTTGATCTACTGCCCACCGGACGTGACGCGGTCTACGGTACAGAAGGCGGTGGTTGTGGTGACGGACAGTCCCGAGCATTTTGGCCCGCTGAGAGAGAAGTTGTCGATGGTGACATCTGCGTGGTTTGCGCAGCGGTGCGTGGACTACACTTGGTAATCAAACGGGAGGGCTAATGGATTGCGGATAGGGACTTTTCGGATATTGAGATCCTCAGGGTGAGCGCATACGCTCGGCGGTTGCGAGGATTGCTAATTGGGGTAGAAATTCCGCGAGAGTTTGGTCGTCAGTCTACGGAATGAGGATACGAAGGACCATAGTCTGGGTAGGAGGTTGTTCTTTCGTCTGAGTTGATGGTGCTGACCAGACAGGCCTGTCGCTACGAGAATTGATCCACGAGTTCAAGTATCAGACGCTGGTCTTGTTCAAGTGTCTGCTCTTACAGCCAAAGGTCCGTTTTTCCCGCACTAACCAACGATCGAGACTCGTCTGACCATAACCAGATGCTCTTTTTCGGTTCCCGATGCGAACGACTATGCATGATGCAATTTTCCTTAATCTCGCTGATTCCCGGGTTAATGAACCATCTGGAAGACTGCGCCGATCCGTCTTTCGACTCGTATGCGCAAACGGTGGAGAAGCCTTCTTCGCTCAAGACGAGCGAGCGGCAGTCGTGTACGTGGCCATGGGTGGTCCAAGGAGCATTGCTAACCCGGTATAGTACTCGCCTACATGGGTCTCCCGTTGCAAATTTTTGGCAAGGTAGATACCAGACGGGCTTATGGATATAGGTCGCCACTAACTCGTTCGCTGTCAGGGGAGCATCTTTGGTCCTTACACGCCTCTGCAGCAGCTGGATCTGCTGGCTGACCACGGGACGAAATCGTATGTTGTGGGCTCAACGAATTCATTGCTGCTACAGCAAAAGGATAAATATAGCGATGTCTTGATTAATGTTTGTCCCTCATACCTTTTTTTTTTTTGTTCTTTTATGGCTATTGGCTAATTGGTTAGTTGGACGATGGAACGATCACAATCTCGCCAGCCCTACGCAGCGCGTTGTCTCTAACACCGGCCGACCGGCGCTGGATCGACTTCTTGACTCAAGCCGTCAACGAAACCTGGGATGATTCGCACCCGTCACAGCCCAAGACGCACGGGTACATGGGCTCGGAGGAGTTTATCCGGATGCAGTTTGAAGAATACCTTCTCGCGCTATTATCATGCGTCAACTACGCGGAGCAATCCGGCCCTGCAACGGGAGGGAGTGCACCAAGCACCGACATTGAGGGTGATCCGTCAGCGGAATTTAATACGGAGTTTCTGGCGCGATGGCGGACAACGCCAAATTATGCGCTCTTCCGGCGCCTGACATCGGATGCCCTCCTGTTTTCCATTGTAGAACCCCGCCATCCGTGTGCCGGCGGGCTGACGATTGAGGACGTCCAGCGGCGCATCGCGCAGCAGATCGCCGACCTGCACCTAGACGAGAAGGTGCGAGAAAGCCGCGAGGTCCTAAACAAAACTTTAGCCTCAGGTCAGAAACGCGTTAGCGAAGCCCTCAACAGCTTCTGGGCCGATATCGAAGCCCTCCGAGAATCCCAACGCCGAAGAAGCGAAGAAAAACAGCAACAACAAAAGACGAGCGACGACACAGCTACAGACCAGGACGAGAAAGAAACCAAGTCTTCCTCATCCTGGTTCTCTGGCCGTCGCTCCGTCGACCTCGCCCAGGCCCAAGCCACCGTCAGCAGCGCGGGGCAGAAAGCCAGCGCATACTTCAACTCCTGGAGTACATGGGCGAGCGAGCGACGGCGGGAATGGGCTGAGCGACGCTCCGCATCAACCTCCACCCCGACATCTCCCGGCCCGCTCAACTCCCCGTCAACCAGCACACTCCCCAGCGTGAACGAACGCCCAGACGCGGAGAGCGCCCCACGCCGCAGCGAGGACTCGATTTCAAGCCAGACGGGACAAGCACGGAATAGCGGACGGTGGCAGCGATGGAGTAGCGTCTTGCGCGGGAGAAGGGAAGAGCGGACTAGCGAGTCATCGGATGATGTGCCGCGATCGACGTCAACGTCAACGCCAGCGCAGGAGTCGGGGCGAGAACCTGAGACGAAAGAAGAAGAAGAAGAAAAGCACGACGCTACTGCCAATAACACTGCTGATAGCGACACATCAGCACCAGCAGCAGCGACAGCCGCTGATTCCTCCGAGAAAAAGGAGGAGGAGAAAGGGGAAGGATCCACGCAGGTAACGCCGGAGGAAGAGAAGAAGTCAGAGCCTACAATAACCGGTGATAATAAACCTAATGAGCGTCATAGTTCAGAGTCTGGTCGTGAGACGCCGACTCCGACGCCACGATGATACCTACGACTTTTTTTTTTGAAAGTGGTGTATGTAAGTAATGTGTAGTGGTACGGTGCATGACTTTCGCATAAATAATTAGCTAGAACAGAGTACAGCAAATATTGATCACTTTTTGAAATTCATCACTAGGATTAGTGGCTATCGTCATGAGTACAAGTCATGCATGCCGTAGAGGTCATTTTTGTATCAGAGTTGATCACCGAGTGTACTGTCCCATCCAAAACGCCTTGTCCACATGCACCATGTATCATGAAAGGAAAAAGAAAAACACAGATTAGAATCGAAATCGTAATGCACCCACGCCGTGACACCATATATGTATAAACAGTCGGTTCAGTGTGTTAGTCCACACTCGGCGGTAGGTCCTTGAGGAACGGATATCCCGTCTCCTCTTCAGGCTTCTCTGGCTCCAGGCCGAGAGCTTGACGGTAGGCACGCACTTCGTTCTGAAGACCCGAGATGATCCTCGTCGGCAGATCATCCTCCTCGCAGCGGATACGGTATGCTTCACGGATGAGTTCCGCACACCGCATCGTTTTAGCATGCCAGGCGTCGCGGTCGAGACGGCTCTGCAGGTGCGCATCACGCTCAGCCTGCAGCAGGTTGTTGTAGTGACGCCTCTGCGCAAGGAACTGCATGTTGATGTTCTGGCAATAGTTGCGGATCTGTTCAACCATGACGCCGACAGTGTCCTCGTATTCCCGGAGCAGCTTGATGTTTTCGTCCTGTTCGCGTTTCAGGGCTTCAACGGTGCGGCGTTCTTTGGCGAGGGCGTGTTCGAGTTCGGCAATGCGGGCGGCTGTTCAATTAGCATTGGATTGGGTTTGACAAAATGTTGCAGGGACTCACCCGTCAACTCCCCGCTCATCTGCTGCAGCGTCGGATTGGTTCCCTCGTCGGTGGCACGGCGCTGTCACGTCAGTCATCTAATCAATTGTGGCATATACCCTAGAAGCTTACCATGATCTCTTCGGCACTCTTGACAATCCCCCTGGTCATTTCCCGATTATGCTTGAGCACCTCCCCAAGCTCCACCACCATCTCATACAAATGATGCAAATCCATCTGATGGCCCGCATTCGTGGCCGCATTGGGCAACACGCTGCTCCCGCCGCTCACGCCATTGGCCTGGCCCATGCCATGTTGCGGACCGGGCGACGGCGTCTGGCTCTGGCGACCACCCATGGGGCCCACGGCCGGATTCGGAGAATTGTCCATGTAGCCGCCGTTGGCAGTCATGCTCATGAACCGCTCAATCTTGGGATCAGTCTTGCTAGTGGGTGAATAGAACTCGTAATAATAGCGAACGCCGTCTGCGAGACTCGGAACGCGAGCACGAGCCCGCTACGCGTGACCCCGAATAAACAATCTGAGTAGGCCCAGCACTGCAGATATGGGCCCCAAGTCAAAAATGTTCAGTACTCGCTGAATGCGGTACAGGTCATCCAAGCGGATGGTCGAGCCGTGGCGGCAGACGAGGACTGAGTACAGCTCCTCGAGGTCCTCAGACCCAGACCGGCACCACCTGGGAGCTGCCCGCCGTAGTCCTCTTCTGGACTAGCGCGCTACCGGAAGACATGTTGTTCCGATTCCGTACTCACCGCCTGCCGTGGACGATCGTGAGGTCGAAAGAGAACCTACTCACGCCCTCTGCTCGTGAGAAAAAGAGGACGGTTTGAAAGACATGCTACTTCGTTCTCTCACACGATCCTCACACCTGATGAGGAAAGGAATATCTGCAAGTCATTCATACATTGGCGCTACTGCTACTCTCTAGTACGGCAGCCAATTTCCTCTCTGGATCCATCTGCGATGCCTCCTCCGTCCAATCTTTCTCATGCACCACTCGCGCCTGGCTGATCCGGCCTACAACCCGTGCCGCAAGCATCCGCATTCGGTCAATTTCCTTGACGAGTTCTCCTTCCCGCGTTATCAGGTTGGGTTGAATGTTCTTGACGGGATCCCTCAGCGGTGCAAGAAGTGCTTCGAGTTGTCGGTACTGTGCCAGCCGCTGTTGCTGTCGCTGCCGCCGTTGATCCAGTTCCACTAGCCGTTTGTACAATGCTTCGTATTTTTGCCGGTCCTCGGGCGAGGCGGCATCTCCAGCGTACTGCGGCGGGAGTTTCTCAATGACTCTATTTATTCCTCTGTTAGCCAGTTCCCCCCACGGAGACTTTCCACGTACAAATGACTGGTCAAGTCCGAGCCCACTTCCACTCCACTTGACGCCGTCTCCGGCAAGAGCCCTTCACTCCGCACGGACTGCCAGTACAGACTCTCAATTTGCCGCGCGACATGATGAATGGCCTGCGTCGAGTAGACTACCCGGCTGTGTTGTCGTAGTTGAGCGTTCACTATTGGCGTTAGAACGACTCCGTCTCCGCGCTCCTTTTTGTCTGCGCGTCATACCCTTCTGTAGAACCTCCTCCACGACCTTATCGCTAATATCATCCTCTGTCTCTGGCCCATAGTCCCTCCATCCTTCTTGCGGCGAAATTGGCGCTGTGAGGATCTGGACTTGATTCCGGAGAAAGGCGGCTTTGGCCTCTGCTATTGTACGCGCGGTTTCCATGGTCACATTTTGGCGGTTGTGGATGTGCCATCCACGGTCCGGCGCCGCGTCGAATCAATCCATGCTTATCAAAATCATCACGTGCTGATAAGCACTCCCTGCACTTGGGCCCCTATGTTGGGTTCGAGATGTGCTCAATGGCTGTCTCTTGACAGACTCTATAATCTTGAGCAGGGGAGAAGTTATTAGTCTGCTGCTTTATGAGTTTGGTCACAATGTTCAAATATCGATTGCATTGTTTCGAAGCTCTGTAGATCAAAGCAATGACAACAACCGGAGAACCTCGGCAACTTCTCCGATCCATCCACATGGAATAAATACATATTCAGGCACGCCCTCATTTCTATTCGGCCGAACAGCCCGCTAATCACTTTATGAGAAGTAACGAGCACGACAATGACATCAGAGACTCAGATACCTCGGGTGCTCCTGTTCGACATTGGAGGAGTTTGTGTAAGATATCCAGACGATTCCTCGGTTTCTCGGCTGATACAGTTCAGGTTGAATCACCGTTCCAAGCCATTCTAGACTATGAGCGTGCACACAACATCCCTATAGGATGGGTGAACTTTAGCATCTCACGCGCCGCCCCCAATGGCAGTTGGCAGCAACTCGAGCGCGGCGAGATCAAGCTAGACAAGGAGTTCTTTTCCCGCTTTCATGATGACCTACATCGGGCCGATCTCTGGGCTGTCTTCCACGAGCGGCGCGGCAGCAGGACATCACCGCCGCCGCCGCTACCTCAAATCGACACAGAGGCTCTGTTCTGGGACATGATGCGCATTTCGCGCGAACCGGATCGATACATGTTCCCTGCGCTGAAGAAGCTGAAAGCATCGGGCCGGTTCCTCATGGGCGCGCTGTCCAATACGGTCATCTTCCCGCCGGGCCATCCATATAACGAGGATAAGATCCAGCTGCATTCGCAGTTTGATTTCTTCGTCTCGTCTGCGCACGTGGGGCTGCGGAAGCCGGACCCTAAAATCTACGAATTGGCATTGAGCCGTGCCAACGAGGTGTCTTCGAGTCGTGGAGGACCGCAGCTGAAGCCGGGAGATGTCCTGTTCCTGGATGATATCGGGCAGAATCTCAAGGCGGCCAGCCAGGTTGGCTTTCGGACGCTCAAGGTGGTTCTCGGGAAAACCAAGGAGGCTGTCCAAGAGTTGGAGCGAATCACTGGTGTACAGCTATTAGAAAATACAGAGCAGCCGAAGCTGTAAAATATAATGTCATCTTCGTAAAAAGAATATATCATGCTTCTCCTGTGAGTGAATTCCGATCTCTCATAAACTCGATAAGCTGTAGATCAGTGGCTCGTCGCCAACCCAAAATCCAGGGACACTTTGACTTCCAATTATTACCAAATCGGGCAATTAAATTGCTTAGCGAATTTCACCCACACAAATTCTTTGACCTCACCACCACCACTCTTTCTTCTTCATCCAAGCCGCCGAGTTGACCGTGTAGTCCTCGACAACCGTCAAGATGGTGAGTGATGCTCAATTGTCGCCCGGTTGATGGTCAATCTGGGAGACATTCCCTTATTCCCTCGTACTACGCTTAAGGGTCTTGCAAGATGCTTCGGAGTAGAGGGGTTCTGAAGCGCCAATTGCTGACTCGCTTTTTGTAGCCGTTCCACAAGGTCGTCAAGAACAGCGCCTACTACAGGTGAGTCCTCCTTCGCAAGGTCATTGTCTGATTTAACGCTAATTCTTTTGCAGCCGCTTCCAGACCAAGTTCAAGCGCCGTCGCCAGGGCAAGACCGACTACTATGCCCGCAAGCGCCTGATCACTCAGGCCAAGAACAAATATGGCGCCCCCAAGTACCGCATGGTCGTCCGCTTCACCAACCGCGACATCATCACCCAGATCGTGACCGCGGAGATTGGCGGTGACAAGGTCTTTGCGTCGGCCTACTCGCACGAGCTCAAGCGCTACGGCATCAAGCACGGTCTGACCAACTGGGCTGCGGCCTACGCCACTGGTCTGCTGCTGGCCCGCCGCACCCTCAAGAAGCTCGGCCTGGATGAGACCTTCAAGGGTGTCGAGGAGCCCGATGGCGAGTACACCCTGACCGAGGCCGCCGAGACCGACGAGGGCACCCGCCGCCCCTTCAAAGTCATCCTGGATGTCGGTCTGGCCCGTACCTCGACTGGTGCCCGTGTCTTCGGTGCCATGAAGGGTGCTTCCGACGGTGGTCTCTACATCCCGCACAACGAGAAGCGCTTCCCTGGTTACGACATTGAGACCAAGGAGCTCGACAGCGAGACGCTACGCCGCTACATCTTCGGTGGCCACGTTGCTGAGTACATGGAAACCCTGGCCGACGACGATGAGGAGCGCTTCAAGTCGCAGTTCCAGGGCTATGTCGATGACGGCATCGACGCCGGTGATCTGGAGGATCTCTACGCCGAGGCGCACAAGGCCATCCGCGAGGATCCCTTCCGCAAGGATGAGGATGAGGGCGAGAAGAAGCCCAAGGAGTTCTGGAAGGAGGAGAGCAAGAAGTACCGCAAGCCCAAGCTGTCGCGCGAGGAAAAGAAGCAGCGTGTGCAGGAGAAGATCCGCGAGCTGGCTGCTTAAGTTGGCTCAAACAAAATGTGTCATTCCGATCATCCTGGGGACAGAAAAAAATGCAATTGATTTCTCTCGTACTAGATACATTTGTTTTGGTTGCATGTTCATATCTGGCGAAAGGTTATGGGATGGGCTGGTTTGGGAAGGGTACAGTAATGTCAGGTTTTCCGTCCTCATGACAAGCCCTCAGTCCCTTGTAGAGAGTCGAAGGATACTCTGTGCCACAAGATCCCTCATCGCTGTTGAATGCCTGAGGAATCAACTACCACGTGCTAGCGATCTGAGCCATTTCCAAGTGGACGAATTAGTCAACTTGGATTTGTAATCATACCTGCCCTTTCCGACTAGCTGCAGAGTTCGCCCCAAAGGCTAACTGGGGCAAAATGGCAAATCCGAGTCCTCCGGCAGTTAAGCGCTAGCGCGATCCAACTGACTCAGAGATGCCTGATAGAGTAATTTAACTTACGCTAAGCCGATCTAAGAAGGCAATTCTCCACGTGATGTGAGGTCACCTGACCAGCGAGACGGGAATGTACTAACTCAGAACGGATAGGCGCGATCCAAGCCCATGCAGGCGGGCTATGATTGGCCCACTCCAGAGCCCACCCCTCACCCACTCCCACAGTGACCTCCTGCACCTCTCCGCTCTCTTCGCTTCTGTCGTTTAGAGGGACGAATTGATCAAGAGTTCTTCATAGAGATCCAGTGTCTTGCGGTTCAGCAAAACGATGGTTGAAAACTCCTCCGCCAGCTCGATATCGATGGGCGAATCCATCGCCCAATGATCAGCGGACCCACACCGTTAGATCCTCGAAGTGTCCCGATCCACTAAGGCTGTCCGGTCTAGTTTAAAGCGCCTCGTCTGGCATATCACAAGGTCAACAGCGAAAAAGCTTGATGGTGTGATGGCCGTCGCCTCGTGATTTTCCGTTTTTCACCGCTTCGACGCTCTTGATCGGCGGGAGGGGGAGAGTGCAGAGCTGCAGCAACGAACGGCTCATCATCGTGCATATGCTTTTCGATCCGATCCGCTTCTCCGCACAATTTGTTCTGGAATAACGTCACTGCGAAATCCTCGTACATAGCATTGTGGAGAGGGTTCTATCCCCGCGGAGCTGCAGCTAACTGTATGAGGCGTGTCTGGATCCAAAAATGGAGGGCGTAGGAACTGTGGACGTGAGTTGGCTGCATCATTCTCATCGAGGTCTGTCCTCGGCTCCCCTATTCTATTTTGTTCTCCGATGCAGACTGATGAATGCGCCATTTTATAGATCCTCTGTCTCGATCACCAAAGAATAACGCGCCCGGAACCCTCGAGAGACAAAATTCGCGTTCGCGCCGCCCCAACGGGCGGAGATCGCCGGAGCAGCCAGCGCAAGATGTATCAGCGCCGTCGAAAAAATCTGGCCAAGAGCCATCGTTGAGCTCTTCTCCCGAGAGCATACCTCCCGAATCACCTGTCAAGTTGGAGCCGGATAAACCGACGGAGTCCAAGTCCTCGTCAGCCAAAGGCAGCGCCCCAAGACCCATTCCGAACAGGCGGAGCTCGTGGATCTCGTCGCTCAGCTCCAAGTTCTCCTCATCTGCGTCCGGAGCGTCACAAAATGGCGCCAAAGAGAATTCTGCAAGTTCGCCATTATTCAGGGCAGACTATAATCCATTTGGCGCATCCTTCTCTCCCAAGGAGAAGGAGGACCGGCTTGGTGACCTAACTAGTATTCCTTCTTCGACCTCGCCAAAGGGTCCCTCCTTTCTGTCCAACGCGCTGCGTAAACTCTCAACAGCGGGAATTTCGTCAAAATCAGCCGGAACGGCCGTCTGTGAGCGCCGGGTGATGAACGTTGACCCTGATCGGGACCGATGCAAAATACCAGAACTGAACCAGGCGACGCTTAAACGGGTGGCCTTTTGCGTGGATGTGGAAATTGCAGGCGTTTCGCATAAAGACGAAGATGAATCTCCGTCCCAGTCCTCGTCAAAGGGCAAGGAAAAGAAAAAGAAGAGCGACAAATCAAAGAAGTCGTCTCCAGACACGAGCCCGCCGAACGAAGAGGCTCAGCCGGCACAACCACCCAAGGAACCCACAAGGAAGCAGGAGAAAAAGAAAAAGGCCGAGGAAGAACGCAAGGAGCGCAAGGAGCGTAAACGACGACAAGCGGGAGCTGATGGTTCAATACCTATGCAGCTGAAGCCTAATGAAGAGGAAGAACACACTACACGGCCATCGTCATCGTCTGGGCAACATCGCTCCAAGGCACAAAGCCATCCGACGACGGACCCCGTGCGGATATACCGCCGATGCTGTCAGCTGAGGGAGACTCCGGTTTTGAAACGACTCGTGGAGCGGATGACGGCTCCAAACACGGTGTTGGCTGAGGCGCCGGGCACCGTGGCGAGTCTCGATCTGAGTGGATTCTCAATGTCGCTGTCAGACATTGTTACTTTCAGCGATTGGCTTGCCATCGTCCCTGTTCGGACGTTGATCATGGATAATTGCAACCTCACCGACGAAGGTGTCAGATCCATCCTTGCCGGGCTGCTGGCGGCAAAGACCATGCAGCAGGCAAGGAACGCTCGCCTTCCAAAGAAAAACGGTCAAAACAACACAAAGGAGCACCGATTCGGGGTTGTGGAGAGGCTGTCGTTGAAAAACAACCGCCAGATCGGTCCCGAGGGTTGGCGGCATATCTGCCTGTTTATCCACTTGTCCAAGTCTCTCAAAGCGATCGATCTCTCTGGAGTCCCGTTCCCGAAGGCTCCGGCTGCCACGAATAGCCCGTCTTTTCGTTCTCAGAATCCATCCAAGGACATTGCTTCGATATTTGCAGAATCCTTGGCGAATCGCTTCGGCGGGAACCGTTTGGAAGAATTGCTGCTGGCAGAGTGTCATCCATCGACCGAGGCTGTCGAGCGGATATGTGGTGCGGCGAGTTCTCTTGGCCTAAGGAGACTCGGACTGGCGAACAATGACCTTTCGCGAGAAGCGCTGGGCCACGTTGTTCGCTATTTGCAATCCGGCTCGTGTGAGGGAATTGATCTCGGCGGGAATGATTTGAACGGCAATGTTGATGTGCTCATCCCCGCCATGAATTCCGGGAATTTCCTCATGGCCCTGAGTCTGGCAGACTGTTCTTTGGCGCCTACGGATATCCATCCCTTGCTCCATGCACTCGTATCCATGCCGAACCTTCTTTTTGTCGACCTATCGCACAACCCTGATCTCTTTTCGAGTCAGCCAGATGCACTCTCCTCTCTTAGGCGCTACCTCCCAAAGATGCCATCTCTGAAGCGCATCCATCTAGCGAACGTGGATCTGTCACCAGACCATGCAATCGCACTAGCTGAGGTGCTGCCAGAATGCCCGCGTCTTTGCCACATCAACATTTTGGAAAACCCCCAAATTGCGAAGTTGGCATCAGCAACCGATCCGGCTAGCCAAGAGGAGGCTTGTGCGGTGTATGCGTCGTTGATGGCTGCGACTCGCGTGTCGCGAACGTTGATCGCCGTCGACATCGAGGTTCCCAGTGCAGAGAGCAATGAGGTTGTGAAGGCGCTAGCCTCCCAGATCGTCGCGTACTCTCTGCGCAACCTTGGCGCGATGGAGGAGCTGGGCGACTCCAGTCCCGATCGTCTCCCCGATGTTCCTATCCCAGAGGTGCTGCAGCATCTCGTCGGCGGTACTGACGAAGTCGATGACGGGTCTGCTCCCGATGAGGACTACGTTATTGGTGGAACTGGCGTGGTGAAAGCGCTGGGAGTGTGCCTCGGCAACGTAGACCAGCACCATCCGGAGCTTGGTGATTTATCACGGCCCAGCAGTGGCCGGTCAACTCCAAGACCTCGGATGTCTACGTCCATCGGGTCGAAGAAGGCCCGAGATATGTCCAAGAATCTCTTGGGGTCTGCGCGAAATATTCGAGCGAGGATCCAGATGGCTCTGGTTAGGGAGGACAAGGCAGGGAATGACAATAATTATCGTACGTTTCCTATTCTCTAACCCGACACTGACTATGGCTGACGTCTGCAGGACGGTTGCAATTCTTGGATGCTACGTTGGAGAAGATGATTCAGCGGTTCGAGGACGAATTTCCCGAGTGTAGGCTCCCTCCGGAGACGACTTCATCCGAGCAAGCCAACGGGGCGCAACCCATGGGGGACGGAGTCTCCCGCTCTGGTCCTGCAGCCGATGCCGAGACGGCAGTAGAAGATGAAGACGCTGACCGATTCGCCATCCGGCTGTCCCGCAGCGGCTCCAACACATCTCTACAGTCGCGCGCGATGACCTCTGAGGAAGGACATGTTCATCGCATCGGCCAGAATTTACGACGAGATCTGCTAGAACCGAGTCTTTCTTCCAGCGACGACTCCCTTGCTGACGCCCTCCGCGAGAAGCTGGAGAACCTCCAGAGCGACCATATCCGGTCTCAAGTAGAGAGTGTTGGCCCGGAGAAGGTCCTTGCCGAGCTGGGTTCCACTGTCGAAGATCTCTGGGCCATCAGGCAGCATGACCACGAAGCGTTTGAGCGGTTCCGAGAGAGTCAGATCGCGGCCCAGATCAATGCGGGAATTCGACCTTCTGAGAGTCCTGAGAAAGAGTCACCACAATAATTTTGTTTAAACTATTAAGTTCCGTTCTTTCAGCATTGGTTTGTGTCTTGTACGATACCTTTGAGCGGGTTGGTTTACTTGGTTGCTGGTGTTGGTGTTTAGCGGTGGTACCGGGCATCCGCGCGCTTACTGTCACTGTGCTATGTATCTTAATGCATGTAATCATCTCTTAATTGTTTAATCGCTGTAAATATCGTTCCGCCAGTTGTCCATTTGCATGAGAGAATCGTCGCTTTTCCTTTGGCAATATTCTAGTCTAGACGATATCGGTCGAGTCACATGCGAAATCTCCACGTGCCTTACCAAATAAGTTATGACTAATAAGCAACAATCCCGCATACGTCATTTGCACGTGATCCGAGTTAATCTCGCAACAGCTTTGACTTAAGCCCAGGAATTCAGCACGGCACTCGATAGATTAATTCTTCCTCTGATGAGCGGAGAATGTCCACCACATAGTAGATTCTACAGGTCCAGCAATTCCAATTGTCAAGGACCTGTTTTCCGTGCATCCGCAACCCCAGACTGGGTGCTGACTAATAGCCTCGGGATCTCCGTCGGATTCACATGCTTAGACTCGGCGATCAAGTGAACACAATCAACACATCAAAGCAACAGACTCGAGGGCAAAACGGCCCAATTTCCATCCCTTGGTCAAATCCTCCATGAACGACCGCTATGGCCGCGCAGTCGAAACTCATCCCCCCTGACCGTTCCCTGCGGCAGATCGTTTCCCGCGTGGTTTCGCTCTACGGGAAACACCGCCGGGCCATTTCCTTCGGCGTCTATCTCGCCCTCTTTCTGGCTCTCGCAAAACGGATACGCAATGCTATCTCTGAACAAAAGGCCGCCGCGCAGCGGCAGTCTGAATTGCGGTCCCGTGCGGGTACGGCTAGCCTCGACAGCGATGGGCCGGATGCGCCGGGGAAGAAGAAACGGGTTGAGTTGAACCGAGAGTTCCTTCGGAATCTGCTGCGTCTTTTGCGGATTATTATACCGGGCCCAGCGAGTAAGGAGGCTCGGTTACTGCTCAGCCATAGCGTGTTCTTGGTTCTGAGGACAGTGCTAAGTATCTATGTGGCGGAGTTGGATGGACGGTTGGTGAGCAACTTGGTTCGAGGGAAAGGAAGAGAGTTCCTGTCGGGGCTAGTATGGTGGATGATTGTGGCGGTTCCGGCTACTTTTACGAACTCGATGGTGAGTTGCATTCTAGCTGCGGGTAGTTGGCAAAGCTGACAAGAGGATGTAGCTCACGTATCACCAACGCCGCCTGGGGCTGCAATACCGCAAGCGCTTGACAGACTACGTTCATGATCGATATCTGTCGAATATGACTTTCTACGCCCTCTCTGCTTTGGATGACCGCATTCAGAACCCAGATCAAATGGTGACAGTTGACATTGCGCGATTTTCCGATAGTCTGGCGGAGCTCTACTCAAACTTGGCCAAGCCGATGCTGGACATGGCTCTGTATGGCCGGCAGCTGTCCAAGAACGTGGGAATGGAGGGTCTATTCATGATGGGCCTGATAGTGCAGTTGTCGGCAAACATCATGCGCATGCTGACACCACCATTCGGCAAATACGTTGCCGACGAGGCGCGCCTGGAAGGCGATTTCCGGTTCCTTCATACTCGGTTAATCGACTACAGCGAAGAAATTGCCCTATATCGCGGCCATGAGGCAGAAAAGGATAATCTGGATAAAGGATATTTCACCCTAATCAAGCACGTCAATCGCATCCTGCGACGGCGGTTGTATCACGGGTTCATGGAGGATTTTGTGGTCAAGTACTTCTGGGGCGCCCTCGGGTTGATTCTATGCAGTGTCCCGGTATTCTTCAAGATACCGGGTCAGATCAGTCAGACTGTGGGCGAACGAACGGAGAGTACGTATCCGAAATGCACACTATAGACTCAGCTAACTCGAATAGGCTTCATCACCAATCGGCGGCTCTTGCTCTCTGCATCGGACGCGTTTGGCAGGGTCATGTTCTCGTACAAGGAGATCTCCGAGTTGGCCGGGCACACGGCCCGAGTCACGTCTTTGCTGGACGTCATGGAGGATGTGGCGGCCGGGCGGTTCCAGAAGAAGCTGGTATCGTCCGCGTCGACAGAAGAAAATGCCGCCGTGCTCGCCGGCCGAGGCACGGTCGAGGAGAGCGAGTCGATAGAGTTTGTTGATGTTCCGATCATTTCGCCAAACGGCGACGTTCTGGTCAAGAAGCTGTCATTTACGGTTCATCCTGGTGACCATTTGCTGATTGTCGGCCCCAACGGCTGTGGCAAGTCGTCGCTCTTCCGGATCCTGGGCGGATTGTGGCCGGTGTACGGCGGGAAAGTCAAGAAACCCTCTCCGGAGAACATCTTTTACATCCCGCAGCGGCCGTACCTTTCTCGGGGCAGCCTACGACAGCAGATCATCTACCCGGACGGGGTAAAGGAGATGCAGGCCAAGGGAACGACAGATGCAGACCTAGAGTCGATCTTGGAGATCCTCGAGATCTCGTCCCTGTTGGACCGACCAAACGGCTGGGATGCCGAGGAAGAATGGCGCGACGTGCTCTCGGGCGGTCTCCAGCAGCGGATCGCCATGGCACGGCTGTTCTACCATCGGCCCAAGTTTGCGATTCTGGACGAGTGCACGTCGTCCGTCACACTCGAGATCGAAAAGGTCATGTACGATACGGCAAAGGACCTGGGTATTACGCTGATGACTGTGTCGCACCGACGCAGTCTGTGGCGATACCACAAGATGATCCTGCAGTTTGACGGGCAGGGTGGATATGTGTTTACGAAACTCGACTGGGAGCGGCGGATGAAGTTGGAAGAGTAAGTCTAGCCTTCACCCGTTGTGTTTCCCCTCTGGCCGAATGTTACTGACCGCTTGCAGTGAAAAAGAGGAGCTCGAACTGCAGCTCAGGGCTGTGCCGGAAATTGAACGGAGAATTGCCGAGTTGACGTCATGATAGAACTGTAATCATTATAAATCTTTTATGTGCTCTGTATAAATGATACCTACCCCTTATGATGAATCATTGAGCTGTATAAAGAAGCATTTTTGACCAATCCCATCATCTGTACGGCGGTCGATTCTTTGTTTCTGGATACACTGTTTGTGGGTGTATCTCGACGCTAAAGTCTCCATCTGGCGTAGAGCGAGGCGCAGGCATAGTTTCTGGCCATTTACACTTTTCTTTGCCATTCAACACGATTTCCAGCTTCTCGTGTCGTCACATGCCGGTTTACCCGAGGCATTGTTGCATTTCCACGGTTCTTCTCTTTCAGCGCTTTCAGCTTGCTTCATGATGTCCAGTATGGTACGAGAATTAGATTTCTGTACAGTCGAGGCTGAAATATGGGATAGATCGACTCGGCTATATCCGAGCACTGGCTACTAGTATAAAACGATGCATAGTATCGCACCAATCTCACGATGGTAGACAATTTGATCTCCCACACAAATCACCAACATCGAAGCAATTTCAACCCCGTAGAGCAACCATGACTACTACGATTCAAGATCTCATTGACGCACACCCCGATATCCCCATTGACCTACCGAAAGAGACAACAAACACATCTCTCGATGAAACTTACAATCTCTCCCCGACGACTCTTGTTCCCGAGAATACTTCCCCGCTGGCCATCGCCCGGCCACAAACGGCCGCACAAGTAGCGCAATTAGTGCGGTACGCCTCGCAGCGGGGCCTACCGGTCACTGTACGGAGCGGGGGACACGACGCGCACCGGCGCAGCATGGCGTCCGGCGCGCTGGTGCTCGACATCCGCGCGCTGAACAGCGTCCGGATATCCGAGGACCGCACGCGGGCCACCGTCGGCGGCGGGATTACAACAGGGGCGCTGACCGCCGTGTTGGAGCCGGCGGGGTTGATAACGACGTACCCGGCGGTGGCGACGGTGGGGTACGTCGGATGGGCGACGACGGGTGGGTACGGTTTACTAAGCGCGCGGTATGGGCTCGGCGTGGACCAGATTGTCGGAGCACGGGTCGTGAATGCGAAGGGTGAGCTCGTTGAGGCGGATAGTGAGATCTTGAGTGCGCTGCGTGGGGGCGGCGCCGGGGCTTGGGGGGTGGTGGTGGAGATGGATGTGAGGGTCTATGAGAATACGGTTCGCCAAAAACCCCAAACTAGCATGAGGAACAGTAATGGCTGACATAATAATAATTACACTAGGGACCGCTCTATGGAACAGTATCATTTAGTTCTCAAAATCCCGAACAGGACTTCACCTCCTTCTTCCAACGCCTGCAGAAAGCACAGGATGGGAACCCGGAATACCCCCGAGATGAGCTTGGGGTCGGCTGGCTAATCACCGTGGATCCGGAATTCGGCCCGGTGCTCCACTCTCTGTTCTCATGGTCGTCGGGAGATCATGAGCGAGGATACCGCTGGCGGGAAAATCTGCGAGACTATGGTCCATCATCGCTAGTCTCGGACAACGTGCACCCCATGCCGACGACAGTATGGCAGGGGATCGTTACGAACATGCTCCCTAAACGAGTCTACGGCAGCGCGCGATCAATGACGGTCCGACGTCTCACCGAGGACGTGCTGCGGACCATCGTGGAGTGCATGGAAATCATGCCGAAAGATCCCGGCGTGGGGGTCGTCATTCAGCAGTGTCGGGGAGCGGCGCAGGACTATCATGACAAGAACATGGCGTTCGCGTTCCGCGACATTCCGCATTTCATGATTGAGCTTGTCGGGACGCCGTCGGTGCCGGAGCTGCATGATGCAGCGGAGAAATGGAGCAGCACGCTCGAGGAAAAGCTGGCGCAGCTAAAGGATGTTGCGTTGGGTCCGTATACGTCAATGACGAACCCGAGTCCCGAGGGGATGCGGAAGGCGTACGGGCAAGAGAGATGGGAGAGGTTGGTGGCGTTGAAGAAGAGGATTGATCCTGGAAACGTGTTTCGGTATGGGTTTGTGAGGGTGGATTAAGTGTCATGCCTTGCGACCCAAAATTCCGGAAAGATTTCCTCATGATGCATAGACAAAAGCCTGTATAGGAGACACGCCTCGGATTGATTCAATGGACAACTAGTTGACTCAGACATACAAGTTCAGGTTAAGGATTTGAACGCGGTTATTGCAATCTAGTACTTCCAGGGACAAGAGGCGAAATAGAATTCTGAGAGGAGCTGATAGGAACAGTTTCCAACTGTGCGATTCGACCCAGAGCGTTAACCGCCGAGGGCATGCTCTTCTACAACACCTCTACTCAACCAAAGTATAGTTGCTATCAGCCAACCCATGTTCCCTTTCTGCCAACGCAATCAAGAATATCAACAACACCCCATCATAATAGGAAACCAGATAACCGTTAATCGTTCATCTCCACCGCCAAACAGGAATGCAGCGCTGGTGATACCTATTGACTCACGTGATTCCCCAACCCTAAGGATTGAGGACTCTTACATGCGGGATGTGTATGCCCGGGGACAAAAGCCCTAGATTTTTACACGATTTCTTCGTTATTAGGTTACTGGATATTACGCACCGCATGCAAATTTGACAAAGTTATCTTGACTAAGAGTGATTCAAGATGTCGAGCTGAAATCCTTGGCTGGCAAAGTAACGACTAATGGGGTTCTCTTGAACCGCAGATAACTCGTGCGGACCTTTTCCGACGCTAGCCATGGCAGGGTTTATTAAATGTTTCAATGAATCGCAAACACTTCCCAGGTACTTATTTTTGTGTCATTATCAATCAGTCAGTCGGATTCCATGTACCCACTGGATGAGACCAATAGAGTTCCAGAGGAATTTCAGGTGCTCTGAATATCTCAATACTGCACCGAGCTGGGACGCCAACAGCCTAGGATCACATCTCAGTGAGGACCAGCAAATTGAATCCAAGAGTGAGCCAGGAACGAGCGTATGATGTTTTCCGAATGTTGTTTGTATTACCGTCTTCCTTACCATCTTACTAGTACGACTGTTGGAGAAAAGTTGATGCTTGTCTTTTGCAGAAGCATAGGAATACAATTCGAGTGTCGAACTCTTCAGATCAATGTCTCTGGAAAAATGTGCTTCACGTCGCGCCACGACGATTGCTCCAAGCTATTTGTACTTCCTCGAATACTGTACATCGATGCCGAAGTGGCAGCCCGTGTTCCTCAATCCTCGATAAAACCGCAAGGCCAATCCGACCGTCTAATGAACTTACGATCCTCTTCGTTATAGAATCCGTTCACAGTCTTCCACATCTTCTCCCAGTTTGTACAGATTTGCATCGGAACTAGGTCTGATGCACGCACTCCACCACCGACTGCGAATCTAGAAAACGTAGACTCCATCGTTTCGGGGGATAATCTGCACCTGACTTTGGATGCCTGAACTGCTGTCCGGAATGCTCGTAGGCCGAGAGAACACTAACAAGTATGTCTATCGCTGTGACATTCCGAAAACCTATAAACCCATCTTCATCTGCTGTCTGGTTCGCGAGTATGTCTGTACCCGGGAGTGTTTTGAGAGAGTGATGCCAGCCACGGGTAGCAAAGCCTGAATGTAAATAGGACTCCACGACGAGCATATAGCATTGGCCGTCCTTGTAGTAGATTTCGACCGGGTCATCGTCCAATTGCTTCTTTAGTGACGATGGCGGCTCTTGGCCACATTTCGAACCCGTCTTGCTGTTTTCAAGATTTGCTACCTATATTGTTGCCTCATCAAAAAGGTCCAAGATCAAGGCTGGGCCAACAGAAACAGGATGGTGGTGTCAAGCTGGTGGTCGTCCTCCTCGAACCAAGGACCCACTTCCCATGATGATTTGCGCCCCTTTGGTGTGCCTGGTTCCTGCACGAAGTTGAAGATATCGAATTCACGACTCTGTTTTCTGGTTTCTCTTCTTACGTTGCCTGAAAAGCACCGAGCTAATCCTACCAAGCAGCCGGAATTTCCGAATTTCTACAGAATGAGACAAGTTGAGTTCCGAATGTTTTCAAATGCGCAGCTGCATTCATTCCTCTGTGAGTGCCAAAATCCTATTTGAGCACTGGGAGTCGACCCTTACGCCGATTTATAACTGGTTAGTGATGGCTCACGGAGCACATTGGGTGTTTAGGAAAAGAGTTTAGGTATCATTGCGACATGCTTCGACCTTAGGCTCGCGCGTAGGAGGATGTGTCATTATCAGATAATCCGTATTGGCTGGACGAGTCGCCCAGGCCATATGCCGAAGATCTCATTGTATACTGTCCCCGATTCGCATTCGCAAGGAGACTGCGTAAGAGGTGATGCGAATATGTTCAGGAGGGGATTCATGTTGCTCTTGCAAATTTCGGCGACAAGGCGAAGCATGTTTCTGCTCCCAATTGAAAAAGATTGTGCGGACAGAACATTGTTTCGTGAATATTACCTTCACAATTTAAATTCTGAAGTAGCATACTCAGTATTAAGAATTCTTGCCGACTCGAATTTGAAACTATCGTGTCATTATCCTCTTCCCTGGCTGCTCCAAATATCGAGGTAGTTTTGGCCGCAACTACTCCATTGCAGCCGCCCGTTCGTATTTGATCGCCACTCAGCCTCTGTGCTTTGGCGGCCACGCCTGATTTCCGAAGAACTCGGCGCCATGAAATCCCACGACTCCGTTCTTGACGCTATCCTTGCGGAAAGCAGTAGTACCTCTGATTATCTCCCCTGCTTTGGGTATTTAGGATATCCATCATAGTCCAGTAGTTGATCTCCGTCATGCCAACGTCCATCGTGCTTGGGTAGTACTGCCCATAACTGCAGTTGACAGAATCAGCGAGGTTTGGGGGCGGAATGAATATCATCGAATCAGAGATGAGGCAGTGATTAATTAATCAATTCATTGATGGGGCGATTCACTCAGTGGTACTCCGGAGTAGTACTCTCATCGCGAACGCATAACTCAGGCAATTGATTTCTGGACACAAGGTACAAGGTACGATTCGATTATACATACGTCTTTTCTCCGGAATCGAGATGTTGGTCGGTGACGACTTGATCACCTGTCAAGGTGTTATGTGGAGTAGAATAAGGTTTTCGACCCACCAAGGCAGCCACTTCCGTCGTATCCTGTTCTCCTATTGGGCAGTGGGCACGCCTTCTGAAATCGCGCTCCATATGGACTTCCGATTGCTATTTCATGACTCGAGTTCCATCGGTTAGCAGGATCCAAGTAAGTATTCAAGTAGCGCCACCTAGACGCTTCGAGGCAGCTAGTTCGAATCTACGGGCATAAGAACTGTAGCATCGTACGGTAAATGATTGGTTATTCCGCAATCACATCCCGGTTCGAAGTTCTCATTCTCTTCCCGCCAAAAGAGTTCTCAGACCCGGAAATAGCCCTAGAATGAGGTTCAATTGAGTGTTTCCCTGCCCCTAGTGTGGGATTCCAATCAATCTACGACATCAATCAGAACATGGGGTATGTATTTAGCCCATGCTGCCTTATCAAACCTCTGGATGTCAACGAACCAACCGCCGGGCGTTAGGTAGATTCCAGATGCACAAGGTAGGAGAGCGGCGTATATAAACCAAAACACCCCGTCCTCTCGCACATCAAAAGAAGCATACTGATTGAGACCTTGCGTCTCCACCAATCGACAGAAACATGCGGGTACTATGGATTTGGCTCACAGCTTGCC